>NC_061511.1:253247172-253264385 GCF_022539505.1 Lolium rigidum
CAATCCACCAAATTTGATAAAGGGATGGGTGAACCCTTGATGTCTACGGGAGCTTCTATTCTTGTAGACAGTGTTGGGCCTCCAAGAGCGAGAGGTTTGTAGAACAGCGACAAGTTTCCCTTAAGTGGATCACCCAAGGTTTATCGATCTCGGGGAGGAAGAGGTCAAAGATATCCCTCTCATGCAACCCTGCAACCACAAAGCAAGAAGTCTCTTGTGTCCCCAACACACCTAATAGGTGCACTAGTTCGGCGAAGAGATAGTGAAATACGGGTGGTATGAATAAGTAGTAGCAACGGCACCCGAGAAAAGTGCTTTGCCCGGGACGGTAAACAAGCGGTAGTAATGCGACGGTAGTACGCGATGATGTATGATAAAACGGTAAACAAGCAGCGATAGCGATATTTAGGAACAAGGCCTAGGGATTAGACTTTCACTAGTGGACACTCTCAACATTGATCACATAACAGAATAGATAAATGCATACTCTACACTCTTGTTGGATGATGAACACATTGCGTAGGATTACACGAACCCTCAATGCCGGAGTTAACAAGCTCCACAATTCAATGTTCATATTTAAGTAACCTTAGAGTGCAAGAAAGATCAACACGACTAAACCAAGTACTAACATAGCATGCACCTTTGTCACCTTCATGCATATGTAGGAGGAATAGATCACATCAATACTATCATAGCAATAGTTAACTTCACAATCTACAAGAGATCATGATCATAGCATAAGCCAAGTACTAACACGGATGCACACACTTGTCACCATTGCACCGTGCGAGGAGGAATAAAACTACTTTAATAACATCACTAGAGTAGCACATAGATAAATTGTGATACAAAACACATTGCAATCATAAAGAGATATAAATAAGCACTTCACTATGCCATTCATAACGGTGAATAAGTATTACGTGAAATATAGCCTAAGAGACCCACACGGTGCACACACTTGTCACCTTTACACACGTGGGACAAGGAGTCTCAGGAGATCACATAAGTAAAACTCACTTGACTAGCATAATGACATCTAGATTACAAGCATCATCATATGAATCTCAATCATGTAAGGCAGCTCATGAGATTATTGTATTGAAGCACATAGGAGAGAGATGAACCACATAGCTACCGGTACAGCCCAGAGCCTCGATGGAGAACTACTCCCTCCTCATGGGAGCGACGGCGGTGATGAAGATGGCGGTGGAGATGGCGGCGGTGTCGATGGAGAAGCCTTCAGGGGCACTTCCCCGCTCCGGCGGGTGCCGGAACGAGAGACTCTGTCCCCCGGATCTTGGCTTCGCGATGGCGGCGGCTCACGGAAGGTTTTCCGTATCGTGGTTCTTCGCATCGGGGTTTTCGCGACGGAGGCTTTAAATAGGCGGAAGGGCGGCGTCGGAGGGTCGACAGGGCGGCCACACCATAGGCGGCGCGGCCGGGGCCTGAGCCGCGCCAGCCTATCATGCGGGGCCCACGGGGCCCCTCTGCGCGGCTCTCGGGTGTTCGGATGCTTCCGGTGAAAATAGGAACACTGGGTCTTGATTTCGTCCGATTCGAGAATATTTCGTTACTAGGATTTACGAAACCAAAAACAGCGAGAAAACAGAGCGGCACTTCGGCATCTTGTTAATAGGTTAGTTCCGGAAAATGCACGAATATGACATAAAGTGTGCATAAAACATGTAGGTATCATCAATAATATGGCATAGAACATAAGAAATTATCGATACGTCGGAGACGTATCAAGCATCCCCAAGCTTAGTTACTGCTCGTCCGAGCGGAGTAAAAGCGATAACAAAGATAATTTCGAAGTGACATGCCATCATAACCTTGATCATACTATTTGTAAACATATGTAGTGAATGCAGCGATCAAAACAATGGTAATGACATGAGTAAACAAGTGAATCATAAAGCAAAGACTTTTCATGAATAGTACTTCAAGACAAGTATTAATAAGTCTTGCATAAGAGTTAACTCATAAAGCAATAAATCAAAGTAAAGGCATTGAAGCAACACAAAGGAAGATTAAGTTTCAGCGGTTGCTTTCAACTTGTAACATGTATATCTCATGGATAATTGTCAACATAGAGTAATATAACAAGTACAATATGCAAGTATGTAGGAATCAATGCACGAGTTCACACAAGTGTTTGCTTCTTGAGGTGGAGAGAGATAGGTGAAGCTGACTCAACATAAAAGTAAAGAGAATGGTCCTTCAAAGAGGAAAGCATCGATTGCTATATTTGTGCTAGAGCTTTTATTTTGAAAACATGAAACAATTTTGTCAACGGTAGTAATAAAGCATATGAGTTATGTAAATTATATCTTACAAGTTGCAAGTCTCATGCATAGTATACTAATAGTGCCCGCACCTTGTCCTAATTAGCTTGGACTACCGGATCTTTGCAATGCACATGTTTTAACCAAGTGTCACAATGGGGTACCTCCATGCCGCTTGTACAAAGGTCTAAGGAGAAAGCTCGCATTTTGGATTTCTCGCTTTTGATTATTCTCAACTTAGACATCCATACAGGGACAACATGGACAACGAGATAATGGACTCCTCTTTAATGCATAAGCATGTGGCAACAATTATTATTCTCATATGAGATTGAGGATATATGTCCAAAAGCTGAAACTTCCACCATGATTCATGGCTTTAGTTAGCGGCCCAATGTTCTTCTCTAACAATATGCATGCTCCAACCATTAAGGTGGTAGATCTCTCTTACTTCAGACAAGACGGACATGCATAGCAACTCACATGATATTCAACAAAGAATAGTTGATGGCGTCCCCCGAAACATGGTTATCGCACAACAAGCAACTTAATAAGAGATAAAGTGCATAAGTACATATTCAATACCACAATAGTTTTTAAGCTATTTGTCCCATGAGCTATATATTGCAAAGGTGAATGATGGAATTTTAAAGGTAGCACTCAAGCAATTTACTTTGGAATGGCGGATAAATACCATGTAGTAGGTAGGTATGGTGGACACAAATGGCATAGTGGTTGGCTCAAGTATTTTGGATGCATGAGAAGTATTCCCTCTCGATACAAGGTTTAGGCTAGCAAGGTTATTTGAAACAAACACAAGGATGAACGGTGCAGCAAAACTCACATAAAAGACATATTGTAAACATTATAAGACTCCATACCGTCTTCCTTGTTGTTCAAAACTCAATACTAGATGTTATCTAGACTCTAGAGAAACCAAATATGCAAACCAAATTAGCAAGCTCTAAGTGTTTCTTCATTAATGGGTGCAAAGTATATGATGCAAGAGCTTAAACATGAGCACAACAATTGCCAAGTATCAAATTATCCAAGACATTTTAGAGTTACTACATGTAGCATTTTCCAATTCCAACCATATAACAATTTAACGAAGAAGAAACTTCGCCATGAATACTATGAGTAGAGCCTAAGGACATACTTGTCCATATGCTACAGCGGAGCGTGTCTCTCTCCCATAAAGTGAATGCTAGGATCCATTTTATTCAAACAAAACAAAAAACAAAAACAAACCAGACGCTCCAAGCAAAGTACATAAGATGTGACGGAATAAAAATATAGTTTCAGGAGGAGGAACGATAATGTTGTCGATGAAGAAGGGGATGCCTTGGGCATCCCCAAGCTAAACGCTTGAGTCTTCTTAAAATATGCAGGGGTGAACCACCGGGGCATCCCCAAGCTTAGAGCTTTCACTCTCCTTGATCATATTGCATCATACTCCTCTCTTGATCCTTGAAAACTTCCTCCACACCAAACTCGAAACAACTCATTAGAGGGTTAGTGCATAATAAAAATTCACATGTTCAGAGGTGACACAATCATTCTTAACACTTCTGGACATTGCATAAAGCTACTGGACATTAATGGATCAAAGAAATTCATCCAACATAGCAAAAGAGGCAATGCGAAATAAAAGACAGAATCTGTCAAAACAGAACAGTCCAGTAAAGATGGATTTTATTAGGCCACAAGACTTGCTCAAATGAAAATGCTCAAATTGAATGAAAGTTGCGTACATATCTGAGGATCATGCACGTAAATTGGCTTAATTTTCTGAGCTACCTACAGGGAGGTAGACCCAGATTCGTGACGGCAAAGAAATGCTGGAACTGCGCAGTAATCCAAATCTAGTACTTACTTTACTATCAAAGACTTTACTTGGCACAACAAAACATAAAACTAAGATAAGGAGAGGTTGCTACAGTAGTAAACAACTTCCAAGACACAAATATAAAACAAAGTACTGTAGCAAAATAACACATGGGTTATCTCCCAAGAAGTTCTTTCTTTATAGCCATTAAGATGGGCTCAGCGAGTTTTAATGATGCACTCGCAAAAGATAGTATGTGAAGCAAAAGAGAGCATCAAGAGGCAAATTCAAAACATATTTAAGTCTAACATGCTTCCTATGCATAGGAATCTTGTAAATAAACAAGTTCATGAAGAGCAAAGTGACAAGCATAGGAAGATAAAACAAGTGTAGCTTCAAAAATTTCAGCACATAGAGAGGCATTTTAGTAACATGAAAATTTCTACAACCATATTTCCCTCTCTCATAATAACTTTCAGTAGCAACATGAGCAAACTCAACAATATAACTATCACATAAAGCATTCTTATCATGAGTCTCATGCATAAAATTATTACTCTCCACATAAGCATAATTAATTTTATTAGTTGTAGTGGGAGCAAATTCAACAAAGTAGCTATCATTATTATTCTCATCAAGTGTAGGAGGCATAGTATAATCACAACAAAATTTACTCTCCATAGTAGGTGGCACCAAAAGACCACTATCATTATAATCATCATAAATAGGAGGCAAAGTATCATCAAAGAAAATTTTCTCCTCAATGCTTGGGGGACTAAAAAGATCATGAAAACCAGCTTCCCCAAGCTTAGAACTTTCTACATTATTATCAACAATGGTGTTCAAAGCGTTCATACTAATATTACTACCGGCATGCAAATAAGATTCCATAGGTTTTTTAATTTTCGCATCAAACAATCCATGTTTTAAATCGGGAAATAGAATAAGAAGCTCATTGTTGTCCATTATGCCGAACTAGTGTAAACAAGAAACAAAAAGATGCAATTGCGGGATCTAAAGGAAATAGCTTCGAGCACAAACACAATGGCGCCGAGAAAAGTACTGTTACACTGGAGCCGGAGTATGAGTGCCTTTTACCTTTCCTCCCGGCAACGGCGCCGGAAAAAGTGCTTGATGTCTACGGGAGCTTCTATTCTTGTAGACGGTGTTGGGCCTCCAAGAGCAGAGGTTTGTAGAACAGCAGACAAGTTTCCCTTAAGTGGATCACCCAAGGTTTATCGATCTCAGGGAGGAAGAGGTCAAAGATATCCCTCTCATGCAACCCTGCAACCACAAAGCAAGAAGTCTCTTGTGTCCCCAACACACCCAATAGGTGCACTAGTTCGGCGAAGAGATAGTGAAATACGAGGTGGTATGAATAAGTAGTAGCAACGGCACCAGAAAAGTGCTTTGCCCGGGACGAGTAAACAAGCGGTAGTAATGCGACGGTAGTAACGCAGCGTAGTAACGCAGGTAGTAACGTGATAAACGAAACAAGCAGCGATAGCGATATTTAGGAACAAGGCCTAGGGATTACACTTTCACTAGTGGACACTCTCAACATTGATCACATAACGAGAATAGATAAATGCATACTCTACACTCTCTTGTTGGATGATGAACACATTGCGTAGGATTACACGAACCCTCAATGCCGGAGTTAACAAGCTCCACAATTCAATGTTCATATTTAAATAACCTTAGAGTGCAAGAAAGATCAACACGACTAAACCAAGTACTAACACAGCATGCACACTTGTCACCTTCACACTATGTAGGAGGAATAGATCACATCAATACTATCATAATGATAATTAACTCCACAATCTACAAGAGATCATGATCATAGCATATGCCAAGTACTAACACGGATGCACACACCTGTCACCATTACACCGTGCGGGAGGAATAAACTACTTTAATAACATCACTAGAGTAGCACATAGATAAATTGTGATACAAAACACATTGCAATCATAAAGAGATATAAATAAGCACTTCACTACGCCATTCATAACGGTGAGTAAGTATTCGTGAAATATAGCCTAAGAGACCCACACGGTGCACACACTTGTCACCTTTACACACGTGGGACAAGGAGTCTCCGGAGATCACATAAGTAAAACTCACTTGACTAGCATAATGACATCTAGATTACAAGCATCATCATATGAATCTCAATCATGTAAGGCAGCTCATGAGATTATTGTATTGAAGCACATAGGAGAGAGATGAACCACATAGCTACCGGTACAGTCCCGAGCCTCGATGGAGAACTACTCCCTCCTCATGGGAGCAGCAGCGGTGATGAAGATGGCGGTGGAGATGGCAGCGGTGTCGATGGAGAAGCCTTCCGGGGGCACTTCCCCGCTCCGGCAGGGTGCCGGAACAGAGACTCTGTCCCCCGGATCTTGGCTTCGCGATGGCGGCGGCTCGGAAGGTTTTCCGTATCGTGGTTTTTCTTATCAGGGTTTTCTCGACGGAGGCTTTAAATAGGCGGAAGGGCAGCGTCGGAGGGTCGAAGAGGCGGCGACACCATAGGCTGGCGCGGCCGGGGCCCGGCCGCGCCACCCTATCATCTGGGGCCCACAGGGCCCCCCTCTGGCGGCTCTCGGGTGTTCCGGATGCTTCCGGTGAAAATAGGAACTCGGGTCTTGATTTCGTCCGATTCGAGAATATTTCGTTACTAGGATTTCCGAAACCAAAAACAGCTGAAAACAGCAATCGGCACTTCGGCATCTTGTTAATAGGTTAGTTCCAGAAAATGCACGAATATGACATAAAGTGTGCATAAAACATGTAGGTATCATCAATAATATGGCATAGAACATAAGAAATTATCGATACGTCGGAGACGTATCAACCCTCAACGTGCTCTTGTTGAAACTAGAGCCAACGTTGGAGCCAACACATCATGGCGAAGCGGGAAAAAACTTACTTTGAGGAGACAAAGCTCGTACCACCTTGCCATCCTCACTAAGACAACCTAACCTAGAAAGAAATAGGAGCTTCTCCCACCCATAGGCATGCAACCAAAATCTACCGCATCTCTGAAGGCATCGAGGGCCTCCAGATTCAGGGCAGATCAATAAACACACACATGGGAGGTGATACGTTGCAAACGTATCTATAATTTTTGATGCTCCATGCTTGTTTTACACTAATTGCTATATGTTTTGTTTACACTTTGTGATACTTTTGTACATTTTTCGGCACTAACCTATTGACAAGATGCCACAGTGCTAGTTCCCTGTTTTTTGCTGTTTTGTATTTCAGAAAAGTTGTACAGGAAAAATTCTCGGAATTGAACGAAACAAAAGCCAAAGTTCCTATTTTTCCCGGAGCGAAGACGGAGTCCAGAGAAGAGACGGAGGAGGGCACAGGGTGGCCAGACCATGCCTAGGCACGGCCTGGCCCTGGCCCGCGCCTAGGGGTGGTCTGGGGCCACCAGGGCTCCACCGACCTCGCCCTTCCGCCTATATAAAGCTCCCGACGCAAAAACCCTAAAGATACGGGCCTCCGTCCATGAAAAGTTCTTTAGCTCCGCCCCCGTCGCAGACAAGATCCGGGGGACAGAAGTCTCTGTTCCGGCACCCTACCGGGATGGGGAATTGCCCCGGGAGCCATCTCCATCAACTCCACCGCCATCAACATCGCCGTTGCTGACTCCCACGATTAGGAGTGAGTAGTTCTCCCTCGAGGCTGAGGGCTCTACCAGTAGCTATGTGGTTTATCTCTCTCCCATGGTGTGATCTTTATGTTACCATGAGCTTTGTAATATCGATGTCGTGATGCTATTCGATCAAGTGGATTTTACTATGTGATCGCCGGAGACTCCTTGTCTCACATGTGTAATGGTGGAGTGTGTGCACCGTGTGGGTCTCTTAGGCTATATTTCGCCGAATACTAGTTCACTGAATTATGATTTGAGTTGGATGTCTCTATGAAATTGTGGTGTGTTAGTACCTCATATGAATGCTCAAGTGCAGCGCGGGGTGTTCATTTGTACTTGGGAATACATCTTTAAGGTTTGCTTTTGCAGCCCTACACGGTGAATTAGTGTTCGTTATCCAACCGGAGAGTAGTTCAGAGTAGCATAGTGAAGTTCTTATATTTATATTCCTTTATGATATCATTGTTGAGAATGACCACTAGTGAAAGTATGATCCTAGGCATTGTTTCCAAGCATCGAATCACTGTTTATTTACTGTTTTATTGCATGTTTACTTGCTGCTATATTTATTTCAGATTATTATTACCACTCATATTCATCCATATCATTTGCATTTTACTATCTCTTCACCGAACTAGTGCACCTATACATCTGACAAGTGTATTGGGTGTGTTGGGGACACAAGAGACTTCTTGTATGGTAATTACAGGGTTGCTTGAGAGAGATACCTTTGACCTCTACCTCCCTGAGTTCGATAAACCTTAGGTGATCCACTTAAGGGAAATTTGCTGCTGTTCTACAAATCTCTGCACTTGGAGACCCAACGCTGTCTACAAAAATAGAAGCGTGCATAGACATCAGGAGGGCACACCTCTAGATCACCTCCAACGACTCTCCTAGGCCTCCTAGCGGATAGGGTTTGTGAAGGAGGAGAAGGCTCCTCGCTATGATGTATATCAAACATTGATGACTGCAAGAACACAGATCAGTTGTAGCTAGTTTCGAAATAAGAGTATCGAACCACGAGCGCCTACTAGTAGTGACCTTAATATCCCTTGTTACTATTTATCTAAAATTACTGAAAGTTGTCTCAAATTTCAAGTGAAAGATTAAAATAGAAAAGATTTTGTAAGATATTTTTGTAGAGTAAATAATTGAAATTGAAGAATGTAAATGCAACTAAAGATTGTGTTTAAACTGCATAAGACTAAAATATTCTCAAGGGTTGTTGGTTCCACCGCTAGTATTAACTAAAGACACGAACTAGATACCTCATATCTTTGCTCTCGTTGTATGTGGAAAATGCTCTAATTGGAATATGTATCTCATAACACATTCCTGAGTAACCATCGCAACAACCTTCGGCAAGCCACCTATTGGTCCATTACAATAGGTATTGTCCCATGGTTATTTGTTAAGCTTGCGAGTTCCTTCTTATCCCCCTCTTCCGCACAATAGTGCACCAAACATGGGATGTCACTTCCTGCCGTATACACTACCGAACTTCCGACGTAGTTCCCTCCCGTGACCCTTAGGCAAATATTACATGGTCGACATCATGCAACATCACAAGAGAAAACTAACATACAATCATAGTGCAAAGGTATAAATCATCTTAATTCATATAATAATAGTACTAGGCTAATGATCAACCAAACGAAATGGCATTTGAATGTCTAACGATGCAACCCAGGCTAACAAACGAAGTGCGTTTTGTGTACCGGAGCTCGTCCGGAATGAGGTGGGAGTTCCATCTCACTGGCGTAGTGAGTCACGAAATGCAGCCTACCAAACACACCATATATTCACAAACAAGAGAGTAACGTTTTTCTAAGTTACCTCGTGTGGCGGAGACCCGCAGAGTGGCTCAACCGGGGCCCAAAAGCCCACTACTTGCAAAGACCGAGCAATACCGTATGAAACGAAAAGGCCCAATTAGCGCAATAGCGGGGGTGGTGCTATATGCCGACCTGGTCGGTGTCAACCACGTCCCGCACACCCCCGGTCGTCTGTGGGCTTGGGCCATTATCGCTGATTCCGGTTTTGCTCGTAGCATGTTGTACTAGTTCGTTTCGGAACGTGTCTTGCTGAAAAAGCTGGTTTTTTTTCTAAAACTTTTTTTAAAAATTTGAATAGTTTCGAATTTAAACATAATTTAATTTATTTTTTAAAAAAATATTATTATTTATGCATGAACATTTTCTGATTTTTTCGAATATGAACAATTTTGTAACTCGAACAATTTTCAAAATTGAACGTTTTTTGAATATGAACAAATTTTTAAATTTGAATGTTTTTCGAATTTGAATGATTTTCAAATTTGTTTTTTTTATAAATTAGAACAATTTTCAGATTTAAGCTATTTTCAAATTTTAGCAAAAATAAAAACAAACAGAAAAGAAATAAAAACAAAATAAGAAAGAAACAGAAAAGAAAAAGGAAAAAAAACGAAAAAGAAAACAGAAAACAGAAATAGACAGCGAACTGGGTCGACCAGGCCCGAGATAGCGGGTCGCAACCACAACCACCCGTGGGCCGTGTCAACGGCACCGCCCAAACACGCCGCTTCTTCTCCGCCAATTGACAGTCGGCGTCTGCCGCCTCTTCCCGTCGCCGCACGGCCGCGTCCCCCGCAAAAACCACAGGCCAGCATGCGCCGCCGCCCGCGGCGAGTCAGAACTGAACCCCACGGAGTTCTTCGCCTTCCGATTGCGCCCGCTTCACGCCGCACGCGAGCCCTCATCGCCGCCGATCGCGTTCCGTCGCCCACCCGAGAAGGAACGGTTTCCTCTCCCTCCCCAATGCCGCAGCGACTCTTCTAAGGTGCGTTTTCTACACGTAGATAGCTTCTCGGTCGAAGCCGGATCAATGGGGCGCTCATCGTTCTGATTCGTATCGCACTCGCACCTTTCTTCTTCTGCGTTTCCACTGTTTAATTTCGAATTATTTGTGTAAACCGTAATTCCAGGCTAGTGGATAAACTAGGTATGTCCATGAATGGAAAGATCACGAATTTACGATGTTGTTGTATGCATTAGGTCTTAGTGCTGTGCGAATCGGATCGTTATTGTTGTCTTACTTGAAAAATTGGTTCGTTTCGGTGGATGCAGAATTGCATAACATGCCGAAAGTGTCTGTCTTACTCAACACTTGTCTGTTGGTTGTGAAGTCTTCAGTAATCCTCTCCCATAGTCACATCTCAGTGTTGTGCATGACGTGATGGTGACTGGCATTACCAAGATGCAGAAGCTAGAGATGTTGGGTTTGTACTATAAGCCTGTAACATATGATGGCAGGTGCTGAACTGAGCTATCGGAGTCCGGAATCCCCTTTTTTCAAAGGTACGTAGCATTTCAGCACGAGGAGCTGGTTTACAAATCACTAGATGAGAATGAGGTCATATTCGACATAAATACTCTTGAGGTTCTACACTTAATCCGTTTGAGCTCATCGGAAGATGTTTGAGAACAACAAAAGCTCATTGGAAAAGATAGAATACAAGACATCATATGGCCGATGATGTAAATTTTACACATTATTTTGGAGCACCAAGTTAATTGTTAGCAATTACATAGTCTGGACAAAGTTTTGAAGTACATTATCTAGAGAACCTAAACAAAGAAGGTCATTCCATAAAGATGAGAGGGTGTACTAAGGCCTTCTACAATTCGTATCTAAAGTGGAGAAAAGATTGAAACAATTTTTTTGTCCCTTCGGTAGCACCATTTTTCCATTTTATCCAAAAAATTGGGCAAAGGAAAAATGGAGGAAATAATCCCTTTGATCTCAAACGCAGGAATTCAACAATCTAGATACATCTTATGGCTTCATTAATTCAAAAGCGGCTACTTGTTTTTTTTGAATGGTCGGGAGGGGGGGGATTGAAGACAACATATGCACTTGAGCAACATTCACGAAGCCTACGAGCACAAAGACAAATTAAAGGAGACAAACACATGCATTGGATTGAGGAGTGCCACTCGACCTCGTCGAAGGGAGTCATAATACTGAGACTTTGCAAATGCATCACCACCCGTGCGCCTAGCCGTCAGTCACGAGTTGGCGGTATGGAGCTAATGCGGGACACCGAGTGTTGTCGGCTTTGTCAAAGGGGATCACTCTGCCGAGACGACATTGCAACACGAAGCTCACTGGTAAACCTGCGAGGAGTTTCTTCCAACGCCAAGCTAGACAGACTTGGGAGAAAAGGAAGTGCACTTGCACTATCGGTGGGGACCGATCAACCAAGACTGTGCTAGGACGACAAAGCTCAACATAGAGCCTGCAACCATCGCCATGCGACTTAGACAAGCTTTCTATAGAGATATAGAATTCTAGCACTGTCTTCAAGATTTTAGATCAGATTTGAGAGTAGGGAAACAAAGGCAGCACGATGCGGCAAAAAAACTCCCCACTAGAGACAACCCAATTAAACAACAACATGAAGTTCCTCTGCGACGCCTTCAAGAAGGAATAACAACGCCGGAGGCGTCGTCGTCGCCGAGCTTTCGCCCGGAACCACCACACTTGCTGGAGGTGTGTCTCTCAGGCCACACCCTAAGAAGTGTGTCTCTTAGGCCCGTTGATGCTTGGTTTGTAGGATTAGATACTAAAAAACATTTTCTATGGGACACTTTGCACCCAATTTCAATTAAGAAAGTTCCATTAAGTCCAACCTCTTGGAAATTTTATGTGGTGCTAGGGCATCATGGGGTGCACATAATCTGCATAGAAAATCTTGCAATGTGAATGGGCAATGATAAGGGTTTAACCTCTTGAGTGGCCTGAACTTCACGGATTTGTCGGGGATTTGTAAAGAAACATGAAGAAAACGACAAAGAAAGTGAAAACACAAGGTAACACACACCACTCACCCAATACACATAGAATCCACTTGCCAAAGATTGCAAGGCAATAGAATCCCAAATAGAAAGATTGGGAAGCAAAGGATAGAATTCCCAAAGTGAGGAGATCACAAGTTTGATAGAGTTAGAGTGCACAAATGGGAGAAAGATCCAACACAAGGAAAGGCCTTGATACAACTCAATAAATTCAATCTAATGAGAGGCGTTCCCACATGATAGAAAATTACATGCCTAGTTATGTCTTATCATCTTTCCTATCCCACATATGAGGGGGTAGGTGCCTATTGATAGTTCAAGGGCAAAAGGGTGAGGTGGGAGAGGATAAAAGGAATATGTGGGCCGACATGCTAGATTCTCTGGAGTAAGTGAAGGACGGAGATTCCGATCTTGCTGGGCCGGGAGATTCTAGTTCTTCGAGGGGGCTTTCTTCTTCCTTCTCTTCCATTATACTATGATATGATGTCGGACTTGAACGTGTCACTAGGCGTTGAAGCACTCGACATGGTGTTGACAAACAACCATGGTTGTATTATACAAATTATGTTACTTAAATCCTCCATTTCAAAACATATGGAATACAATATATTGTGACATCTTATTCTTTTTTTTCTATTCACGTGTTTTCAATTTTTTGCATTCCGAAGATTCCCAAATTTAAATGGTAACACCATAATTGGTCTTTACATGTGCTTAGACTTTCATTTGGCTATGCTTAGGAAGATTTATGTGTCAATATGACAATCAAATATACAACAGTTTATGGTCTATCATGTTTTTGTACGTATTTACAATTTCGTGAGTTGCGAGGCCTGAACATTTTATATTTTTTTTTATGTATTTCATAGGCTTTGACATGTACACAAGAGTAATGGTCCCTAGAATTTGCCTTTTTCCCTGCACCTGTGCATATTTAGTTTAGTTTGCTAGAAAAAACCACTAGCTTTTGTCATGCCTCTTGTGTGTGCCATTGTTGGACTTCTCTTTCTTTTTTTTGCAATTTTTCGACATGTTTTGTTGAGATTGTTTAACCTAATAACACAATATAAGGGCTGGATAGTGTTAGAATATGTCTATATGGTATGGTTTCTAGCTTGCCTAGTAGTCCCAAATAGTCTAGACTTGCCCAAGTTGGCACATGCAACTTGTTCACATTACTATGGTTCAAGGGAGAAATATTGAGTAGGTCATTTGACATGGTATTAGAGCATGGTCAGGTCGTGACCTAGCTCAGCGATGTCATGGGTGGATCCACCACCCCAGCGGCACGATATCTTCTATCACACAATTTTCTATTGCAGTTTGTCTAAAAATGACATTGTAGGCACATTTGCCTAGGCTTGCCATCATTGGCAAGTTGCAGCCACTTTTGTCGTGTTTGGACAAGTACAAATCGGACTCATGCCGTCTCCCGTTGCGCCGCTCTCAGGGTTTAGGTCGGACTCACCGCAGTGGCTTCTTCCCATATCTACGGTCCAGATCGGACTCGAGTATTGTTTGCCTTTCTACTTTGTGTTGTGAGCAACCTAGTGTGCTCTGTAGGTGCAACAAACAAAGGTTTCCGGCTTTCCCGTGCTACCCTTTTGGCCAGTTGCATTTGACTTGTGGCTGGCGGTTTTTGTCCTTGCAACTGATATGGGTTTGTTGCATCTGATTTTGGCTAGTTACCAAGTTTTTTGGGACCGCTGGAACATTTACCCAAGATATTTTCTCTTTGTTGCTTGCTGCAATGGCCAAGGATGGCTCTATCTTCTCTAGTGACATCAAGTTTGATGGCCCAAACTACATAAAGTGGGCATTCTCGATAAGAACTATTGTGAGAGATGCTGGTTTTGATGACCATTCTACTAATAGTCCTCCATATGCAAAGGAGGATGAGGCCACTATGAAGATTTGGATAAAATCATATGAGAAGGTCATGGGTGACTTGACGTTCTTTCGTTGGGGATATTCCCCTGCAAAAGAAATATGGAGGTATTTGGAGGAGTGATATCTTCAGCCAGTGGGGCACTTTGATATTCATTATTGGAAAACATGCAAAATATTCATCAACACGATATATTCATAGAGGAGTATTACAAAGCCTTCACTCGCATCAGTAGTCAGCCTATATGTAGTCACTTTTATCAGTGACTCGAAAGAGTCGTTCTAGGTGCGAGTCTTGAGTGACCAAGGGATATTATGAAGCTCAATCTTTAGTGTTTCAATATGTCACGAGGCTAAGGAATTTGAGAATAACATCACCCAACTTCTTGATCATCCTGCACCTTCATCTTTCGATAGGGCACTTCCTACTTTGGTTGTGGAGACACATCTTCGCTCCCTTGCCTCATCCAACGCTCCAATGACTCATATCAGTGTTCTTGCAGCTCATCGGAGGTCCTTTGAGAGATTCCTTCTTCACAAAATATCTGGGAACATAGTTGATAACTGTCTTGACCTTCACCTAGAGTTGCCGGTTGAGTATCACATCAAGTTCCGTGTTCAGCAGCATCATCCCCCACCTACTAGGAGGTACTCCGTTGTCGTGATCATTGAGCCATAACAACTAGCAATGAGTGCCTTGTGTCTGCTTCTCATATCGCTCAACCTTTGGCGCTTGATTCAGAAATTTCTTTTCATGTTACCTCATATCGTTGATGGTAATACCTTGTTTTATCACTCATGAGGGTTCTCTTTGCACATCCAAGTTTATTGTTCGTATCATTTCTTTTGTCCACAACTATCCATGATTATCATGTCCCACAACAATTTGGGCTCTTCAGAGCATGATGATCATTGAGATTGAGAGTCACTTTAGAGGATCCATATCCCTCTGCATCCTTGAAACCTTGCATCTTCCTTTAGATTTCACATCGTCTATGTTTCCCTCTACTGTGTCAACAGCAAGATCCACTTCCTCACTTTCCTTTGCCTAGTGGCATCATCATCTAGGTCATCTACGTGGTCCTTGTTTATCAGCCCTGCTTTGGGACGTGTTGCTAGTTTCCACCATAAGGGTTCTAACTTGGGAAACAAATAAAACTTACATCTCCTTCTAGCACTAGTTCTAGCTATCCTCGTAGTACACTCTGATGTGGGGTCCCTCTCCTTTATTCCCAAAGGGTGGTAAAAACATTATATTATATTTGTTGATCATCACTCACACTACACTTGGGTTTATTTTGTGAAACACCGTTCCCAATTGATTGATATATATCAGACTTTTGCATGTATTCTCTCCCGTGCTATTCGTATTTTCCGATTGGGGGAGGGAGTATCTATGTAAAACTTTTCATGAGTTCTTTTTTTCCGAGGGTACTCTTCCCCAGCTTTCTTATCCAAGTGATCATGCCTAGAATGGTGTCACTAAGCATAAGCATCTACATATCAATAAGACGACTCGCACTCCTTTAATTCCTCTCCTGTCTCTTGTCATTTGTGAGGTGAAGATATTTTCGCGCTTGTGTATCTCATAAACATCCGAACCTCCTCTAGGTCTTGATGAGGTTTTATTTGGTTCTCTCCCCACATATGGCTATCTTCATGTTTTTGGTTGTACATGCTATATTCTATTAGCACCCCATGAGCGCACCAAGTTAACTTCGTTTTCTTGGATATAATATTGAGCATAAGTGGGTATCGTTGCTACGACCCTTTCGCTCGTCGCATTTGATTTTCTTTTGATGTCATTTTTAATGATTTTCAACCCTTCTTCTATTCCTCTTCTACTTGATCATTATTCACCACCTACTTAGACCTACACCTTTTCTTTTACTTCCACTAATCTTGTCTTCGGATGGTTAGTCTGTGATCAATCACCACTAGACACACCTTCCTCTTCCACTCCACTCCTACCTCGCCAACTCCACCATGTTTCGATTTGTTTCCTTTTCATTATAGTCATCATCCCTCAGGCTCAGTCGTATATTCCTTTGTCTTCCTTTGTCTTGTGCTCCTTCGACCAGTACTATTGTAACACCCTGGCCACTCCCGGACCGGGCTTGTTACCCCTAGCAGCTCTCCATGGCGACTGCAGTGAACTGGATCCCGAAACCGAGGGGACATGCGAAAATCCGCACCTTCTTGCACAGGAGCTCGATGAAGTAGTAGCAGCAACGATGGGTACCTTGGTCTCCCCCCGGCGTGAGCATCATGGACAATACAGGGAGAGATAAGAGGAACACAGACCCTAGATCTACCTTATTTGAGTGGCTAATCCTACAGAAAAACAAGGAAGAAAACGGCCAAACCTCTCTCCCCCTCGCCGCCGGCCACCGTGGCCGCCGGCGACAGGGAGGAGAGAGGCCGGAGGGGTTGCCGGAGATGAGGGTCAAGGAGGGGAGGGGATAGGGGGAATCGCCACAGGGGCATTCTCCACAGGGGAAAAGTCCGAACTGTTGTATTGTCATCCAAATTCATATACTAAAGGGAGGCTAACTTCTGACGAGCGGAGCGAGGCCCGTCACCGGAGGCTTGGGCCGAATCGTTGGCACCGCCTATATATACATCTTGTAAGCCGCCGGTTAGGGTTTATCAAATTATAAGATATCCCACGGTGTTTGTAAACACTCCCCGAT
>NC_061511.1:253264485-253341104 GCF_022539505.1 Lolium rigidum
GATATAGTGAAGTTTTGCTGGCTGGCGCCCGTGGTTTTTCCCCCTTCTGTGTTGGAAGGGGTTTTCCACGTTAAATCTTGTGTCTCCGTTGCGTTTACCTTTATCGTTCTTCGTTATATGCTTGTCGCTTTTATAACCGAACCTGGTAGACATTGAGTTTGAAGGCAGCGTTAGATTATGTGTATATGTTTCTAGCTAGCCCAAAAGTCCAAGTAGTCGAGACTGGCCCAAGTTGGCCCATGTAACATGTGTACATTATTCTGGTTTCATTAGAGAAATATTGAGTTGGTCAATTGGCAATTTATTTTTCTCGATAAATGGCGTTTTATTACTCAAAAGATTTAAGCATTACATCTAGCCTCTGCATGCACACAACCGTTCAAGTACATTATAAAAACACACTAAACGTTGCATAAGCAAAAAAAAGCGAAGACATCCAACTAGTCCAAAGTAGTTGCAATCCGATCCGATGATTATGTAGCCACCCATGTTGGAAAATAAACTCCTTGCCGTATTCTCCAATAGTGTATATAGACACCTCGGTAAAGAGGTCACGATCCTCCAATCGCCGCCGACCATAAACGGAGCAAAGCCGTACACCGGTAAATGACATGCATGGAAGAATACTTTTTTATCTTAAAAACCTTGTCATTTCTACATAGCCATAGCGACAACAAAACAACAATCACTCCCACTCTGTTAAGCGCTTTAAACCTAGAATCCACCCCATTTAGGCAATTGCCAAAAATACTTGTGACAGAAAACACATTTCAAGGTGGGTATAATGTAGAACCTACCTGAATGATTGACCATATAGACCTAGCAAACCGACACTGGAAGAAAAGGTGTTATATTGTCTCATCGTTGTGACAGAAAACACATTTCGTACGACCATGCCAGTTGCGTTTTATAAGGTTACCTTTAGTAAGAATAACACCTCGACGAAGATACCATGCGAAAACCTTTGTTTTTAAAGGTATCTTCATCTTCCAGATAGATTTATTGTTGAACACCGGTTGAATGGGTTCGATTAAAGCTTTATACATGGAATGCAATCTACAGAGAATACATAATTCGTGGTAAATCCCCACCGGAATTCATCAGTCCCTTGTATCAACTGGATTGAAGCTAACATTTGTAGCAGTTCATTCCAAGAAGCTAGATCACGCCTAAACGTCATAGAGGGTGGAGATGTTTCCATCACCTTTTGTGAGGTTTCACCCTTATGTCGAATAATATTGTACAAGGCTGGATATTGTTCGCAAAGAGTGGTTGTTCCCAACCATTTATCTTCCCAAAACCTTATCTCCGACCCACTCTTGATGGAGAAAGAACCGTATGGGAAAAAGTGCTTCTTAGTTGCTATAATGCCAAAGATTTTTTCCCCTAGCGTAATATCTAGGGTTTCTCTTTCCTCCGACGGCGACGTCGTCGAGAGTCTTTCGATCGCCGGCCACGACGCATGGCATCTACGAAGGACCCTGCGAAGGGGGTTGGAGATGAGAGGGAAGCAGATCCGCATGCTACTCCCGGGGAAGAAGCACCGTCGGGGGCTCCCAGTGGCTCTTGCCCGCCGGTGGAGGATCTGTTAGGACGTCTTAACCTAGAAGAAGAAGAAGACGCTGGATTCGTTTGGGAGGATGAGGTGAAGGAACCAGATGTGAAGGCAAAGTGGCTAGCCATTGCGAAGGTACATACTAATCGAGGGTTTAGTCCCAGCGCCCTATTTGCGGACATGCGATCTGCATGGAATCCTGCTCAAGAGGTCACCTGGAGGAAGATTGAAGACAACCTTTTCACGATCCAATTTGCCTGTCTTGGGGACTGGAACAAGGCGACAAAACAGGGACCTTGGGTGTTCCGAAACCAGGCTGTGATGATTGAGGAGTATGATGGGTTTTCAAACCCTAAATCGGTGTTGCTGGATAAAATCATGGTTTGGGCTCAAGTGCTTAAACTGCCGGATATGCTCTTGAATGAACCTGTAATCCGTGGTATGTGTAGAAATATGGGGGAGATCAAAGAGATTCAAATCAAATTACCGGCTGGGTATGTTGGAGAATTTGTACGACTACAAGTCAGACTTGATGTGAAGAAAAAGCTCACCAGATTTGTCTCTGTTACTAAGGATAAAAAGAAAGAATGGTATCAAGTTAAGTACGAGAAATTACCGACTTTCTGCAATAATTGTGGTCATCTGGGGCACTGGCACGAGGAATGTGGAGATGGAGTCCATGATGAGTCAAGTTTTGAATGGGGAGAGTTTATTCTGGCAGGAGGAGGTAGAAGCCAAGGGAGAGGAAGAGGAGCTGCTCGTGGTGTACCGGGGCGAGCTCCTTTCATGGGGAGAGGGAGAGGAAGTATGGGTGACCAAGGTCCAACTTGGGGCAAGCAAGATTGGAGAAGGGATGGACTAGGCAAATTTGCAACTGATGAAAATCTGGATGAAGGAGTAAATCCCAGGAAGCGTCTAAATTTTGATGTTTCAAATACCAATGAAGGCACTCTGGCGATTGTTGGTCAGGGGAATAAAGTTTCGGACATTATAGGGAAGTTTGACAATGGCTCTTCTGAGGAGGGCAAAGGCTTGGAGAATACTCCAGGCAAGATTCAACATCCAAAGAGAACAAGAATGGATGGTAATTCAGGTGGAGATGGAAACCTGACAAACTCTTTATCGGCGGCCTCCGGGATGGAGGTTGTCCGGGAGCAATGAAAATACTAAGTTGGAATTGTCGTGGCCTCAAAAAGGCTGCGGCAATTAGGGGCCTGCTCGACGTTATGAGTAGGCGGAGCCCTGACATTGTTTTTCTGTTGGAAACTCATCTTGAACTATTTCCAGCGGAGATGCTTAGGAGACAATTGCGCATGGATTTCAAAGAAGTGGTGGTTAGTGATGGAAGAAGTGGTGGTCTGATCATTTTTTGGAAGAAAGAGGTTGTCTTTGTCAGTTAGGGACAAAACTGAGAACTTCATAGATGTGTTTATTGGGGCTGGACAAGATAACATGTGGCGGTTTACTGGTATGTATGGCGAGCCGAGGTGGGAAAATAAACATCTAACGTGGCAGAGGTTAAGAGATTTAAGCCTGATTTCTGATATGCCATGGCTAGTGATGGGGGGCCTGAATGATATTCTTTATCAGTTTGAAAAAGAGGGAGGGAGGACTAGACCTGTTAATTGTATGCAAGCTTTCAGGGATGCGATTGATGATTGTAATCTGACAGACATGGGATATATTGGAGATAAATTCACCTGGCAGCGTGGCAATATAAGAGAGAGGCTGGACAGGGCTCTGGCAAATGAGGCATGGAGTGATAAATTTTCTGATGCATGCCTCCACCACCTGGACTATTACAGATCGGATCATAGACCGATTTTGATGTGCTTTGATGAACCCGTGGTGGAGGAAAGTCGAGGGCCGCCTGTTTTGCGCTTTGAAGCGAGGTGGTTAAAGGAGAAGAATTTTATGGATATTGTGCAAGGTGCTTGGAATTTAAGTGATCCGCTGGATATGGATTTACCATTGGCGGGAAAGCTGGCGAAAGTTCATGATCAACTCCATAGATGGGACAAGTCTGTCTTGAAAAGAAATAAAAATACTCTGAGGAAAACACAACGTGAGCTTGAAAATGTAGTGCGCCAGTCGATGTCCCCAGAGAATCTAGCTCGCCAGAAGGAGTTAGCGGATGAAATTGAAAAACTTCTTGAAATGGAGGAGATACACTGGGCTCAAAGGAGTAGAGTTGATTGGCTGAAATATGGCGATCGTAATACAAATTATTATTTTCATAACGCTGCTTCTACAAGGAGAAAGAAAAATAGGATTAAGAAGCTCATTGATGATAATGGGAATCATATAGAGGGAACAACATATCTAAACCCTCTTATCTCTGATTACTTTGCGGGTCTGTTTACTACTGAGGTGGATGAACCGGACCCTGGTCTATTATCTAAAGTGATTCCGAAAGTGACTGAACAAATGAATAATGGTCTGATGGGCTGATTATACACTCGAGGATGTGAAGAGGGCCCTATTTTCTATTGGTGATACAAAAGCACCGGGACGGATGGCTTACATGCTCTCTTCTTTAAAAAATGTTGGGGTATTATTGGGGATTCAATTGTCAAAGAGTCCTGGAGGCTATAAATAACAAGGTGATACCGAGGGTTGGAATGATACGATAATAGTCCTAATCCCTAAAGTGGACTCCCGGAGAAAATATCCCAATTCGGACCAATAAGTCTATGCAATGTTCTATACAAGGTAATATCCAAAATGATTGCCCTTAGATTAAAGGTTATTTTGGATGAAGTTATCTCTAATGTTCAAAGTGCCTTTGTCCTCTGGTCGGTTAATTACTGATAATATTTTAATTGCTTATGAAAGTATGCATTGCATTAAGAACAAAAAGACAGGGAAGAAGGGTTATTGTGCAGTAAAGTTGGATATGCACAAAGCATATGATCGTGTGGAGTGGATTTTCCTTGAGAGGATGATGATAAGGATGGGGTTTCATCTTGATTTTGTCGGTCTTATCATGTCATGTATCAGGTCGGTTAAGTACAAGGTGAGGTATAATGACCAAGAGACGGATGGTTTTACTCCTAGCAGGGGTCTCCGTCAGGGAGACCCGTTGTCTCCTTATTTATTCCTGTTGTGTGCGAGAAGGCCTTTCTAGTTCTTGGCTCATAAAGAGGAGGTTCAGTGGCATCGAAGGCGTTAGGGTGTGCAGGAATGCACCATCAGTATCCCATCTACTTTTTGCTGATGATTCCCTAATTCTTATGCGGGCAGATATGACTAATGCAACCTCATTGAGACAAGTTCTGGAAGAGTATTGTGCAAGTCCAGGGCAAATGGTAAGTGAGGCAAAGTGTAGTATCTATTTTAGTCCCAATGTTGATGTGGGTGTAAGGGCAGATATATGCACAGAACTGAATATTATGACAGAGGCGATTGCGGAAAAGTATTTGGGTTTACCATCTATGATTGGCCTGGATAAAAGCGAAAGTTTTCTGTATCTTCTCGAAAGAATTATTGAGAGGCTGAAAGGTTGGAAGGAAAAAATTCTATCACTTGGTGGTAAGGAAATATTACTCAAGGCGAGTTATCCAATCAATACCGAGTGTATGCTATGGGTGTTTTTAAAATTCCAAAGAGTCTATGCAAAGAGATGAATGATGCAATGTCTGCTTTTGGTGGGGAGATACGAGAAGAACAGAAGAAACTCCATTGGTTTGCTTGGTGGCGGATGTGTATTCGAAAAAGGCTGGAGGAATGGGTTTTAGAGACCTCTACTCTTTCAACTTGGCTATGCTAGCTAAGCGGGTTTGGCGTCTCGTGGTTAACCACGATTCTCTGTGTGCCCAAGTATTAAAGGCGAAATATTATCCTCAAGGTGATATTCTAAAAGCGAGGCCCTAAAAAGGGATCCTCTTATTCTTGGCAAAGTATTGTTGCTTGGTTTACATACCTTTAAACGTGGACATATATGGAGAGTGGGAAATGGAAGGAAAATAAATATCACGGGAGGATCATTGGATTGCGAACAGGTAAATCAAGGAAGGTTCTTTCAAGAAGGGGTCAAAGTATTCTCCGAACCGTTGATGAATTAATAAATCCTATCATGGCGAGTGGGATGAAGAATTGATTAGAGAGAATCTGCTTGCTATTGATGCTGAGAAGATATTACTGGATACCGCTCGGTGACGCTATGTCCAGAGGATTTCATTGCATGGAATAATACAAAGACATATTCTTTTACGGTTCGGTCGGCTTATTACACGAGTGGGATCACCAATTTGAGGACTAAGATCCGCGGACAAGATGGACAAGGATACGCTTCGATAATCCAGTATGGAAACAGGTTTGGGAATTGGCAGTACCAAATAAAATAAGAATCTTCATGTGGCGATCTTTGCATGGTGTGGTACCTGGACGCTCGATCCTAGCAGATAGGCATATCAAGGTGCATCCAGAATGTCCTGTATGCAGAAGAGGACCGGAGGATATGCGTCATCTTTTGTTTACTCGTGATCGCGCTCACGATGTTTGGAGAACAATGGGGCTGTTTGGTTATATTAAGCAAGCGTCAATTGGTGAAAGGTCAGGGTCTACCATTCTTGAGGATTTATTATGCCGACCAGCTAGAAAATCACCAATTCTGGGTAATCTTCAAGTTAAAGAAACCATAGCTGTTGCTTGTTGGTATCTATGGTGGCAAAGAAGAGAAATAGTGAAGGGGGAGAGAGTTGCAGGAGTAAGACAATCGGCGTTTGCAATTCAAGCTCTAGCATCTAATTATATTCCTGCTGCTTCATCATCTTGTATGGCGCGGGACATCTCATGGAGCAAGCCTCCTCGAGGAGCATATAAACTGAATGTGGATGCAAATTTCCATGCTAATGGTACGGGCACCGCCGGGAGTGGTGTTGAGAAGCGACCGAGGGAGGCTATAGCCGGACTCGCATGCCCATTACCGCATGTATATGATGCAACGACAGCCGAAGCTCTGGCTCTATTCAAAGGGCTGGTATTTCTCCTGGATATAGGTATCACAAGAGTCATAATTGAATCTGATTCTCTGGAAGTGATTAAAGCATGCAACGCTGAGGTGGAAATCTGGAGTCCCTATTCGGCCATCCTTTATGACTGCTTTTCAAAGGCCCAAGAGTTTGATTGTATTACCTTTATCCATTGTATTAGAGAAGCTAATCAGGTGGCACATGAACTAGCTAGATTTGCCTTTACTAGTAATTCTGTAGTTAGATGGGATGAGTCCCCTCCTAGCTTCATTCTGCCATTTGTACTTAAGGATGTAACTATGTACTGAGTTTGGAGCAGCAGGTACCAGACGCACTCTTTTCCTTCCAGGGTACCTAAGGGGGCTGGAAGGTTTTTAATGAGGCGGCCTGCTGGCTCGGGTTAATATATATGATGTTTCAAAAAAATAGTTGCTATAATGCCAGCCCGGAAATATGAATCACGTGGTTTCCAAAGAACTTGAGAGATCGCTTTTGAACCCACATACTTCTTCCGCAACAGTTGTTGCCAAGTTGGGCTTCTCCGCTAACCCACATATCTGTAGAGGTCCACGTTTGAAATTACATGGAACTTAAAAGTCACCTGACATTCCTTTATTTTTGTATTGATAAATCTTTTAATATCTTGTG
Organism: Lolium rigidum; assembly: GCF_022539505.1. Lineage (NCBI taxonomy): Eukaryota > Viridiplantae > Streptophyta > Magnoliopsida > Poales > Poaceae > Lolium > Lolium rigidum. The sequence goes on from NC_061511.1 coordinate 253,271,662, forward strand.
GCTTCAGCTTATAGAAGGCATCTATTTTGACTTATGGGTCCTAAATATGTAGCCAAGTGGAAAGTAAACAATCAATTCAACCTTAGTTCATCTTGTATACCAAATGCCAGAAGTTAAACTGAGCCAAATGAGGTTTCAGTTAATTGGACGATACTCCGTGGTATCATCTGTCTTTAGAGCATATCCACTCGTTTGCCCTCCCCACGCCGAAATCCGCGGAAATTTACGTCCGGATTGGACGTAAATTTGGTGTGGGGAGGACTAGTTTCCCAGTCGCGATCTCAGGCAAAGACGCAGATCTAAATTTGAAAAAACGGAAACTTGACAAAATACGGCAAAAAACGATTGAATTTAGACTAACTTTAATGATATTTACTATATAGAGGGCGAAGTTCATACATAGGGGCCGAATTCGACTATATTTCGAATTCGGCCAAGGGAATACAACTCTAAATATTAAAACACGGCGCTCTACATGCCGAAATGGCGGTAGAACACCGTGTAGTCGCCGTCGCCGTCGCCGCCGGCGCCATCATCGTCGGAGCCGTCGTCGTCGAACTGCGGCGGCGCCGACGCCGCCTGGCTGCTGCCTTGGCCGGCGTCTCCCCACCGACCACTGGTGCAAGGCGGAGACGGCGATGGCTTGTACCAGTCGTCATCGGACGCCTCGAGGTCGATGACGGGGACGGCGACGCCGGATGGAGGAGTCGCAGGCCGGCGGTAGCGAGCGACGTCCTCGAGGAGCCTCGCCTGCCGCTCCGCCTCCTCCTTCTCCCACTGCTCCCTCGACCAGGCGCGGGCCCAGTCGAGGGCATGGCGTTCTCGGCGGGGACGAGGTCCTGGAGGGACCTCGCCATGACGGCCTCGAGGATGGCGGCGTCCTCGGCGCTTTCGGCCTTCTCCACCTTCACCTTCGACGGCTTGCGCTTCCGCTCGCCGGAGGTGTCGGGTTCGCGCTTGGGGCGGAGCCGTCCTTGTGCCGTCGAGGGCTCGCGGATGACGATCCCGCCGCCGCCGCGCGCGCGGGTGCTCGGCGGGGAAGACGACTCCTTTTCACCGGCGCCCATGATGGCGCCGACCTGGAGACCGACCTCGACGCCGAACCGGACGACGAGGAACTGGCAGCCATGCGCCGTGGCTGCCGGCTGCTCCCCGGCGGCGGGCGGCGTGCCCTCGACAGCGGGGGCATCGTCAGAAGGGGGAAGTTGACGCCCTCGATGTGCTCGAGGACGGCCTCAAGCGTCCGGCCCGGCACGCTCCACCACCGCTTGCGTCCGGCGGTGTTGTTGCGCGGAGGCGGAGGCGGCGGGCCGTCGTAGGAGGCGAGCTCCTGCTCCCACCGACGAAGGAAGTAGGAGTTCCACGCCGTCAAATTGTCGGGGTGGTAGCGTGGCTCGGCGCGGTCCTGGTCCGACAATGTTAGTCGGACCTCCTCGATGGCGGCTTCGAGGCGCGTCCACAGGGCGGCGGCGGGATTGGCACGCCGCCCGCACTTAGCCGCCACCCGCCGCCGGGAGGCCTCGTGTCCGGCGGGCAGGGGTACCCCGCCTGGTGGAGGAGGTGCCCCTCCCACGCGTGGAGCGACCGGCGAGGGAAGCCGTTGTTGGCCGCCCCGTCTTCGTCGTTGTAGGCCATGGATCTCGTCGAGGGTCGAGGGAAGGAAGAGGAAGAGGAAGAGGAAGGGTGGTGCGACGCGTCGCGGCGAGCGGGGTATTTAGGCGGGGCTGGAGCCGGCGATTTATTGCCGCGTGGATGCTACGCGTCCGCGGCGAAGCTGACCGGCGGCAGCCTTTACTTGCGCGCGGAAGACGATGCGTGCGTCGGCCGACCGGCCGGGTCCATCTCTCGCGCGGAAGCCGAAGCGAAAGCGCGGGAGAGAAATCTCGGCGTTTCGCGCACTTTCGCTTCGTCCGGAGTCCCCGAGCGCGCCTCGGGGGACCGGGGATGGCGTGGGCTCGCCGGATGTATTTAGACCCAAATCCGGAGAAAACCGAGAAATCGGGGGCGCGACTGGGCCGAAATTCGCCGTCCGGATGAGCAAATCGTTGCTCGGGGGTCTCTTCGATGAGACGAGTGGGGATGCTCTTAGTTTTAGCTGTCTATATAACCAAAAATGTTATTGACCTAAGAAAGCTCATATGCCATTAACAAGTTACAAGTACTTGTAATTCTCTATATTCTTATTAATTTTCGTGATCAGTCGATTTACTTTTTGTTTGTTTTACATTTAGTTCTCAATGATGGCCATTTTGCAGTTTGTGAGGTCTCAATCCTGCGATTTGATGAGGACTGTTTGCTTTTCACTGCCGCCACGGTCATAGTTCAGCGGCCACTATGTTGACCTATAGATGTCAGTTTGTACCCTTATTTCGGACCCAAATGCACTGCCGTTTCTGGAATATTCACTATATTCTCGTAAATAAAGATGGGTAATCTCTGGTGCAATTTTTGGTTGAAGGGTCTTTTACAGCCTTTTTGTTTATTTTTTGGAAGCTGCAAGTTGACTACTGCATACCTCTATTTCACCCCCAGTAAAGGAGAAGGGTGCTGCAAATTTTCAGAAAAATGACCAGTTGACTGTTCATGGAAAATAGGTATTAAGATGCTATCTTGGATTTTGAGCCCAGATAACCAGCAAGTTCCTTTGATGTGATGCCTACAGCTTCCGTCATAACTTATCATTTTTCGAGAATACACCCTAAAAGGTGTATTAATCATATAGAAGATAGATAAAGATGGCTGGTACAACGTCAAGAAGGCTACAACTTCACACGCACCACGATACATACATAACATATCATGGAAATGAAAAGTACAAAGCTAATGGCTAGAGATTGTGCCATGAATTTGTCGTTTCTTTTCATTGTGTGCTTCAAGATTTCCGCTGCTGAATTTGATTTCTCTCTATCTCTTGCTTTTTTTTGAGGGAACTCTCTATCTCTAGGAATCGTGTCTCAAAGGGTGAAAGCCATGAGAAATATCTTATTGGTCTTCGTGTGGCCGAAGGATTCAACAAATCTACGCAGAACTCTGACCCCAAGACCTTTCCAGTGAGTATACTATAACTGCACCTTCTTTCTTATACTCGTGGCCCTACTTTATCCTGAGGGTTAAGCACTAATAAGGATTAATTAGAAGGCAACTTTGTCGTAAAAACATATTCTGATAACCGATAGTGATCCATAGCATTTGCAAATAGAGTGAAATGGCAATGCTAAAACAAAACTTTTATTTGAGGGGAAATCCTTTTAGTATTTAGTGTATGACAAGGCAGTGATGCTGACCTATTATCTGGAAGTAAGGATAATCTCAAACGAGCCCTATTTCCTACCCCTAGAAATATACTTCTTTTGCTGGGAGAATAGCCTTTTGTGCTGCCGTTTTCTTGGCCTTTTAGTTTTTTGTAAAATGTCTTGATGCAAATCTTTTGTCTCCGCTTGAAAATACTCTCTCTGACCAAAAATAAGTGACTCAATTTATTTATGTACAATCTACACACTAAAAACGTATCTAAAATTCTAAATACAATCTTATCTAAACAAAGTTGAGTTACCTATTTATAGATGGAGGGAGTAATAAGAAACTTGCAAGTAGAAAGATGGATAGATCATGTACCTCATTTTTGTTGTGACACTTTCAAGTTTCCAAAAAATGCAAACTAAAATTCTAGACATACATTGTGTTTTATCTTGTGCATCTGTGAAGTTTCATCAAAAAATATGTCAAAATGTGACATGTGTAAAAAAGAGAAGACATACGTAAATAGTGTCACATACTATTTACATATCATTTGTTCTTTTTGTGTAGGTCACATCTTGACATATTTTTGGATGAAACTTCAGAGATGCACAAGATACAACATAATGTATGTCTGGAATTTTAGTTTGCATTTTTTGAAACTTGGAAATGTCACAACAAAAATAAGGTGCGGGCGCAACTAGTTGTGGAATATCCCTCTCAGTCTAGAGCTCCCTATTTTGCTCATAGAAAAGAAAACTCTTGTGTCACTGCTCTTATCTCTCTCCTCAATGATCTTTTTGCTGTGAGTACTTGCCGTCCCAGAAGCTAGGCCATAGGGCACCCAATGAGAGATGAAAGGTAGTTACAGGCAGTATAGTAGGAGACAGAAATCCTGACAGGGAAAGGCCTACCACATCTTTCCCCTATCATCCCCCTCTCTCTAGCCCTGTGAAAACTGAAAAGAGACACATGCTCCTAGGGCATGTTCAAAAGGACACAATATCTTCTTTGGGGTACAGTACAGTAGTGGATGAAACTCCAAGGGCGATTCGATTTGACAGTGTGGGAGAAGACAGACAAGAAAGGAGGCAACATCCTATCATATGGTATGCTCTTTTCTCTCTCTAGCAAGTTTCCACCTCTTGAATATACTTGAATACGTCGTACATACGTGCATAGCTTACTAGTGTACTGTTCCCTTGTTGCAGAGTAGAGTTCTTCTGCTCATTGCCATGATGCAAGGTGAAGAGAGTTCTTGGGGGATGGCAGCAAGTGATCGTGATGGAGCTGTACCATTCGGCCAAGCACTTGTATATGGAATCCAAGGCCATGCTCCTCCTGCTGCACCACCTGCCAACTTCCTGTACTGCACCTTCACTCTCTAGTCTGCTATTTTCCTCTCTTTCAACAGCTAGATAGCTAGCTAGTACATTGCCAAGACAACACAGCTAAAGTTCTTTCGCATCATCTACTAGTTTTCAACTCCAGCGCCTTGCTTGGTTTAAAATATAGCCTCCTCCTCCTCCTCCCCTCGCCTCTTTTTAACCACCTTTATAACCAACTCTCCTGCTATATATATCCAACCTTCTCCGTATTGGATTACACCTCTTCCCACGAACCAAATAGTTTCTTAATGCCTAAGGCCTGGATCCTGTAAGTGATTTCATCTTTCTGGGTCTCATCCTTATCTGTCCACCTCAACTATCTTGCATTGCTTTTACGTTCTCGAAAAAGTTTTTATCTGGTCTGCACATATATTGCATATGCCTACCACCACTGATGCTGAGTTCTACTGCTTTGTTCCAGGAGGGAGTTGCAACCTGCAGCCGCTGCTTACTTTGGTGAGTTGGAGGAGGCCCTTATCCATGGCACCTATACTGCTGCTGGTGTCGATCCTGTCATGATAGAAGGTGATGTCCACACCAAGTGTAAGACGCTGCCTTTTCTCCACACCTCGATCTCTCTTTCTCCAAACCTTAACCACCTGGTTGCGAGAAAGGCTTGTGTCTTTGCCTCCCTCCCCACAACACACACCATAGATAGATAGGCTCGCCGTACCTTGGCTTTTGCCTTGCCAAACACAGCCATGAGCCTTAACCACATGCAATTGGGGGAGGGAGGAGGGGCAGCATAAATGGTGTGATCCCAGGACTCCCCACGCCTCACCTCTCTCTCCTTTCTTTGTCTACATTTTCGCAACCTCTTGCGGTAGAGAGCGATTGACAAGGCCTTTAATTCCATTTGTATCTATGCAGCGGCAGCAGGATATCTTGCAGCTAGGCCCCCCACTCTGGAGATCTTCCCTTCCTGGCCAATGAGTCATCTACAGCAGCCATACAGTGTAAGCACTGCTTCTCTCGATCATTCACAGGCTCCTACAGTTTCTTTCTGACCACAGCAGCGGAGAAAAGTTGCTCTTGGTTAATTAACTGCTTTGCTCGCTAGCTCACTGTCTTCGTCTGCCTGCCGGCCGGCCGCCCTCCTCTTGTTTCTGGGATTAATTGCTATATTGCTTCACAGGCGAACTCGCAGTCAGTAGGGAGCACTGACTCCAGCTCCGCTCAGAACACAATGTCACAGGCCGAGTTGGTGTCCCCAGTCAGTATGAGGACCGACTCTGGCCAGCCGCAGGAGGTGTTGATGGTGACCATTGATGATTACAACTACAACCAAGGACTCGGGCCAGCGCCAGCTGCTACACCAAGCTTTCAGCAACATGCAGGAGGAGCCCAAGATAAGGTAACAGTGACACTTTGATATATACTGTATGCTTTGTCGTCTTCATTCCTGGTTTGAGTTTTTTTTGGAAGCTCTTAGTTAAGCATTTCAATGCAAACAAGAGCTTGTGTTTCTGTATGAAGTAGCTTGCTTTCAGAAGCATAAGCATGCCTGTGTTCGAGCTTGAGCATCCTTTCAGTTCTAGACATGCCTTTGAGTAGAAAAAAGGGAGTTCATGGGGGTTGTTGGGTGGGCATGGGAAAATGGCATATTTCTAGAACAGTTGCAGGCCAGGCAATATCAAAAAGGTCAAAGCTGGCCCTAGAGAAAAAAGAATGTCGCCAAAGATGATTGGGGACATCATAGTGATTTTACGTCTCTCCTTTTGATGGATAGAAGCAACATGATAACCACCTGAACTGTTCCTTGGAACATAAAACGACCACAATAGTGGCACATGCTCTTCCAATAGTTCATGAGCTACAATTAGACACTGCTGCTATTTTAAGAGAGAGAAGCAGGTAAACAGCTCCTAGTGAATTGAATAGGTTATTTTATAGGTGGGTAGCAACACCGAACAGGATGTTTAGCTCCAATGTACTTCCATTGCGCACTGTTCTAACTTCCAGATCAACCTTTCTTCTGTGCTCTGATGCAGAGGAAGCATGGATCCACAAGAAAAGATGGCACGTCGTTGGATCCAAAGGTGTAGTTTCACTTGGTACCAATTTGTTGATTGCATGGCCCTGCATTTCATTTTTGTGCCACTCTTACTTGTATCTCTATTTCTTAGACCGAAAGGCGACTGGCTCAGAACAGAGAAGCTGCAAGGAAGAGCAGGCTGAGGAAAAAGGTAGAAAACAGATTAAATCAGTAAAAGATTCATCACCATCAGAAAAAATTCTAACAAAAACAATTGCACGTATTTTGCAGGCATATGTTCAGCAGTTAGAAACAGGCCGGATTAGGCTTCAGCAAATCGAGCAAGAGCTTCAGAGAGGACGTTCACAGGTTCCAATTCTCTAGAACATCTAACATGTGTTCACCTAGTGTTGCCATATGCTTAACTCCTGATTCATTTCAGGGTCTGCTCACCGGAGGATGCAGTGCGCCCGGAGAAATGAGTTCTGGTAACCATCTCATTTATTACATTTGCACCGGTACACGCTTCACGAATTTTAACTGTGTATATAATTCAACAACTTGTTGATGTGCTATTACAATTTACAGGCGCCGTGATGTTCGACATGGAGTACGCCCGATGGTTAGATGAAGACAGCAAGTATATGACCGGGATTCAGGGTGCATTGCAGGCCCAAGTCCTCGACGGGAACCTTGGAACTATCGTTGAAGAATGCATCCGGCACTACGACGAGCTGTTCCACTTGAGGGCCGTGCTCGCCAGGTCCGACGTCTTCCACCTCATGACCGGAATGTGGGCAACGCAGTCTGAGCGGTGCTTCCTCTGGATGGCCGGGTTCCGGCCCTCGGAAATCCTCAAGGTCTCACGAAGTGGCAACGCAAATGCCCCATGATTTTTGTTGTGTGACACTTGCATGATTAGAATGGTGATGTTAAATGCTGAGCCCTCTTGGCCTTTTTTTTTTTGCACCAGATGCTGATACCTCAGCTCGATCCACTGACGGAGCAGCAGCTGGTGGGGATGTGCAATCTGCAGCAGTCATCGGAGCAGGCTGAGGAGGCGCTAGCGCAGGGGCTTCAACAGCTGCACCAGTCGCTGGCCGATGCGGTGGGCGCTGGCCCTCTCAACGACGGTGCAGATGTTGCCAACTATACCAGTCTCATGGCCCTAGCACTTGACAGGCTCGACAATCTCGAGAGCTTTTATCGTCAGGTCAGTAATTTTCTCTTTGTTGCAACTCGTGCATCGTGCTGTCAATATTTTGTTGTCCGGGCATGATTAACCATTTTCTGAACATACAAAATAGAAAGACACTTCTGAGATTTTTTGAATAGAAAGAACATAAACATGCTACTAAGCCCCCACACCTTATTTAATAGATATTGTCAAAATGTTTGTCCTACAGAATGATGTTCTACTTTTCGGATGAACAGAAAGGCACTAGTGATATAAGCTGTATCTTAGTAGCATGGTCAACTTTGTTTGAGCAACTGGCAAGATCATGCAGATAAACATCATTAGCACTTTCCAGTAGGCATAATCAGTCCCTTATAAACTATCTTGGCTGATGTTTATGGACCATTTAAATATTGGTGTTTCCGTGAGCAATTGACCGAGTTTCAAACAAGGTTCTTTCTTATCACATAAAAGTATAAAACAAGTGTCTTGTAGACATAAACACCTATCACTTTCTATATAAAGCCTGAGTAGGAATATGACGGTCGCCTTTTTGGATTGAATTAATTGTTCTGTGTCCTACGCCCACCCTGGATCCCCTTATGTTTGCTGGTAGTTCAACAAATGCACAGACATATATGGGGATGTGCAAGGGTTCAGTCCTATCATCTAGAATCAAGAAAGAGACACAACAACCTAAACTCTAGCACTTAGGGATGAATCAGATGAGCCTTAAACTAAAGTAGGATCATGCTGCTCCACGAAAGGATTAGAAAACAAGTGTGTCTTGTCTTTCTGTAGGTTCTCTTCTCTCCCGTATCTGAATAAAAGGAGACTATGACATCCAATTGCTCCACTTCTCTCTTTTTATTTAAAAAATATTTTTTGATTGTGGTTTGTGGATAAACTTTGGTGGAGTTGGGAGTTATATTTTACCTTTGTTGATATATTTGGAGAAGTTTAGATCCGAAGACTCCAGAAAGGAACATAAACTGCCTTGACATTTCTAGTATGTTAAGTTTGCACATAGTATGGATAAGTAAATTTTAGTCTTCAAGAAGAAAATTGCATCACGTTTGAGGTTTACAATATGGAACAGGAGTAAGCTTTCAACTAGTCCGTGTCTCAAGCAGGAACATTGGCTTTGGACCTGTTATTATCATCAGATGCTGCCGCCACCAAACATTGCACTCTGAAATGTTGCACGTAGATAGTGCTACCGTTAGATTTCATTTAAAGTTGCCTGACAATTATCCCTTCCTGTAACTGACCTAATATCTCAACATGGCATTGCAATGAAGGCTGATAATCTGAGACAGCAAACCTTGCATCGCATTCGGCGGATTCTGACCACCAGACAGACAGCTCGGTGTTTCCTCTCCCTCGGAGAGTATCATCGCCGTCTCCGTGCTCTCAGCTCCATCTGGGCTTCCCGTCCTCGCGAGTAAGACATTCTCTTACTTATGAATATTCAGTAGTATATACAGTCAGAACTCATTCATTATTCTGATATCTCATCTCACCCTTTTCATACACTCTTCCGCAGGAACTTCATCATGACAGAGAATGTCAGCTCTACAGGAGCAGAATTTCAGGCTATTCATCAATCTCAACAAAACCAGTTTTCCGGCCTCTGAAGCATCCCCTGGAGGGGGTGCAAATTCGGCCATCAACATGTGACAAGATCGTATTGTTATATTGTTATTAAGATATTGGGAAAGGAATATCACTAGCTAGGGAAAGATAGCAGAAAGTAGGCCGGCCAAGGGAAGAAATCGGCCTGGCTCTCTTGCTGTTATGTTCTGACGGCTCTTGGGCTGAACGAAGGGGTTAGCACTTTGCAGCATTTGGTGCCAAAGTAGAAGACGATTAAGAAAAGTAAGAGCAGTTGGGATGTGGATGTGCTGCATTTGTATGAGTAGAGTAGGTCATTCCGTTTGTGAAATGGGAGAAGAAATAAACAATCTCAGCATTGCCAAACAACAGAGCCACATGAACCAACCGTACCTAATTTGCGATATTACAACTTGCATTAAGGCCAAGACAAATTTATTCGGAAATATGGCTACGCCTGAAAAACGAGCTGTGGCTTTCATGAAAGGTGCTAGAACATGGTTTAATTAAGCCATTGGCCCGTCATGCCAGCTTAGCAGTGTGTGAGTCGAACAAACAATTGCGAGCATACTTGGCCACATATTTTCAATAAAAGGTATGTTAATGTTAGAGCGATACAAATTACATCCTACCTCTGTAACAATAAAGTGTTAAAGATCTCGTCAGGACATCAAGATTGCACGCAATCAAATTATTAAACAAGAAGGAAAAAAGAGAATTAGCAACCGTGATCCGTGATGAGCAGCAACACCAGCCATCCTTGACAACACATGGACTGCAAGAATGGTTCTCCAAAAGCAACGGCTTGGGAGGGAATGACTCTTCACCCTGAATTTCAAGTCCAAACAAACTCCAAACAATGCAATTAATGGGCGATAGTGCTGTTATTGCCACATACAACCAATTAAGAGCATGCCTAGAACTTTCATTCGGGAGCTCAAGACCAGCTACACTCAAGAAAAGCACCACCAAATTGCATGTACTGCTGCCACTACTCGCTGACCCATCGAAGACCTTGCTAATGCACAAGATTCTGGCATGGCACCGCCAAATCCCACATCGGGACGCTCTCTGGCAACCCCGTGCTTGGGGAGATACACAACCCCACAAGCATGTGTGAATAAACTTCGAGGATAACATCAACCAATAGATAGCGGAAATTGAGAACAAGCAAGTGCGTACCCCTTTGCCCCATCTCACAGCCCTCCACGATAGCCCCGTGGCGCTCGCTTATCGCCATCGGGTGAAAGAAAAAAGCTAGAAAACGAGTCGATTTGTTGTGACCTCGCCCAGTTAGAACCATCCTCGCATACGACCTCCCCCTCACGTCTCCTCCACCTTCCCCACCGCCTGCCGCTCTTCCTCATTCTCACCTAATGGGAGCAAGAACAGTGCCCGAAAAAGGGCGCCCAAGGGTGATGAGAGCAGGAACCTTTGCACGGGAGATGGAGTCTGCAGCGCGTGCCCCTGCGACGGCGGACCCTGCACAGGTGCCGTCTTCTTCCCGCATGTGCGTCGCCTCGTCATGCCCCGGCGACTTCCTCCGGCCGCACGGCCGCATCGGACCCAGCGTCTCCAGGGTGAGAGGTATCTGTGTGGCAGGGTGTCAAGGTGGGATCCCGGTGGGATGTTATTTTGTACCATGTAGTTCAAATTTTGATGTCAAAATTTGTACTAAAAAAGTCAAATTATACTAAAAGTGGGACAAAAGTGGGATCCCACCTGACAACCTTAGTGTGGGATGTGTTACTATTTGATGGGGTTCGATTAGTTTCCGGATGGGCCAAATGGGACATCCAAGGGGAAAATATCGGATCTTAGTTCCAGGGGTTGTGTTGGTCTGGATGGAGCGTTTATTGATTGAGGATGATGTCTCATTAATCGATATTAAAGAGATTTGGACTTGTGGAGCGCATACCTAAGCACATACATTATCTTTATCTCCTTGCTACTAGCTCTGAAAGAATTTCCATGTTGACCTATCTTGTGGTGCTGTAGGATTCCAGACTTCTGGTGGGGAGGAAGAACGCTGGGCTGTTGATGGAGCCACTTCCAAATCATGTCATGATGCCGATGAGGCATGGCATTGTTTCTTCTGCCGGGCGCCGGCAGCATGACCTGAAGATACGTAACTCAGGCAATCTCTATTGGTCTTGCTGGATACACTCACGTAAATATCATATGCTAATAAGTATTTAAATCTGTTAAGCAATTCTTGTTTGGTTTTCCCTTTACTGTTATGTGTGCTGAATGGTAACTACTAAAGCATGTTGGGTTTTCCCTTTACTCCAGGCTGGCCACTCGGCGCCGAGCGAGCAAGCTACCTGTTGTGGTGGCGGGGAATGATGAACACTGCCGGCAGTCACGGGCGCTCACCTTTTCCCTAACCATCTAGGTTCTCCACTCTCTGATCTGACTCCTCTCTCCCATCTCTCTGCAGGAACACGGACGGTTTACAGGGGACCGACCCGGCGATCAAGAAGGCGGTCAATATGAACCTTCTTCAAGTTTGGTGATTTCACCACCTAAAAAATTAGCTTTATTAAGGGTGTGCCTGCTACTTTGTACAAAAATGAACACCTAGATGGTTAGGGAAAAGGTGAGCTTGCACAACTTGGATAGAGGATATTATTCAGATGTAAGTTTGGCCTAAAAAAGACCTGGATAGATCAAAGAAATACATATGAAGATGTCGCAGGTTACACAATTTTCTGGTGCTATTACTATATTTCCTTAGTAGCCTGATATTAGTAAGTGGTTATTTTCCAGCTTGGATATTAGTAGCCCGAGAAAGAATATATACTGGTTTTTTGTTTTGTGTATGCATGCTTAATAATATTTAGTGGCATGATTAATACTATTTCCTATCTTTTCAAGTTTTATGTGTTCATGCTTAGTGATATTCAGTAACATGAGGCTACAGGTCTGTTAGATGACATACTTCGCAATAGTAGAACAAATCGTTGTATGCAATTCATGGTTAACAAAGGCGCGCCTAGGTGCTAGGCAACAGCGAATTGCCTACCGCTTTGATGCGCTGTCAACTTACTTTTTCTTAGAGAATGGTAGCTGTGGTACTTCAGTGGTCAAGTAGTAAGGAAAATAAATTAGTTGGCAATTTTCCTGGACTATGTCATACTTTAGTCCTGGATTCATGGATTACAAATATTTAACCACTGGGTTCATGGATTACAAATATTTAACCACTGTTGCTTCTCGTTGTATAAGGTTGTCATGTTGGCTGAACTATCAGCTACTACCATCACATGCATAGTGACGTTACTGCTAGCCAAGTTAGTTATAGTACAGACAACAATTGAATAGTGATGTCATCAATCTCCCTAGACCGAGCTTTGTTGGCCACTCCCAACTTATTCATTACATCCAGCTTAACTCGATGGACACAACGGAGGCCGAAGAAAATCGAAGATTTTTCCAAGTTGATTTTCTGACCTAAACCTTGACAATAGGAGTTTCTTTGAAGAGGAGATGGGAGATAGGTGGGTCTGCGCGAATGTTACGAACTCCTTGTACAATCCCCATAGGCTCCTTGAGAAATAGCAGATTTGACAGACCTTCAATACATAGCAGGAAAATGGAGGGACTAATAGGATCCTGGCCTCGTTGAATCCCTCGAGAAGGAACAATTGGTGAGGTGAGTTCTCCATTCACAACTGGTGAGGTGAGTTCTCCATTCACCACAAGGGGAGCACATGCCTGGGTTGTTAGCACGTAGCAGCCGTCTCATATCTAATATATGTATGGGACGTACTGGTGAAAATACATGGGACACAAAGGCCATCATAGATTTCTAGGTTCTTTCTTGTTCATGATGCTCGCGCTTCCGCTGCTACATCTGTTCCGAAGATTACATTTTCCTCCAACCTACGACTAATTATAAATATGGTGGCAAGTTGCAGAATTCCCAAAAACAATTTTAGTCCACGCCTTGATTGCAAATTATTCATACCGACTTGTGTTGTTTATGTTAGGTTCATAACTCATGTGTTACAAACCTGCTCTTGGCCATAGAGTTCATGCACCTTCTTTTCTAGATTTCTCTCAATCAAAATTAATCCCATTTTCTTAGATTTCTCTTTTTGTTTCTTGTGTATAGGTGACAGATGTAGAATTCAGTATGGCCAGAGAGAAGTTCTTGCTAAAAAAAAGGCCTCTACATGTGGAAGTGTTTACCCCTCTACGTGTTTGTGTTTGGCTAAAATGCGTAATTTTTCTATGTACATGTATGTATTCCTATTTTACACATAGTAAGCTAAAATTTTGGAGCTAGGCTGCAATGGTGGATGCATCTCATTGCTTTTACCTATTTCTTTGACACCACATCAGAGCAACTTCATTTCGTTACTATACAAATATTGTAACTTTGATTTATGAAATTTTGGAAGTGGCTGACATTTCTTATTTTTGGACTTCCAAGGTTTTCCATGAGATGGTGCATTGAGAAACAATTGTCAGCTTGTATTATAATTTGCTAGAAACTGTGAAGTGAAATGTAGCGGTTAAAACGGCCAGAATGAGTTTTGATTTTGATGCAATACCATTGAGAAGGCATGCCAAGGAAACCTGTATTGGGTGTTGAATTATTTATGATTGGAGTGGGATTAGATCGCACAACTCTGGTGAGGAGGCGCCCCATGGGGCGCCCCAACCACTAGTATAAATAGAAGCGCACACACACAAGTGACATAAGGAACATGGAAAACCTCCTCAACATGAGGAGAAAAAAACACAGGTACAAACCATCCGATTCCACTATGAGAATCCTTGGTACAAAGTCTTCTCAACATCTTAAACCACACTTAAAGCACGTTGCCCAATGACACCATGCAAGATTACAATGAGGCAAATATATCGTAGTTTCTGTCCCTTCGATAATCAACAAACTTCTCTTAAACCACATATCCAAACTACATAAAATTTGGTAGCCAATTAAGCATTTGTGTTTCCAGAATACTACAAAAAATCATCTCAATCGGAAATTGTTTGCCTACCTAAACTATTCTTCTACCAAACCTGCTCTGTACTGAAAATGTAGTAGTATGAACTAACAAAGTCGCCCTCAAATGTGACTCTCCACTGGCCTAAATCTCAAACTAGCGAACCAAATCGAAATACTCAAGGTAAGGAACAAGCTCACCAAGTTTGGAGCCAATCCAAGCACATTTGATCATCTAATCACCACCTCACCACCTTGAAGACAAATCGGTCAAATCTCAGAAATCCCACCTCTCCTTCTTCCTCTCTCTCCTTCTTCCTCTGTTCTCACTTGGTTGTGGTATTTTAGTGTGTTATCTCACCCTCTCACAATAGAAACAAGGTTCCGGCATTACTCTTTCTTTCCCACTCAAACACCAAGAGTGTTGGTAGGGTTTTTTCGTTCTTACCTCTCAAGGAGGCAGCTGAGCCGTTGGAGTTGGAAGCTCGGTCAACGGTTGACACATGTTGCATTTCCTGTGCTGATGTTGGGCTGCCAACACACCTCCATGCACGCGGAGGGACATGAGCCAACAAACTCCCCCTCTTGACACCATGTAGGGTCTCACTACCTACCGACAGTCATGTCGGCGAGCCGTCATCATATATCGAGTTTTTCTCTTGTCACCACCTTGGTCAACATCAATCCCATTGTTATCTATGTGCACCACCTCAATCTGCGTTTGCTCGGAATTTAGGACGTCTCAAATCCAATGATAGCGTACATCAATATGCTTCGACCTTGAATGAAAACTTGCATTCTTACTTAGGGGGATGACACTCTCGTTGTCACAAAAAGAACACATACTTGTCTTGCTCAAACCCAAACTCACAAGCCAATCGTTTTAGCCAAAATAGCTCCTTACTTGTCATGTTACTGCGATGAAATCATCTTTAGTTGTATTCAAAGCCACACACTTTTGCAACCTGTTTTGCCATGTCATTTCCCCCTGAATGTGAAATCAAATAACATGAAGTAGACTTTGTACCATCAACATCTTCATTAAAGACCGAATCTGAATAAGCAATCATGTTGGGCTCATGAGCACTAAACAAGGCTTCATATTTGTGGTGCCCCAGAGATACATCAAAATCCACTTCACATCTTCCGAATGTGATGTTTCTAGATCGGACATAAATCTGCACACAATACTAACCTCTTGAGAAATAACAAGCCATGTGCACACCATATCATACATCAAACTCCTAACCATTGAAGCCTTTTGCATGATGTGAGGGGAGGGACATTGATTTTTTTCTCAACTTGAAATGAGATATTAGTGGACAACTCGCTGCTCTTACCTTCTCCATATTGAACATGCGAAGTACATTCTCAATATATTTCTCTTGAGACAAGTACTACGTGTTGGATTTTCTAGCTTTCTCTATCATGTTGAGAATATACTTTGTTGACCTAAATCTTTATTGATTTTTTTACTCAAATCTATCTTTAGTCTAGCAATCCTGGAGATATTCTTGCCAACAATCAAGATATCATCAACATAGAGCTTCAACATGATAAAATCATCACCCGGGAACCCTGAATAAATACACAATGGTCCGAGCTACACCTCTTATAATCTGCTTGCTCCCTCATGACAGAAACAAACTTCATGTACCATTTGGTGCTTGTTTTTAGTCATAAAGAGTTTTCTTAAACTTGCCCACAATCTTCTTTGCCTTTAATAAGAAATTCCTTAGGCTACTCCATGTATATTTCTTCCACCAACTCTCCATGTAGGAAAGATATCGTCACAGTCATTTGCTAAACCTCCAAGTTGATATCTGCTGCCATGGTATGGATCATTCTTATTGATGTCATCTTCACTATCGGAGAATGTATTTCATCAAAGTAAATACATTTTCTCTAGTTGAATTCTTTCACAACTAGACTAGCTTTGTACCTTGGATATGATGTGTGCTCTTCTTGCTTGATTCTACAGACCCACTTTTGTATCTGCCAACAAAGCCTACCTATATATTTTTATGCATGTAATTTCTATATTAATCATGTTATTTTTGCGTGATTTTTTCAGTTGATCGCTCTCTTAGGTCCTGTAAAGATATGGCCAACACAACGTTGCCCCTCAATGGTCCGATACGGCGTTGCTCTCAATGGGCCAACACAGTGTTGCACCTTAACGAGCCGACCTAGTGTTGGCCCTCTTGGGATTTCACAACATGTACAATAAGATGGGCTGCCTCATGGGATGTACCATGCAATGGGCCAATGATAATTAGGATGCGACTTTTATCGGGCCGTGGTATGTAAATGGCCATTCATTATTGGGTAATGGGCTTTAACATGCCGACAAAGTTGGGTCTGTGTCGTACAACCAGCCAACCTTCACCGACAGTGGACTTCAAAAGGTCGACTAGAGTTGGTCGTTCCGTACAATGGGACGCTCATAGTTGAGCTACGCAGTGTAACCAACTGGTCATAATTGGGCTGTGAAGTACAACCAGCTAGTCATAATTGGTCCATGCAGTGCAACCGAGCTATCATAATTGGGATGTGGGGTATAACGGTCCTACCAATGTTGGGCCAGAGCGTTAAAGGCTAATCATAATTGACTGATGTCTACTTCGCTTCTATTCCTGTAGACAGTGTTGGGCCTCCAAGAGCAGAAGTTTGTAGAACAACAGCAAGTTTCCCTTAAGTGAATCACCCAAGGTTTATCGAACTCAGGAAGGTAGAGGTCAAAGATATCTCTCTCAAGCAACCCTGCAATTAAGATACAAGAACTCTCTTGTGTCCCCAACACACCTAATACACTTGTCAGATGTATAGGTGCACTAGTTCGGCGAAGAGATAGTGAAATACAAGTAATATGGATGATTGTAAGTAGTAATTGCAATCTGAAATAAAAATGGCAGCAAGCAAACATGTAGCAGAACTTGTTGGAAACGGGGTTTCAATGCTTGGAAAAAAGGCCTAGGGATCATACTTTCACTAGTGGACACTCTCAACAATGATCACATAAATAAATAACTTCTCTTCACTTATGCTACTTTCAAACACTCTCTTGTTGGATAACAAACACCATTCATTGTGTAGGGCTATAAAAGCACACCTCAAGCCGGAGTAAACAAGCTCCACAACTTCATAAAGGAATCACACACGATGCGCACACTGTCACCGTCACACCGTGGAGAGTGAATCCGGAGTTCATATTAAAGTAACCTCTAGAGAGCATAATAGACCGTTGCAATTTAGACGAGTACTAACATAGCATACACACTGTCACCAATAGCTATGAAAGGGGGAATAGATCACATCAATACTATCATAGTAATAGTCAACTTCATAATCTACAAGAGATTACAATCATAACCTACGCCAAGTACTACATGATGCACACACTCGTCAACTTTACATCATGGAGGAGGAATAGACTACTTTAATAACATCACTAGAGTAGCACATAGATTAATAGTGATACAAAGCTCATGATCACATAAAGATCACACCATGGGAGAGAGAGATGAACCACATAGCTACCGAGTAGAGCCCTCAGCCTCGGGGAGAACTACTCCCTCCTCATCATGGGAGACAGCAACGGCGATGAAGATGGCGGTGGTGTTGATGGAGATGACTCCGGGGGCAATTCCCCGTCCCGGCGGCGTGCCGGAACAGAGACTTCTGTCCCCCGAAATTTGTCTTCGCGATGGCGGCGGCTACGGAACTCTTCGTGGAATATCGTCGGGTGTTTTAGGGTTTTCACATCTGGGAGCATATATAGGCGAAGGGGCGATGTCGGTGGAGTCCCGAGGTGGGGTCCCCACCTGGCGGCGCGACCAAGGGGTGGCCCGCGCCCCCCTAGGGTGTGGGCACCTCGTGGCCCCCCTTCGTCTCTCCTTCGGACTCCGTGAAGCCCCTGGAAAAATAAGAACGTGGCCTTTTGTTTCGTCTAATTCCGAGAATATTTCCTGTGTAGGATTTCTGAAACCAAAAACAGCAGAAAATAGGAACTGGCGCTTCGGCATCTTGTTAATAGGTTAGTTCCGGAAAATGCATCAAAACGATATAAAGTATGAATAATACATGTAGGTATTGTCATAAAACTAGCATGGAACATAAGAAATTATAGATACGTTGGAGACGTATCAAGCATCCCCAAGCTTAGTTCCTACTCGCCCTCGAGTAGGTAAACGATAACAGGGATAATTTCTTAAGTGACATGCTACCAACATGATCTTGATCAATACTATTGTAAAGCATATGAAATGAATGCAGTGATTCAAAGCAATGGTAAAGATAATGACTAAACAACTGAATCATATAGAAAAAACTTTTCATGAATAGTACTTTCAAGACAAGCATCAACAAGACTTGCATAAGAGTTAACTCAAAAAGCAATAGATTCTTAATAGAAGGTTTTGAAGCAACACAAAGGAAGATATAAGTTTCAGCAGTTGCTTTCAACTTCAACATGTATATCTCATGGATAATTGTCAATACAAAGTAATATGATGAATGCAAATAAGCAAGTATGTGAGAATCAATGCACACAGTTGACACAAGTGTTTGCTTCTAAGATAGAAAGAAGTAGGTAAACTGACTCAACATAAAGTAGAAGAAAGGCCCTTCGCAGAGGGAAGCAGGGATTACTCATGTGCTAGAGCTTTTTATTTTGAAAACATGGAAACAATTTGGTCAACGGTAGTAATAATTCATATGTGTTATGCATAAAACCTCCTATAAGTTGCAAACCTCATGCATCGAATACCAATAGTGCTCGCACCTTGTCCTAATTAGCTCGGATTTCCATGGATTATCATTGCATTACATATGTTTCAACCAAGTGTCACAAAGGGGTACCTCTATGTCACCTGTACATAGGTCCAAGGAGATAGATCGCATTTGATTTCTCGATTTTGATAGATCTCAACTTGAGGACATCCATACCGGGATAACATAGAAAACAGATAATGGACTCCTCTTTAATGCTTAAGCATTCAACAACAGATAATATTCTCATAAGAGATTGAGGATTAATGTCCAAGCTAAAACTTCCACCATGATACATGGCTTTGGTTGGCGGCCCAATGTTCTTCTCTAACAATATGCATACTCAAACCATTTAATCATCACAAATCACCCTTACTTCAGACAAGACGAACATGCATAGCAACTCACATGATATTCAACAAAAGTGTAACAGTTGATGGCGTCCCCAGAAACATGGTTACCTCTCAACAAGCAACTTATAAGAAATAAGATACATAAGCGACATATTCAATACCATAATAGTTTTTAAGCTATTTTCCCATGAGCTATATATTGCAAAGACAAGGAATGAAATTTTAAAGGTACCACGCAAGCAATTTACTTGGAATGGCAGAGAAATACCACATAGTAGGTAGTTATGGTGGACACAAATGGCATAGGTTTTGGCTCAAGGTTTTGGATGCACGAGAAGCATTCCCTCTCAGTACAAGGCTTTGGCTAGCAAGGTTGTTTGAAGCAAACACAAGCATGAACCGGTACAGTAAAACTTACATAAGAACATATTGCAAGCATTATAAGACTCTACATTGTCTCCTTGTTGTTCAAACACTTTTACCAGAAAATATCTAGACTTTAGAGAGACCAATCATGCAAACCAAATTTCAACAAGATCTACGGTAGTTCTCCATTAATAAGTTTAAACTACATGATGCAAGAGTTTAAACATGATCTACTTGAGAACTCAAAACAATTGCCAAGTATAAAATTATTCAAGATAATATACCAATTACCACATGAAGCATTTTCTGTTTCCAACCAAATGGCAATAAATGCAGCAGCTTTTAACTTTAGCCATGAACATTAAAAGTAAAACGAAGAACACAAGTGTTCATATGAAAAAGCGGAGCGTGTCTCTCTCCCACACATGGATTGCTAGGATCCGAATTTATTCAAACACAAACAAAAATAAAAGCACACAGACGCTCCAAGTAAAGCACATAAGATGTGACAGAATAAAAATATAGTTTCACTAGAGGTGACCTGATAAGTTGTTGATGAAGAAGGGGATGCCTTGGGCATCCCCAAGCTTAGATGCTTGAGTCTTCTTGAAATATGCAGGGATGAACCACGGGGGCATCCCCAAGCTTAGACTTTTCACTCTTCTTGATCATATATCATCCTCCTCTCTTGACCCTTGAAAACTTCCTCCACACCAAACTCAAAACAAACTCATTAGAGGGTTAGTGCATAATCAAAAATTCACATGTTCATAGAGGACACAGTCATTCTTAACACTTCTGGACATTCCTCAAAGCTACTGGAAGTTAATGGAACAAAGAAATCCATTCAACACAGTAAAAGAGGCAATGCGAAATAAAAGGCAGAATCTGTCAAAACAGAACAGTCCGTAAAGACGATTTTTTAGAGGCACTTAACATGCTCAGATGAAGAAGCTCAAATTGAATGAAAGTTGCGTACATATCTGAGGAACACGCATGAATTTTGGCAGAATTTTTAGAGTCTCCTACAGAGAGATCTACTCAAATTCGTGATAGCTAAAAATCTGTTCCTGCGCAGGAATCCAAATCTACTATCAACTTTACTATCGAAGACTTTACTTGGCACAACAATGCAATAAAATAAAGATAAGGAGAGGTTGCTACAGTAGTAACAACTTCCAAGACACAACAAAACAGTAGCAAAATAAAAACATGGGTTATCTGCCAAGAAGTGCTTTCTTTGTAGCCATTAAGATGGGCTCAGTAATTTTAATGATGCTCTCGCAAGAAATAAGAGTTGAAGCAAAAGAAAGCATCAAAAGCAAATAAGAAACACTTTTAAGTCTAACCCACTTCCTATGAAAAGGAATCTTGTAAATAAACAAGTCATGTAAACATAATGCAATAAGCATAGAAAGGCAACACAAGCGCAACTTCAAGATTCTCAACGTAAAGAGGGGAAACTTAATATTATTAAGATGCATATAACCATGTTGCCCTCTCTCATAATAACTTTCAGTAGCATCATGAACAAACTCAACAATATAACTATCACATAAAGCATTCTTATTCACATGCATAAAAGTATCATTACTCTCCACATAAGCATAATCAATTTTATTAGTAATAGTGGGAGTAAAACTATCACAACCATCATTGTAATTATCATAAATTGCAGGAATGGTATAATCATAATAAA
Organism: Lolium rigidum; assembly: GCF_022539505.1. Lineage (NCBI taxonomy): Eukaryota > Viridiplantae > Streptophyta > Magnoliopsida > Poales > Poaceae > Lolium > Lolium rigidum. The sequence continues at coordinate 253,293,198 of NC_061511.1, forward strand.
CTTTATCCTCCATAGTAGGTGGCACCAAAATACCACTATCATTATAATCATCATAAATGGGAGGCAAAGTATCATCAAAGAAAATTTTCTCCTCAAAAATTGGGGGACTAAAAATATCACAACCAGCTTCCCCAAGCTTAAATTCTTCCATAGCATTAGCAATAATAGTGTTCAAAGAGTTCATGCTAATAACATTGCTACAACTATTTTGCAAACAAAGTTCCATGGGTTTTTTAATTTTCTCTTCAAACACATCATGTCCTAACTCAAGATAAATACTATAAAGATCTCTAATATTTTTGTTGTTTTCCATTAAGCCTAACTACTGAAATAAAAACAAGAAACAAAAAGATATAATTGCAGAATCTAAAGAAAATAGCTTCGAGCACTCACACACCGGCAACAGTGCTAGAAAATGCTTAGTAGTCGGAGGCTGTGAATACCTTTTACCTTACCTCCCCGGCAACGGCGCCAGAAAATAGCTTGATGTCTACTCGCGCTTCTATTCTTGTAGACAGTGTTGGGCCTCCAAGAGCAGAGGTTTGTAAAACAGCAGCAAGTTTCCCTTAAGTGAATCACCCAAGGTTTGTCGAACTCAGGGAGGTAGAGGTCAAAGATATCCCTCTCAAGCAACCCTGCAATTAAGATACAAGAAGTCTCTTGTGTCCCCAACACACCTAATACACTTGTCAGATGTATAGGTGCACTAGTTCGACGAAGAGATAGTGAAATACAAGTAATATGGATGATTGTAAGTAGTAATTGCAATCTGAAATAAAAATGGCAGCAAGCAAACATGTAGCGAGAACTTGTTGGAAACGGGGTTTCAATGCTTGGAAAAAAGGCCTAGGGATCATACTTTCACTAGTGGACACTCTCAACAATGATCACATAAATAAATAACTTCTCTTCACTTGTGCTACTTTCAAACACTCTCTTGTTGGATAACAAACACCATTCATTGTGTAGGGCTATAAAAGCACACCTCAAGCCGGAGTAAACAAGCTCCACAACTTCATAAAGGAATCACACACGATGCGCACACTGTCACCGTCACACCGTGGAGAGTGAATCCGGAGTTCATATTAAAGTAACCTCTAGAGTGCATAATAGACCGTTGCAATTTAGACGAGTACTAACATAGCATACACACTCGTCACCAATAGCTATGAAAGGGGGAATAGATCACATCAATACTATCATAGTAATAGTCAACTTCATAATCTACAAGAGATTACAATCATAACCTACGCCAAGTACTACATGATGCACACACTGTCAACTTTACATCATGGAGGAGGAATAGACTACTTTAATAACATCACTAGAGTAGCACATAGATTAATACTGATACAAAGCTCATGATCACATAATGATCACACCATGGGAGAGAGAGATGAACCACATAGCTACCGGTAAAGCCCTCAGCCTCGGGGGAGAACTACTCCCACCTCATCATGGGAGACAGCAACGGCGATGAAGATGACGGTCGTGTCGATGGAGATGACTCTGGGGGCAATTTCCCGTCCCGGCGGCGTGCCGGAACAGAGACTTCTGTCCCCCGAAACTTGTCTTCGTGATGGCGGCGGCTACGGAACTCTTCGTGGAATATCGTCGGGTGTTTTAGGGTTTTCACATCTGGGAGCATATATAGGCGAAGGGGCGATGTCGGTGGAGTCCCGAGGTGGGGTCCCCACCTGTTGGCGCGGCCAAGGGGTGGCCCGCGCCCCCTAGGGTGTGGGCACCTTGTGGCCCCCCTTCGTCTCTCCTTCGGACTCCGTGAAGCCCCTGGAAAAATAAGAACGTGGCTTTTTGTTTCGTCCAATTCCGAGAATATTTCATGTGTAGGATTTCTGAAACCAAAAACAACAGAAAACATGAACTGGCGCTTCGGCATCTTGTTAATAGGTTAGTTCCGGAAAATGCATCAAAACGATATAAAGTATGAATAAAACATGTAGATATTGTCATAAAACTAACATGGAACATAAGAAATTATAGATACGTTGGAGACGTATCATTAACCCATCCAGAAATTCGGCCACAATTATTGGGTTGACATACCCTATTGTATATTGGGATGTATGTACGAACCACATGTCGATATGCGGTAGGATCATACATGCCATTATGGAGAGCTAGGAGCGTACGACATGTTGATAGTACATATAACTATCCTAAGTATAGGTCATTTGATCATAATGAGTCTTAATCCAATTCTCTCCACCAGGGTCACTATTTTATCCAAGAGTCAAACACTCCATTTGACTTAAGAATGATCATTATAATCCTTTCATCATATATGTTTTTTTTTCTTCCATTTGGCTGATCAAGGTCCACTGTCAATCATGGGGTAATCTTGTACTAGAACTCAAGAGGTGATAATATCAGATATATCTCTAATCTCTACTAAATATTGTGTATTGATTGGAATAAATAAGGAAACTATAGATCAAGATTTGGTTCTAGGACTTCTCTTACTTGTTTTGTACTTAAATTTTATTCAAATGTTTTAAGAAATAACATGATATGCGATCTGGAAAGATATGACATTTGATCCTTAGATAAGGTGTACTCCCTCCGTCCCGTTTAACAGGCACGCACGTAGTTTAAGAAATTACTTTGACCATTATTTTGGTCAATAAAATATGAGATATATGTCACAAAAACTATATCATTGGAAAACTTTTTTGCATACGAATCTAGTGATATAGATTTTGTAGATATAAAATTTATATTTTGTTGATCAAATCAATGGTCAAAGTTTGTCTTGAACTGTGCACTACTAGAAAAAAGGCTTTCAGTGGCGCACCACATATAGCCATCAGTGGCGCACCACATATAGCCATCAGTGGCGCACTAGCTAGTGGTGCGCCACTGTTATCACGCCACTGCTAACACATAGTAGTGGCGCACTAGGGGTGCGCCACTACTAGCCTGGATACCTGTGGCGCACTACCTGGTGCGCCATTGACATTCCCTCCGGTGCGCCACTACTACTCCAAAGTGGTGCGCCACCGTTGGTCGAGGCGGTGCGCCACCACCGTGTAGAAGAGGTGCGCCACCGCTACCATCTTGCGTGCGCCACCGGTCCAGCTAGTAGGTGCGCCACCGCTGCGTGAGTACGTGCGCCCGATGGCGTGTATTTCACACGTTCGTTGGGCAACCCCAAGAGGAAGGTATGATGCGCACAGCAGCAAGTTTTCCCTCGAAAAGAAACCAAGGTTTATCGAACCAGGAGGAGCCAAGAAGCACGTTGAAGGTTGATGGCGGCGGGATGTAGTGCGGCGCAACACCGGAGATTCCGGCGCCAACGTGGAACCTGCACAACACAACCAAAGTACTTTGCCCCAACGAAACAGATGAGGTTGTCAATCTCACCGGCTTGCTGTAACAAAGGATTAACCGTATTGTGTGGAAGATGATTGTTTGCAGAGAAAATTGTAAAACAAGTATTGCAGCAGATTTGTATTTCAGTATTAAAGAATGGACCGGGGTCCACAGTTCACTAGATGTGTCTCTCCCATAAGATAAAAGCATGTTGGGCGAACAAATTACAGTCGGGCAATTGACAAATAGAGAGGGCATAACAATGCACATACATGACATGATAAGTATAGTGAGATTTAATTGGGCATTACGACAAAGTACATAGACCGCCATCCAACTGCATCTATGCCTAAAAAGTCCACCTTCAGGTTATCGTCCGAACCCCCTCCAGTATTAAGTTGCAAAGCAACAGAAAATTGCATTAAGTATGGTGCGTAATGTAATCAATAACTACATCCTTGAACATAGCATCAATGTTTTATCCCTAGTGGCAACAGCACAACACAACCTTAGAACTTTCTCGTCATCGTCCTGGTGTCAATGCGGCATGAACCCACTATCGAGCATAAGTACTCCCTCTTGGAGTTAAAAGTAAAAACTTGGCCAGAGCCTCTACTAGAAACGGAGAGCATGCAAGATCATAAACAACACATGTATAATAACTTGATAATTAACATGACATAGTATTCTCTATCCATCGGATCCCGACAAACACAACATATAGGATTACAGATAGATGATCTTGATCATGTTAGGCAGCTCACAAGATCCGACAATGATAGCACAATGGGGAGAAGACAACCATCTAGCTACTGCTATGGACCCATAGTCCAGGGGTAGACTACTCACTCATCACTCCGGAGGCGACCATGGCGGTGTAGAGTCCTCCGGGAGATGATTCCCCTCTCCGGCAGGGTGCCGGAGGCGATCTCCTGGATCCCCCGAGATGGGATCGGCGGCGACGGCGTCTCGGCAAGGTTTTCCGTATCGTGGCTCTCGGTACCGGGGGTTTCGTCACGGAGGCTATTTGTAGGCGGAAGGGTAGGTCAAGAGGCGGCACGAGGGCCCCACACCACGGGGCCGCGCGGCCAAGGGGGGCCGCGCCGCCCTATAGTGTGGCCCCTCCGTGGCCCCTCTTCGTCTCTCCTTCGGACTTCCGGAAGCTTCGTGAGAAAATAGGCCCCCGGGCTTTGATTTCGTCCAATTCCGAGAATATTTCGTTACCGGGATTTCGGAACCAAAAATAGCGTAAAAACAAGCAATCGGCACTTCGGCATCTTGTTAATAGGTTAGTTCCGGAAAATGCACAAATATGACATAAAGTGTGCATAAAACATGTAGGTATCATCAATAATATGGCATAGAACATAAGAAATTATCGATACGTCGGAGACGTATCAAGCATCCCCAAGCTTAGTTCTCGCTCGTCCCGAGCAGGTAAAACGATAACAAAGATAATTTCTGAAGTGATATGCCATCATAACCTTGATCATACTATTTGTAAACATATGTAGTGGATGCAGCGATCATAACAATGGTGATGACATGAGTAAACAGGTGAATCATATAGCAAAGACTTTTCATGAATAGTACTTCAAGACAAGTATTAATAAGTCTTGCATAAGAGTTAACTCATAAAGCAATAAATCAAAGTAAAGGTATTGAAGCAACACAAAGGAAGATTAAGTTTCAGCGGTTGCTTTCAACTTATAACATGTATATCTCATGGATAATAGTCAACATAGAGTAATATAACAAGTACAATATGCAAGTATGTAGGAGTCAATGCACAGTTCACACAAGTGTTTGCTTCTTGAGGTGGAGAGAGATAGGTGAACTGACTCAACATTAAAGTAAAGAGAATGGTCCTTCAAAGAGGAAAGCATCGATTGCTATATTTGTGCTAGAGCTTTTATTTTGAAAACATGAAACAATTTTGTCAACGGTAGTAATAAAGCATATGAGTTATGTACATTATATCTTACAAGTTGCAAGTCTCATGCATAGTATACTAATAGTGCCCGCACCTTGTCCTAATTAACTTGGACTACCGGATCTTTGCAATGCACATGTTTTGACCAAGTGTCACAATGGGGTACCTCCATGCCGCCTGTACAAAGGTCTAAGGAGAAAGCTCGCATTTTGGATTTCTCGCTTTTGATTATTCTCAACTTAGACATCCATACCGGGACAACATGGACAACAGATAATGGACTCCTCTTTTATGCATAAGCATGTGGCAAAAATTATTATTCTCATATGAGATTGAGGATATGTGTCCAAGACTCGAAACTTCCACCATGAATCATGGCTTTAGTTAGCGGCCCAAAGTTCTTCTCTAACAATATGCATGCTCCAACCATGAAGGTGGTAGATCTCTCTTGCTTCGGACAAGACGGACATGCATAGCAACTCACATGATATCCAACAAGAAATAGTTGATGGCGTCCCAGAAACATGGTTACCGCTCAACAAGCAACTTAATAAGAGATAAAGTGCATAAGTACATATTCAATACTACAATAGTTTTTAAGCTATTTGTCCCATGAGATATATATTGCAAAGGTGAATGATGGAATTTTAAAGGTAGCACTCAAGCAATTTACTTTGGAATGGCGGATAAATACCATGTAGTAGGTAGGTATGGTGGACACAAATGGCATAGTGGTTGGCTCAAGTATTTTGGATGCATGAGAAGTATTCCCTCTCGATACAAGGTTTAGGCTAGCAAGGTTATTTGAAACAAACACAAGGATGAACGGTACAGCAAAACTCACATAAAAGACATATGGTAAACATTATAAGACTCCATACCGTCTTCCTTGTTGTTCAAAACTCAATACTAGATGTTATCTAGACTCTAGAGAAACCAAATATGCAAACCAAATTAGCAAGCTCTAAGTATTTCTTCATTAATGGGTGCAAAGTATATGATGCAAGAGCTTAAACATGAGCACAACAATTGCCAAGTATCAAATTATCCAAGACATTTTAGAATTACTACATGTAGCATTTTCCAATTCCAACCATATAACAATTTAACGAAGGAGAAACTTCGCCATGAATACTATGAGTAGAACCTAAGGACATATTTGTCCATATGCAACAGCGGAGCGTGTCTCTCTCCCATAAAGTGAATGCTAGGATCCATTTTATTCAAACAAAACAAAAACAAAAACAAACCGACGCTCCAAGCAAAGTGCATAAGATGTGGCCGAATAAAAATATAGTTTCAGGGGAGGAACCCGATAATGTTGTCGATGAAGAAGGGGATGCCTTGGGCATCCCCAAGCTTAGACGCTTGAGTCTTCTTAATATATGCAGGGGTGAACCACCGGGTGCATCCCCAAGCTTAGAGCTTTCACTCTCCTTGATCATATTGCATCATACTCCTCTCTTGATCCTTGAAAACTTCCTCCACACCAAACTCGAAACAACTCATTAGAGGGTTAGTGCATAATAAAAATTCACATGTTCAGAGGTGACACAATCATTCTTAACACTTCTGGACATTGCATAAAGCTACTTGGACATTAATGGATCAAAGAAATTCATCCAACATAGCAAAAGAGGCAATGCGAAATAAAAGACAGAATCTGTCAAAACAGAACAGTCCGTAAAGATGGATTTTATTAGGCCACCAGACTTGCTCAAACGAAAATGCTCAAATTGAATGAAAGTTGCGTACATATCTGAGGATCACTCACGTAAATTGGCATAATTTTCTGAGTTACCTACAGAGAATTAGACCCAGATTCGTGACAGCAAAGAAATCTGTTTCTGCGCAGTAATCCAAATCTAGTACTTACTTTTCTATCAAAGACTTTACTTGGCACAACAAAACATAAAACTAAGATAAGGAGAGGTTGCTACAGTAGTAAACAACTTCCAAGACACAAAATAAAAACAAAGTACTGTAGGTAAAAACATGGGTTGTCTCCCAAGAAGTTCTTTCTTTAAAGCCATTAAGATGGGCTCAGCAGTTTTAATGATGCACTCGCAAGAGATAGTATGTGAAGCAAAAGAGAGCATCAAGAGGCAAATTCAAAACACATTTAAGTCTAACATGCTTCCTATGCATAGGAATCTTGTAAATAAACAAGTTCATGAAGAGCAAAGTAACAAGCATAGGAAGATAAAACAAGTGTAGCTTCAAAAATTTCAGCACATAGAGAGGCATTTTAGTAACATGAAAATTTCTACAACCATATTTTCCTCTCTCATAATAACTTTCAGTAGCAACATGAGCAAACTCAACAATATAACTATCACATAAAGCATTCTTATCATGAGTCTCATGCATAAAATTATTACTCTCCACATAGGCATAATCAATTTTATTAGTAATAGTGGGAGCAAATTCAACAAAGTAGCTATCATCAAATATAGGAGGTATAGTATCATCAAAGAAAATTTTCTCCTCAATGCTTGGGGGACTAAAAATATCATGCTCATCAAAGCCCGCTTCCCCAAGCTTAGAACTTTCTATATCATTAGCAACAATGGTATTCAAAGTGTTCATGCTAATATGTTCCATGGGTTTTTTAATTTTCGCATCAAACCATCCATGTCTTAAATCAGGAAATAGAATAAGAAGCTCATTGTTGTCCATTATGCCAAACTAGTGTAATCACGCAACTTAGTATTCTCAACAATACCCATTTAGCAGTAGTAAATAAAGCAAACTAGATAAAGTAAATGCAAGTAAACTAATTTTTTTTTTGTGTTTTTGATATAGAGAACAAGATAGCAAATAAAGTAAAGCTAGCAACTAATTTTTTTGTGTTTTGATATAAGTGCAGCAAACAAAGTAGTAAATAAAATAAAGCAAGACAAAAACAAAGTAAAGAGATTGAGAAGTGGAGACTCCCCTTGCAGCGTGTCTTGATCTCCCCGGCAACGGCGCCGTGAAAAAGAGCTTGATGGCGTGTATTTCACACGTTCGTTGGGCAACCCCAAGAGGAAGGTATGATGCGCACAACAGCAAGTTTTCCCTCGGAAAGAAACCAAGGTTTATCGAACCAGGAGGAGCCAAGAAGCACGTTGAAGGTTGATGGCGGCGGGATGTAGTGCGGCGCAACACCGGAGATTCCGGCGCCAACGTGGAACCTGCACAACACAACCAAAGTACTTTGCCCCAACGAAACAAGTGAGGTTGTCAATCTCACCGGCTTGCTCGTAACAAAGGATTAACCGTATTGTGTGGAAGATGATTGTTTGCGAGAGAAAATTGTAAAACAAGTATTGCAAGCAGATTTGTATTTCAAGTATTAAAGAATGGACCGGGGTCCACAGTTCACTAGAGGTGTCTCTCCCATAAGATAAAAGCATGTTGGGTGAACAAATTACAGTCGGGCAATTGACAAATAGAGAGGGCATAACAATGCACATACATGACATGATAAGTATAGTGAGATTTAATTGGGAATTACGACAAAGTACATAGACCGCCATCCAACTGCATCTATGCCTAAAAAGTCCACCTTCAGGTTATCGTCCGAACCCCTCCAGTATTAAGTTGCAAAGCAACGAGACAATTGCATTAAGTATGGTGCGTAATGTAATCAATAACTACATCCTTGAACATAGCATCAATGTTTTATCCCTAGTGGCAACAGCACAACACAACCTTAGAACTTTCTCGTCACTGTCCCAGGTGTCAATGCAGGCATGAACCCACTATCGAGCATAAGTACTCCCTCTTGGAGTTAAAAGTAAAAACTTGGCCGAGCCTCTACTAGAAACGGAGAGCATGCAAGATCATAAACAACACATGTATAATAACTTGATAATTAACATGACATAGTATTCTCTATCCATCGGATCCCGACAAACACAACATATAGGATTACAGATAGATGATCTTGATCATGTTAGGCAGCTCACAAGATCCGACAATGATAGCACAATGGGGAGAAGACAACCATCTAGCTACTGCTATGGACCCATAGTCCAGGGGTAGACTACTCACTCATCACTCCGGAGGCGACCATGGCGGTGTAGAGTCCTCCGGGAGATGATTCCCCTCTCCGGCAGGGTGCCGGAGGCGATCTCCTGGATCCCCGAGATGGGATCGGCGGCGACGGCGTCTCGGCCAAGGTTTTCCGTATCGTGGCTCTCGGTACCGGGGGTTTCGTCACGGAGGCTATTTGTAGGCGGAAGGGTAGGTCAAGAGGCGGCACGGGGGCCCCACACCACGGGGCCGCGCGGCCAAGGGGGCCGCGCCGCCCTATAGTGTGGCCCCTCCGTGGCCCCTCTTCGTCTCTCCTTCGGACTTCGGAAGCTTCGTGAGAAAATAGGCCCCCGGGCTTTGATTTCGTCCAATTCCGAGAATATTTCGTTATCGGGATTTCCGGAACCAAAAACAGCAGAAAACAAGAATCGGCACTTCGGCATCTTGTTAATAGGTTAGTTCCAGAAAATGCACAAATATGACATAAAGTGTGCATAAAACATGTAGGTATCATCAATAATATGGCATAGAATATAAGAAATTATCGATACGTCGGAGACGTATCAGCGCCACTGCCCTCTCCAGCACGTGCGCCACTGCTACTTATCCTGGTGCGCCACTGCTAGTCTCGGAGAGGATCACAGGGCAGTGCGCCACTGGATCCGCGAGCGGTGCGCCATCGCTACTTAGTGGTAGTGCGCCATAGATGGTCCACTAGTGCGCCACCGCTAAGATTTCGAATTTTTTTTTGTATCTTGGCAGGTATTTATACAGAGTTGTATATGACAAGTACAATAGCACAATACGGGATATATAACGAGCATATAAACAACAAGACAGACTTATCCATACATAGTTCTTCACATTAGCCCCACATGATTCACAAGCATTCACATTAGAGGTTACAATGCAAGTTACGGTGTTACAAGTCACAAATGAGCTAGTAGTGGCACAAGGTCGATCATCTAAACTAGCATCACATAGAAGAGAGCTAGAGTCACTACTAGCACCGTCCCGATGAAAGTGGTCTTCATCCGGTTCCTCCTCCGCTCCGTCCTCTCTCCCGCCGGATAGCGTGCGTATCCGTCTCTCGGCCTCCGCTCTAGTGGTGTACCCTTTGTAGTCTGTTACCGCTAAAACGGTGAACCTGTCTCCGACACTCCTCCCGGTCGTTGTAGACTCCGGGAACCTTGCCCTTGTACACGACATACCACGTCATATCCGCGTACATATGCACAAGCCAAAGAAACATTAGTGCACGCTCATAGATGTTTGCAACGAATAAGAGCAAACTCAAAAACGATCCAAGTAGTATGAACTAAAAGGCATGCCTCATACATTGTTGGTCGGAACAAATATTAACATTTAGGGACGGAGTAAGTGAAACCAAGTAGGATGCACAAGAGATTGATACTTGTGTCATCGCACCAGGTTCACTTACCCCTCCCCCAAGTGTATAGGTGACCAACATTCTAATCATCGGCATTTTGAGATACCAAAGCAAATGGAAGAATGACAAGGGCCTCATACTTTGTCGAGTCCAAACAAATATTAACATTTAGAGAAGGCGTCGGTGAAACCAAGTAGGATGCACAAGAGATTGATACTTGTGTCATCGCACCAGGTTCACTGACCCCTCCCCCAAGTGTATAGGTGACCAACATTCTAATCATCGGCATTTTGAGATACCAAAGCAAATGGAAGAATGACAAGGGCCTCATACTTTGTCGGTCAAAACAAATATTAACATTCCGTGATGGCGTAGGTAGGATGCACAAGACATGGATATTTGTGCCATCACACCAGGCTCACTTACGTCACCACGGAGTGTACAAGTGACCAACCATTCTAATCATCGGCCAATGCAATTAAGAAGTGCCAACTCAAATAAGAAACAAGTAGCTAGTATGAACTAAATGGAATGCCTCATACATTGTTGGTCGAAACAAATATTAACATTCCGGGACGGAGTTAGCGAGCCAGGTAGGATGCACAAGAGATTGATATTTGTGCAATCACACGAGGCTCACTAACACCGCCCCCGAGTGTACGGTGACCAAGCATTTTAATCATCGGCATTTTGAAAATCTCAAAGCAAATGGAATGACAAAATGGAATAAGTGCCTCATACATTGTTGGTCGAAACAAATATGAACATCCCGGGATGGCGTTAGTGAGGCCGGGTAGGATGCACAAGAGATTGATATTTGTGCCATCACACCAGGCTCACTAGCGACACCCCGGAGTGTACGGTTGACCGAACATTCTAATCATCGGCATTTTGAGATACCAAAGCAAATGGAATGACAAGGGCCTCATACATTGTTGGTCCAAACAAATATGAACATCCCGGGATGGTGTCGGCGAGGCAAGGTAGGATGCACAAGAGATTGATATTTGGACATAACATCATCATACCTAACATCGTAGCTTCATACAATTTAATATAGAATTCAAACAACACGAAGCAACGAAGATAGAGTTGACAACACTCTAAGTTCTAACTATCGGTGTCCGAGCCGGATTCGCCGGTGTGGGGGTAGTGCACACGGCGAGGCGGTGTCGTCGAACACCTTGATGATCATCTCGCCGTCCCCCTCGTACAGGAAGGTGAGCCGGCAGCCGGGCTCGAGGTGGAGGTCACGGGCGAACTTGTCCCACCCCGTGTGCGGTACATCTTGCCCTGCCCGTCGAACAGGACCTCCACGGACCAGCGGCAGAAGTTGCGGCTAGCCTCCCGTAGCCGCAAGTGCGCCGGCTCGACGCCGTCGACGAACTCGGCGAACTTGTCCGGTAGCCTCTTGATGCCGAGTGGGTCGTCGTCGATGCGGAGGAGGAACTCGAAGCAGCGTTCCTCATGCGAAGACGAGGAGGATGCAGGTGACGGTGACCGTGGGGCCCTTGCTGCTCCACCGCGGCGGCCCCTTCCCCGGCCGCGGGGCGCCTGGGACCGCGGCCTCGACCGCCTCGCCGGCCACCGGGACCGGCCATCCTACATGTTTACATTTTTGAACCATATTACGATCCATTCCACTAACAAAATTGGGCATGACCTATGCTAATTTATGTACATATGAGTGCCCCATTTTCGCCGAAACGGAAATGAATCAACATTTCGGCCATAATGGGCAACTCTGTCGATCCCTGCACAAGAATATGTCACCATATACACCAGCTGAGCACCATGGCACATGTACAATTGTTCCTCATATACACACCATGGCACATGCACATGGCACCAGCTAGTAGCAGCAGCAGCTAGCAGCATGCATCAACAGCTAGCAGCAGCAACTAGCTAGCAGCATGCATCAACAACAAGCGGCAGCTAGCATCTAGCAGCAAGCTCACCGTGCGTCGCGTGGAGTCGCCGAGAGGTGAGCTGTTGCTCCGGTCGAGGAAGATTAGGTCAGGTGCTCAAGTTCCGGAAGTAGCAAGCAACATACACACCTAGCAGCATTAAAATCAGCATTAAAAAGGAATCAAATAAATGGAAACTTTACATAGGAAAATGACACTACAGACTATGGCCAGAATCAGATAGCATCAAGCAATGTTCAGTATGCTAATTTTCCCTTTTTTCACACAATGTTCAGTATGCCAATGTTCAGCAAGCAACTCTCTCTCACTCTCTACATACCAAACAGAGAAGCTTTCTTTGTTCACACTTGTTACAATGCCAATTTTGAAGGTTTGCCAATGGGCTCTATAACAAAATGAATGATTTTAAAATGCATTTGTTCTAAAAATAGAGGATATGTAACCTAACAAGACAGCAACCTATCTAGCGTAAGCAACCTATCTAGCAAGAAGCAACAACACCAAGCAGCAAGCAACTCTATCTAGCAACGAACAACAACACCAAGTAACAATGGCAACCTATCTAACATTAACAATATTTGAATGGACTTTTATTGCTTAAAGTGTACTTTACATGTAACAATGCTCTTAATAGCATGCAATTGTGAGTTACTAAGCATACAATATGATCCAAGTATCCTAGGACGTGTTTTAATCTTCGGTTAAGAATTTAATCAATTGGATAGGGAGGGACCAGAGGCAAAAATTCTTAGATGGGCAAGCAATATGGTTGCAATGTATTGGGCCCAACTTGCATACATCGTCCCAAAGTCCCTCTTTATCTCATGTGCATGTTCTCTATAACTAGTCTGGATGATGCAATACTATTTATTGTGTTAGGTGACTGGAACATTAAATTGGTTTACGTAATGTTTTGGTTTCGTATACTTGAACTTATATAGCCTAACTTGTACTTACTAAAACCATCAAAATGAACACCGTTAGCATCAGCGAGTTAGAACTAAATTCCACTAAGCCTACAGTCAAAATGAACACCGTTAGCATCAAAATGAACACCTATCGCTCGATGCTAACACCGTTAACGATGTTTTGCTATTCGTTTTTACATTTCATTCAACACCTACAGTCCTAATCCTAACTCCATCATTCCACTAAGCCTAACTTTTCTAGGGTTAGGGTTGGGTCATGGCGGGGAGGGGCGGCCAGGGAGAAGGGGTGAAGGAGGGAAGGGGCGGCCAGGGGGAAGGGGTGTACCTCCCCGAAAAAGAAGACGGCGGGCGGAGGGAGACGCAGGGAAGAGGGAGGAGGTACCTGTCGCCGCCGGAGGGGAGCCTCTCCGTCGCCCGATGACTGCGGTCGGGAGGGGTGGGATCTGGTCGGGCCGGGGTGGCGAGGAGAGGAGGGCGTCGCCAGGGTGGTGAGGGCGTCGCTCGTGTCGCCGGGGAGGTGGCGTCGGAGAGGAGGCCGCCGTCGGAGAGGAGAGGATCGATTGGGGAATGGGGGAATGGGGATGGGGAGAAGAAGAGATGGTCGGGATGGCTAAGTCCCCGACCCCTAAGCAATGGCGCACCGCTAGGGGTGCGCCACGGTGATGCTTAGCAATGGCGCACCACTACGGGTGCGCCACTACGACTTTAGGATAGGGTCAAAAAGAATTTGGCTCGTACTATTGACAAGATCCGCACCGTACCGCGAGTGGCTAGCTATCCGTCCCCTGTTTGGTTAACCCCGGCCGGCCAGGTTCGAACCCTGGCGGCCCCAATTTTTTTCCCTTTTTTTAAATTGATTTAATACTATAATAAATAGCATAATACACCAACATAAAAGGCATAAATAATTATAATTATGTAGAATATCCAAAAATATAAATTATATGTCTATTTTGATCGGTACAATGTGTAGATTAACAATATGACATCCATTATTCATACAAGAAAATGATACATAATTGATCTCAAAAAAAAAGAAAATGATACATAATTATCTTTTCACAATCTTCTTGCCCTTCTTTCTCGCGGTTGAATAATTTAGCCCCGGAACTCCTAGACTTCTTCTCTTGAATGGACGGCCTTTAGGTAGGGTGGTCCTGCTTCTTCTTGTTGTGTATGGTTCTTCATCATCGTCGTCGTCATCTTCCATCTTCGGATCGCCGTACTGGTCAAAGTCTAGCTCGTTGGCGGCTCCATCCATTCCGATGATGCTCCTTTTGCCTCTCCTCACGACAACACGGCTGGGCTTTTGCGGGTCGGTAATGAAGAAGCATTGGTCCACTTGGGAAGCTAGTACCTATGGCTCATATTTCGCGGTGACCTTTGCGCCCGCTGTCTTGGATTTGGCTTCGGGTATAACCATGGTGGTGAAATGCCGGTCTTCTTTTATGACGTTCTTGGCCCACCTGACACGGAACATCGGCACATTCTCTCCGGCGTAGCTCAGCTCCCAGATCTCCTCGATCTTTCCGTAGTATCTCGCTTGACGTCACCGGTGTAGGACTCCATCGTTACCCCGGAGTTCTGATAATCGCTCTTCATGTCCTTTTCCTCGGTGTAGAATGTGTAGCCGTTGATATCGTACGCCTGAAATGTCATCAGGTTGTGTTCGGCGCCCTGTGACAAGGCGAATATGAGTTTTTCTTCCGCAGAAGAATCCTCGTCTATAGGGTACGTCGGCATCTTGTCCTTGAACCACCGCGTGAAGGTTGAGTTGTGCTCTTTGATTATATCTCCGTCCGTCCTCTGTTGGCCCCGATCACCGTACGTCTTTGCGATGAAGGTTTTGTGCTCTACCACCCAAGGATCGACCACGTCTATGTGTTGTAGCGCGACTAGGTTTGCTCTTTCAAAGTCGGCGATTCGACCCTTGAAGTCGACATGCATTTCGCGGCTACCGTCGCGGTGACCCCATCCAGCGAGCTTCCCGAGATGCTCGTTTACGGGCAGGCCAACGGGGTTCTCGATTTCTAGATAACTCGTGCGGAAGGAGATGCACTCTTCGGTCGAAAGCCCTTGGCTATGCTTCCGTCCGGACGTGCCCCGTTGCGAACGTACCCTTTGATGACACCATTCATCCTTTCGAACGGCATCATGCTCGTGCAGGAACGTCGGCCCCAGCTTGGATGATATCCTCCACGATATGTACCGGCGAGATGCACCATAACGTCGAAGAAAGCGGGCGGGAAGTACATCTCAAGCTCGCACGATATCACCACGATCTCTTCCTCGTAGCCTTCTAAGTTGCCTCACGCCAACGGACTTCCGAGAGATGACGTCGAAAAAGTTGCATAGGCCAAAAAGCGTTTCACGGACGTGCGCGTCCATGATCCCACGGATTGCAACCGGAAGTATCCGCGTCATCAGCACGTGACAGTCGTGAGACTTCATCCCGCTGAACCTCTGCTTCGCTTTGTCTAGGTACTCGCTTATCTTCCCCGCGTAACCGTAGGGAAGTTTTACTCCTAGGAGACAGTCGAAAAACTGCTCGATCTCCTTCTGACTTAGAGTGAAGCACGCGGGGGGGGGGGGGGCAGTAATATTCAATCTTTTTGGCATTTTTTCCCTTGCGACGACTTTGCGTGTCCTCCGCCTCATCATCGTCATCGTCATCATCATCATTAGGGCGTCCCGCGTGAAGCTCCTCCACGATCCCAATTGATTGCAAGTCGTACCTTGCTTTCGGCCCATCTTTGGTCTTCTCGGCATGTTCGAGAGGGTACCAAGCGGACTCTCGCACACGTTCTTCGTGATGTGCATGACATCAAGGCTGTGAGGCACACGGAGGATCTTCCGAGTACGGCAAGTCCCGGAAAACAGACCTCGTCTTCCATACCTTAGCAGCGGCTCCGGCGCCTTTCGCTTCTTTCCCGGCGGTGGGCACTCTTTCCAATTTTTCAATAGCTCGTCTATTTGCTCGCCGCTTCTCGTACGTGGCCGTCTTCGGGGTTCGTCTTCACCATCGAACAGATCCTTGCGTTTCCTCCATGGGTCGTCCTCGCGAAGCCACCTTCGATGTCCCATGAACACCGTTTTCGAGGACCCGGGATCTCTATCTAGGCTGGCGGTACGTTGTGTCGTCCATGCACCTTACGCATGCATTGAATCCGTGGACCACCTGCCCCGCGACATATCCGTAACCGAGAAAGTCGTGCACCGTCGTGAGCATTGCGGCTCTCATAGGGAAATATTCTTCCGCGGCGGCGTCCCACGTATTGGCGGGCGTGTCCCATAGCGTGGCTAGCTCCTCTTTCGAAGCCCCATATACAGATTGATGTCGTTCCCTGGTTGTTTCGGCCCTTCAATTAGCATACTCATTTGAATGTACTTCCTCTTCATGCACAACCAGGGGGGAGGTTGTACATCCACACAAACACGGGCCAGGTGCTATGCGTGCTGCTCTGGCTGCCAAACGGATTGACTCCATCGGTGCTCGCGCCCAGCCTTATGTTCCTAGGATCGTCCCCAAATTCCGGGTACTCGAGGTCCAACGCATTCCACTGGCTAGCATCCGAAGGGTGTCTCAACATCCTGTCCTTTTTCTTTTTCTTCGGATCATCCGCATCATCTTCTCCCTTCCTCATCTCCGCGTGCCGCCGCATTAGCTTTGCTTGCTTAGGATCCGCGAAATACCGCTGCTGACGAGGAGTGATTGGAAAGTACCACACCACCTTCCGAGGAGCTTTCTTCCCCTTCTTGTACCGACCGACGCCGCACTCCGGACATATGGTACACTCTGCGTGCTCGTTCCGATAAATGATGCAATCGTTCAAGCACACATGGTATTTCACATGCGGTAAATCCAGAGGACACACGATTTTCTTGGCCTCCTCGATACTAGTCGGACACGTGTTACCTTTGGGAAGACGTTCAGAATGACATGTTGTCGTTGAAGGATGTGTCGGTCATTTTGTGCTTTACCTTCATCTCCAGAGCCATGAGCGTTACTTTCAGGCGGGTATCCTCCGGCCTGCATCCTTCATACAATGGAGTAACAGCGTCTACCTCCTGTTGATCCATCTTGGCTTTCTCTCGGGCGGCAGCTCTTGCGTTACTCGTACGCTTGAGAAGCAGGCTCTTGAAGATAAGGGTCCTGCACCCGGTCCATCGATGATGGTTCATCATCTTCATCTTCATGATCGTCATGATGACCTCCATCTTGATCTTCCTCATCATCGAGTCCGGGATCTCCTACATTGTGGTCATCATCATCTCCGGGATCTTCTACATCCCGATCATGCCCGAGATCTTCTACATCCCGATCACCTCGGCCTTCCTTACTTCTTGTTGAATTCCCATGGACAAATTCATAATCATCTTCGTCGCCTTCCCACCGATAGCCATCCATGAAACCACGCATGAGAAGGTGGTCCCGCACCATATCGGCTTTAGGGTCCATAAGGCTCGTTAGCTTGCATCTTCGACACGGACATCTTATCTCCTTTTGGTTATTTCTAATCATCTCGTCCGTCGCGGCTTTCAAAAACCTAGCCACAACGCCTTCGCTCATCATGCGGACCATGGTCGCCTGCGGATATAGAGAAAATGGATATCTTAGCATACCAAAAGAAAATTTTGGCATGACCTTCCCTAAAAATAGGACATGTATATGCGTAGTATGCCCAACATTCGCCGAAACGGAAATGAATCAACGTTTCGGCAAAATATTGGCAACTCCATCGCATTTCAAATCCACTGCAAACAAAAACACATGCAACACATGTGTGGAGGCTTCGCATATACAACACACATGTGGATCCGGAGGCTTCGCATACAACACACATGCACGTGACGCTTTTCGCGCATGCGCACGTACACATGATATCATCGAGCTTCACACATAACATATGTGCATGACGTGTGTGCAAGACGATCGGAACCGTTCACACACAAAGCATAAAACCAACAAAGTTACCGATACGGCGAGACCTAGAGTGTTGGATGAGGTAAAAAGTTGAGATTGAGTAGGGTATTGAGCTAAGAAAGCTTCACCATTAGTTACCTATGAAGAAAATTAAGTTTACCAACTTAATTTTGGTGAATGAAGAGGTGAAAATGAGGTGGGAAGGAGGGGAAACACGACCGAGATCCAGATTTGGTGGGAGGTGGTGGTGGAAGAGTGTTTGGGGAAAGTGGGTGGCACATGTGAGTGGAGGGTGAAAAGCGAGGAAATGGTCCCGGAGTTAGCGGTGGCGCACCACCTGGCCGTGCGCCATTGCTAGGGTGACATAGCAATGGCGCCTCTGCTAAGTGGTGCGCCACTTGCTCACTGTTACACCGTAAACCCACGCCCTGCCCAACTTAGCGGTGGCGCACCATGTCGGCGGTGCGCCATACCTAGTAGTGGCGCACCAAGCGGTGCGCCATTGCTAAAGCCCTCATCTACGAAGGGCCACGGCCACCTCCTAGCGGTGGCGCACCACAAAGACATGCGCTATAAGTAAGCCATGTAGCGGTGGCGCACCATGGAGACGTGCGCCACTATTAGTTTTGGGTGGGAGCCGGCCTCCTGCCGGGAGTAGTAATGGCGCACCACAAACAAGGTGCGCCACTACTACATTTGTAACAGTGGCCCACCATTTTGTGGTGCGCCACTGCTAAGTAGTAGTGGCGCACGACCATCATGGTGCGCCACTGAAGTCAACCTTACGGCTAGGCCTTTTCCTAGTAGTGGTGTGCGTGCCTGTTAAACCGAGACGAAGGTAGTAGTTGTTTTAGTTCTATCGCCATTATATCTAACTAATATATCAGACTACCCTTACCCAAAATAAGGCTTAGCAAAGGGTCATGTTGAAGTTTATCACACTCACGTCGATGAGCTACTTAAATTATGTCAACATAAGAGAAGTCTCGATCACTTTTATAAGTTTCATCAAAAGCATCAATTTCCCCCTGATTTTCAATGCATGAAAAATTGACACATCTAATTTCTAACTATTTCTAGTCTATAATATTGGGATGTTGCAGGCCCAACTGGAGACTAATGATAAAAAAGTACAAGAAAAAAATATAAACTTGCCACCTTAGACACTAGAACGAGAGTAAGGGGTACGGAAGCTCCCGTACAACACCGTCAAGAGCGTAATGATGCCACACATCACCATCGAGACCTAGGCGGTCAAGGGTTTTCACCCCGGAGCCCTACACGAACAAGGTGCCCACAATGATGCCCCATTAGGGTTACGGCACCTGCATGCATCACCGTCGTTGGCATCGAACGGATGAGATTTCACCTAGAGAAACCTTCATGCCACACTTCTTATCTTAGACCGCCCACTGATGAGAGCAAAAAGAGACGTGTTTTATGGCACTAAAAGTGCCTTAGTAGTAGAGAATTTATCATTTCATCGCGCTAGCGCGCCCCTATTTTGTTTGTTTCACCAAGATCCCATTATTAAGGAGGAAGATCGAGAAATGAATAAAAGAGATCATATCTGGATGCCATAATGGTGATTAAAGGCATTAAAGAACCTTCCATGCACCTATCATCTACCCAGAAGTCGATCAAGGGAAGAAATTTGTGAAGATGCAAAGACATACAACTAAATGACATGTGGTCCGTACAGTGTGGCCGTACCACATGTCGGTTGCACTTCCTCGTAAAATACTTTAACCCAGTGAAGACGGATATGAGATTAGAACTACAGAGACGCATAAAAACCACGAAACCACACCTCCGGAAGGGACTTGGAGGGGGAACTCACTGAAGGGGATCCACCACGCAGCTGCTTAGATCTTGGAGGCTCGGGAACCATCTTCATCATCTCCATCGACACCACTACAACCATCATCATCTTCATCATCATCCATCTTGTTGTAATACCGTCTCATATATTGTTTTTTTATTTGTATCCATTTGATCCACCATACTTCGTTTATATTCATGATGATGTTATTCGCCCCATGAGTGAGTAATTCCATTTGTTCTTGGGGAGATGAAGGAACCCTAGCATTTCTATGAACTGAATTTTTTTTTTGTTTAGTTGCTATATGTGAAAGTCGTGGTTGTCTTCGATGACGTTGTATGTTATGCACCATGCAATATTTGCCAGTAGGGACTTCAAAGGTAATCATAGCTAAGCATGGTTGTAGGTACTTGGGCGTATTCAATCATGTCTTAGCGAGGAGCAAGAGGTACAAGAGCCTATGACCAGCCACGGGGAAACCCTAAATTACTGGACCTACACAGCATGCGATGGGAGAAGGTAGTGGTTATGAGGGGTGCATAACAAAGCTTCCGGGAGCACTTTATTCAGGCCTCTCCTCACTTCACACATATATCAATAAACATATTGAGTCCTAATAAACATAGTACATACGGTAGTGGTGAATCCGCAACTCCCCAAGAATGCTTTAACCCCATTGAGTTTCAAGCACCTCATAGCATTAGCATTGCCTCGTTTCTCTTTACAATTTTATTTACTTAAAATCATTACCAACCAACTCCACCATCGATTGAATACTCTTACTTTTGAAAACTAGCTACACGTGATCTATAATCTTGTAGTCATCACCCACCATGTCTGAGGCATGTCTCCCAAACACGATCTGGTAGTTGCCTTTGCCGAAGCACCATGTCCACAGCCGCTCTCCACCAAGTGCCTCGACAAAGTAGATCAAGGATATAAAAAAGTAAAATGAAAATAAAAATTGCCCCCAAAAACACGAGAACGACAACAAGGGGTACCGGAGCTCCAGGACGATTCCTTCAAGAGGGTAACAACGCCACGCACCACAATCAAGACCGAGGTTGTCAAGGGTTTTCACCTTAAGCCCTATGAGAAGAAGGTGCCCACACCGACGCCCCATGAGGCTTGAGACACCTACATGCATTGCCGTCGTTGACATCGAATATGTGAGGTTTCTCCCAGAGAATCCTTCATGCCACATGATACGCGTGAAGCACACGTCCGTTGGGAACCCCAAGAGGAAGGTGTGATGCGTATAGCAGCAAGTTTTCCCTCAGTAAGAAACCAAGGTTATCGAACCAGTAGGAGTCAAGGATCACGTGAAGGTCGTTGGTGATGGAGTGTAGTGCGGCGCAACACCAGGGATTCCGGCGCCAACGTGGAACCTGCACAACACAATCAAAGTACTTTGCCCCAACGTAACAGTGAGGTTGTCAATCTCACCGGCTTGCTCTGTAAACAAAGGATTAAATGTATAGTGTGGAAGATGATGTTTGTTTGCGAAGAACAGTAAAGAACAGAGTTTGCAGTAGATTGTATTTCAGATGTAAAAAAATGGACCGGGGTCCACAGTTCACTAGTGGTGTCTCTCCGATAAGATAAAGCATGTTGGGTGAACAAATTACAGTTGGGCAATTGACAAATAGAGAGGGCATAACAATGCACATACATATCACGATGACTACTATGAGATTTAATCAGGGCATTACGACAAAGTACATAGACCGCTATCCAACATGCATCTATGCCTAAAAAGTCCACCTTCGGGTTAGCATCCGCACCCCTTCCAGTATTAAGTTGCAAACAACAGACAATTGCATTAAGTATGGTGCGTAATGTAATCAACACAAATATCCTTAGACAAAGCATTGATGTTTTATCCCTAGTGGCATGATGTCTACGTTCCCCCTCCTTTCCTGTAGACAGTATTGGGCCCCCAAGAGCAGAGGTTTGTAGAACAGCAGCAAGTTTTCCCTTAAGTGGATCACCCAAGGTTTATCGAACTCAGGGAGGAAGAGGTCAAAGATATCCCTCTCATGCAACCCTGCAACCACAAAGCAAGAAGTCTCTTGTGTCCCCAACACACCTAATAGGTGCACTAGTTCGGCGAAGAGATAGTGAAATACAGGTGGTATGAATAAGTAGTAGCAACGGTGCCAGAAAATAGCTTGCTGGCGTGTAGTTGATGGTGGTAGTATTGCAGCGATAGTAACGCGATAAAACGATAAACAAGCGAGTAGTAACTCAGCAGTATTTAGGAACAAGGCCTAGGGATTACACTTTCACTAGTGGACACTCTCAACATTGATCACATAACAGAATAGATAAATGCATACTCTACACTTTTGTTGGATGATGAACACATTGCGTAGGATTACACGAACCCTCAATGCCGGAGTTAACAAGCTCCACAATAATGCTCATGTTTTAGTAACCTTTAGTGTAAGATAGATCAACGAGACTAAACCAAGTACTAGCATAGCATGCACACCGTAACCTTCATGCATATGTAGGAGGAATAGATCACATCAATATTATCATAGCAATAGTTAACTTCGCAATCTACAAGAGATCATGATCATAGCATAAACCAAGTACTAACACGGTGCACACACTCTGTCGCCTTTACACACGTGCAGGAGGAATAGAACTACTTTAATAACTTTGCTAGAGTAGCACATAGATAGTAGTGATACAAACTCATATGAATCTCAATCATGTAAAGCAGCTCATGAGATTATTATATTGGGGTACATGGGAGAGAGATGAACCACATAGCTACAGCGAAGCCCTCAGCCTCGGGGATGGATTACTCCCTCCTCATCATGGAGGCAGCGATGGCGGTGAAGATGGCGGTGAAGACGGCGGAGGAGATGGCTCCGGGGGTAATTCCCCGTCCCGGCAGGGTGCCGGAACAGAGAGTTCTGTCCCCGAAATTGACTTTCGCGATGGCGGCGGCTGCGGATGGGTTTTCGTCTCGTGGTTCTTTCGTCGATGTTTTTAGGTCACGACGGCTTATATAGGCGAAGAATCGGAGTCGGAGGGGCCACGGGCTGCCCAAACCATAGGGGGGCGCCCCCACTGGCCGCGCCGGGGTGTGGTGTGGGCCCCCCGGCACCTCTCGGCCCTTCTCCGGTGCTCCGGAAGCTTCGCGAAATTATAAGATCCCCGGAATTGATTTCGTCCGATTCCGAAAATATTTCCTTACTAGGATTTCTGAAACCAAAAACAGCGAGAAAACGACAAGCGGCCTTTCGGCATCTCGTCAATAGGTTAGTTCCGGAAAACGCATAAAAATGATATAAAGTGTGAACAAAACATGTTGGTATTGTCATAAAACAAGCATGGAACATCGGAAATTATAGATACGTTGGAGACGTATCGGCATCCCCAAGCTTAGTTCCTACTCGTCCTCGAGTAGGTAAACGATAAAAGATAATTTACGAGGTGACATGCTACCAACATAACCTTAATCATACCATTGTAAAGCTTATGAGATGAATGCAGCGATTCGAAACAATGTAAATGCAATGAGTAAACAATTGAATCATATATCAAAGACTCTTCATGAATAGTACTTTCAAGACAAGCATCAATAAGTCTTGCATAAGAGTTACTCATAAAGCAATAAATTCTTAGTAGAGACATTGAAGCAACACTATGGAAGATTAAGTTTCAGCGGTTGCTTTCAACTTGTAACATGTATATCTCATGGATAGTTGTCAATGCAAAGCAATATAACAAATGCAATAAGCAAGTATGTAAGAATCAATGCATAGTTAACACAAGCGTTTGCTTCTTTGAGGTAAAGAGAAATAGGTGAACTGACTCAACAATAAAAGTAAAAGAATGGTCCTTCAAAGAGGAAAGCATCGATTGCTATATTTGTGCTAGAGCTTTTATTTTGAAAACATGAAACAATTTTGTCAACGGTAGTAATAAAGCATATGCATCATGTAAATTATATCTTACAAGTTGCAAGCCTCATGCATAGTATACTAATAGTGCCCGCACCTTGTCCTAATTAGCTTGGACTACCGGATCTTTGCAATGCACATGTTTTAACCAAGTGTCACAATGGGGTACCTCCATGCTGCTCTGTACAAAGGTCTAAGGAGAAAGCTCGCATTTTGGATTTCTCGCTTTTGATTATTCTCAACTTAGACATCCATACCGGGACAACATGGACAACAGATAATGGACTCCTCTTTAATGCATAAGCATGTGGCAACAATTATTATTCTCATATGAGATTGAGGATATGTGTCCAAAACTGAAACTTCCACCATGAATCATGGCTTTAGTTGGCGGCCCAAAGTTCTTCTCTAACAATATGCATGCTCCAACCATAAAGGTGGTAGATCTCTCTTACTTCAGACAAGACGGACATGCATAGCAACTCACATGATATTCAACAAGGAATAGTTGATGGCGTCCCCAGAAACATGGTTATCGCACAACAAGCAACTTAATAAGAGATAAAGTGCATAAGTACATATTCAATACCACAATAGTTTTTAAGCTATTTGTCCCATGAGCTATATATTGCAAAGGTGAATGATGGAATTTTAAAGGTAGCACTCAAGCAATTTACTTTGGAATGGCGGATAAATACCATGTAGTAGGTAGGTATGGTGGACACAAATGGCATAGTGATTGGCTCAAGATTTGGATGCATGAGAAGTATTCCCTCTCGATACAAGGTTTAGGCCAGCAAGGTTGTTTGAAGCAAACACAAGCACGAACTAGTACAGCAAAACTCACATAAAAGACATATCACAAGCATCATAAAACTATACATTGTCTTCCTTGTTGTTCAAACATCTTACTAGAAAATATCTAGACTCTAGAGAAACCACTCATGCAAACCAAATTTTAACAAGCTCTATGTATTTCTTCACTAATAGGTGCAAGGTATATGATGCAAGAGCTTAAATAAGAGCACAACAATTGCCAAGTATCAAGTTATTCAAGACATCATACCAATTACTACATGTAGCATTTTCCGTTTCCAACCATATAAAAATGAACGAAGCAGTTTTAACCTTCGCCATGAACACTAAAAGATAAAGCGAAGAACACATGTGTTCATATGAACCAGCGGAGCGTGTCTCTCTCCCACACAAGCATTTATTCAAACAAAAACAAAAACAAAAACAAAAGCACACAGACGCTCCAAGTAAAGTACATAAGATGTGGCCGAATAAAAATATAGTTTCAAGAGAAGGAACCTGATAATTTGTCGATGAAGAAGGGGATGCCTTGGGCATCCCCAAGCTTAGACGCTTGAGTCTTCTTGAAATATGCAGGGATGAACCACCGGGGCATCCCCAAGCTTAGAGTTTTCACTCTTCTTGATCATAGTATATCATCCTCCTCTCTTGACCCTTGAAAACTTCCTCCACACCAAACTTTAAGCAAACTCATTAGAGGGTTAGTGCATAATCAAAAACTCACATGTTCAGAGGTGACACAATCATTCTTAACACTTCTGGTCATTGCTCAAAGCTACTGGAAGGTAATGGAACAAAGAAATCCACCCAACACAGCGAAAGAAGCAATGCGAAATAAAAGGCAGAATCTGTCAAAAACAGAACAGTCCGTAAAGACGAATTTTAAAATGGCACCAGACTTGCTCAAATGGAAAAACTCAAAACTAATGAAAGTTGCGTACATATCTGAGGATCACTCACGTAAATTGGCATAATTTTCTGAGTTACCTACAGAGAATTAGACCCAGATTCGTGACAGATAGCAATGCTGTTTACTGCGCAGCAATCCAAATCTAGCATCAACTTTACCATAGAGACTTTACTTGGCACAAAAACATGATAAGGAGAGGTTGCTACAGTAGTAAACAACTTCCAAGACACAAATATAAAACAAAGTACTGTAGCAAAATAAACACATGGGTTATCTCCCAAGAAGTTCTTTCTTTATAGCCATTAAGATGGGCTCAGCTGTTTTAATGATGCATTTGCAAGAGATAGTATTTGAAGCAAAAGAGAGCTTCAAGAGGCAAATTCAAAACACATTTAAGTCTAACATGCTTCCTATGAAGAGGAATCTTGTACACAAATGAATTCATGAAGAACAAAGTGACAAGCATAAGAGGATAAAACACGAGTAACTTCAAGATTCTCAACATAAAGAGGGGAAACTTAATATTATTAAGATGCATATAACCATATTTCCCTCTCTCATAATTACTTTCAGTAGCATCATTGATGAAATCCACAATATACCCATTACTTAAAACATTCTTATCATGGTTCATATGCATAGAAGTATCATTAAATTTGGCATAAGAAGAGTTATTCTCATTAATAGTAATTGGAGTAAGATTATTATCAAGAATTTGAACATGGTAAACAAATTGCATATTAAGGGAATCGTTTTTAGTAATCCAATCATGACTATGACAAGTTTCATAAGGATAGTTAGAACCTATATCATAGCATTCTTTATAATAATCATCGGAGATCGGGGGCACGAGTATCATCATAGGAAATAGAATAGTTATCTTTCACGGATCGGTTTATCCGTGTCCACACCATCATTGTTATTAGAAGGAGATGTATCAAGAACATAATGACCAGTAGCTAAAGGATTTTCAAACACCTCTTCCCCAAGCTTAGAGCTTTCTATATCATTATGGGAGGAAGCATGGATAGTACTGACACTATGGCAATTATTATCATCATTTTCAGAATTAATTTCCCAGAGATTTGTAATATCAAAAGTAGTGTGCTCATTCAAATCATGATCGCTAATGTATGTAAAGGGCATAGGAAGATCATCGTATTCAGATTCATTGTCACAATAATCATTAGGAGCAACATACTTACGGTTACCTAGCGTTATCTCATTCACGCGGGGATACGCCGTTACCTCTTTCTTTTTATTCTCCTTCTTCTTCTTCTTCTTCTTCTTCTTCTTCTTCTTCTTCGTTTTCTTCTTCGTCTTCTTCTCTTCCTTCTCCTCGTTCCCTTTTTTAGGAGGAAGAGGCTTGAAGGGTGGCTTGTCCGCATAACCTGGTTTACTTTCAGAAACAATAGAAGAAACTTGGGAGGATCCCTCCCTTTCATTAATTAGTTGAAAACACACAGCGGTCCTATCATATCTTGGCAAGGTGTCATCTTCTAAAATATTTTGTATGTAAGTATTTGTATGGCTATTATCAATGCAATAAGAAAAACACCCATGCAGGACATCATCAACATCAAGATCACTCATATGTAACAAAGAGATTTTTCTCGACAGTTCTTCACACCCCAAAAATAAAGTAAGTTCATCATGCTGATTAGGAGTAATTTCATCATCACAATACAAATTTGCAGCACTCATTGGGTTCAAAATATCATTGGAGGAGCATTGAAAATTAAAATGACCCACTTCATGGCAAACTTCACAAATAAAAGGATAGAGGGTACAAACTTTTTTACCAAGATCATCTAGAGCCCTAAACCACTTTCTAGTTTTTTCATTAGCATGATGGATACAATATTCATCTTTGATTTGATTAATTCCACAAGGTCTATGTATTCCACAAAAATTAACATGCTTATAGGAAATAACATTCTTAGGAGTTTGAGCATGCTTATTACAATAATTAACAACAATTTCATTCTTCATGCAAGCCTCTTTAAAAGGTTCATGATACTTATCAAAATTCTTTTTGGGCAATTCAAAATGAGAAGCAAAGGCTTTATAAAGATTTGCAACAACTTGAGAGTCAAGACCATAAGTAGCACTAATATTTCGAAATTTATCGGTATCCATAAAAGTTTCAATGCATTCATAATCATAATTTATACTCGACTCTTTACCTTTGTCGTTCTCCCAATCTTCAGCGTTCTCCTTAATCCGATCAAGAAGGTCCCTTTTAAACTCTTCTTTGTTGCGCGTGAATGATCCAGAACAAGTAGCATCCAGCAAGGTCTTATCTTGAAAAGAGAGTCTTGCATAGAAATTATCAATAATGATATTACCTGGAAGCTCATGCTTGGGGCATTTGAGCATTAAAGACTTCAATCTCTCCCATGCTTGGGCAATACTCTCTCCATCATGAGGCCAGAAATTATATATTCGGTTTCGGTCTTTGTGAATTTCACTTGGAGGATAGAATTTAGAATAAAATAGAGGCACAATATCCTTCCAATCAAGAGAATGCTCATCTTTTAGCAGTTTATGCCAATGCGCCGCTTTACCAGTCAACGACATAGAGAATAATTTCTTCTTCACTTCATCCATAGAGATACCCGCACACTTGAATAACCCGCATAATTCATGCAAAAACGAGTAAATGATCTCCAGGATGCACAGTTCCATCCCCTTCATAGCGGTTATCCATAACACGTTCAATAATTTTCATAGGTATTTTATATGGAATACTTTCAGTAGGTGCATTTAAAATATCACAAGCATCATTAGAGTTATCGCATATGGGAGATAAAGTGTTATCAGAGCAAATTTTCTCACCTAAAGATGAGAAGCTAAAAAGTTCAAAACTAGCTTCCCCAAGCTTAGACTTCTCCATAGCATTAGCAGTAATTGCATTCATACTAATAACATCGCTACTAGCATGCAAATGAGGTTCCATTGGTTTTTTAATGTTTGCACCAAACAATTCTAAATCAGGAAAAAGATTAAAAAGCTCACTAAATTTTTTGTTGTTTTCCATTATGCCTAACTAGTGTAAACAAGAAACAAAAAGATGCAATTGCAGGATCTAAAGGAAATAGCTTCGAGCACAAACACAATGGCGCCGGAAAAGTATTGTTACCTGGAACCGGAGTATGAGTGCCTTTTTACCTTTCCTCCCCGACAACGGCGCCAGAAAATAGCTTGATGTCTACGTTCCCCCTCCTTTCCTGTAGACAGTGTTGGGCCCCCAAGAGCAGAGGTTTGTAGAACAGCGAGCAAGTTTTCCCTTAAGTGGATCACCCAAGGTTTATCGAACTCGGGGAGGAAGAGGTCAAAGATATCCCTCTCATGCAACCCCGCAACCACAAAGCAAGAAGTCTCTTGTGTCCCCAACACACCTAATAGGTGCACTAGTTCGGCGAAGAGATAGTGAAATACGAGGTGGTATGAATAAGTAGTAGCAACGGTGCCGAGAAAATAGCTTGTGGCGTGTAGTTGATGGTGGTAGTATTGCAGCGATAGTAACGCAAGTAAAACGATGAAACAAGCGGTAGTAACTCAACAGTATTTAGGAACAAGGCCTAGGGATTACACTTTCACTAGTGGACACTCTCAACATTGATCACATAACGAGAATAGATAAATGCATACTCTACACTTTTGTTGGATGATGAACACATTGCGTAGGATTACACGAACCCTCAATGCCGGAGTTAACAAGCTCCACAATAATGCTCATGTTTTAGTAACCTTTAGTGCAAGATAGATCAACGAGACTAAACCAAGTACTAGCATAGCATGCACACCGTAACCTTCATGCATATGTAGGAGGAATAGATCACATCAATATTATCATAGCAATAGTTAACTTCGCAATCTACAAGAGATCATGATCATAGCATAAACCAAGTACTAACACGGTGCACACACTGTCGTCTTTACACACGTGCAGGAGGAATAGAACTACTTTAATAACTTTGCTAGAGTAGCACATAGATAGTAGTGATACAAACTCATATGAATCTCAATCATGTAAAGCAGCTCATGAGATTATTGTATTGGGGTACATGGGAGAGAGATGAACCACATAGCTACAGCGAAGCCCTCAGCCTCGGGGATGGATTACTCCCTCCTCATCATGGAGGCAGCGATGGCGGTGAAGATGGCGGTGAAGACGGCGGAGGAGATGGCTCCGGGGGCAATTCCACGTCCCGGCGAGGTGCCGGAACGAGAGTTCTGTCCCCGAAATTGACTTTCGCGATGGCGGCGGCTCCGGATGGGTTTTCGTCTCGTGGTTCTTTACGTCGATGTTTTTAGGTCACGACGGCTTATATAGGCGAAGAATCGGAGTCGGAGGGGCCACGGGCTGCCCAAACCATAGGGGGCGCGCCCCCACGGCCGCGCTGGGGTGTGGTGTGGGCCCCCCCGGCACCTCTGCGGCCCTTCTCCGGTGCTCCGGAAGCTTCGCGAAATTATAAGATCCCCGGAATTGATTTCGTCCGATTCCGAAAATATTTCCTTACTAGGATTTCTGAAACCAAAAACAGCAGAAAACGGCAACTGGCCTTTCGGCATCTCGTCAATAGGTTAGTTCCGGAAAACGCATAAAAATGATATAAAGTGTGAACAAAACATGTTGGTATTGTCATAAAACAAGCATGGAACATCGGAAATTATAGATACGTTGGAGACGTATCATGGCAACAGCACATCCACAACCTTAGAACTTTCTGTCACTGTCCCAGATTCAATGGAGGCATGAACCCACTATCGAGCATAAATACTCCCTCTTGGAGTTACATGTATCAACTTGGCCAGAGCCTCTACTAGCAACGGAGAGCATGCAAGAACATAAACAACACATATATGATAGATTGATAATCAACTTGACATAGTATTCCATATTCATAGGATCCCAACAAACACAACATGTAGCATTACAAATAGATGATCTTGATCATTGTAGGCAGCTCACAAGATCTGACATGATAGCACAATGAGGAGAAGACAACCATCTAGCTACTGCTATGGACCCATAGTCCAGGGGTGAACTACTCACACATCAATCCGGAGGCGATCATGGTGATGAAGAGTCCTCCGGGAGATGATTCCCCTCTCCGGCAGGGTGCCGGAGGCGATCTCCTGAATCCCCCGAGATGGGATTGGCGGCGGCGGCGTCTCTGGAAGGTTTTCCGTATCGTGGCTCTCGGTACATGGGTTTTCGCAACGAAGGCTATAAGTAGGCGGAAGGGCAGGGTCGGAGGCGGCGCAGGGGCCCCACACCATAGGCCGGCGCGGGCCCCATGCTAGCCGCGCCGCCCTATGGGTACGGGCCCTCGTGGCCCCACTTCGTATCCCCTTCGGTCTTCTGGAAGCTTCGTGGAAAAATAAGACCCTGGGCGTTGATTTCGTCCAATTCCGAGAATATTTGCTTTGTAGGATTTTTGAAACCAAAAACAGCAGAAAACAACAACTGGCTCTTCGGCATCTTGTCAATAGGTTAGTGCCGGAAAATGCGTATAAATGATGTAAAGTGTGTATAAAACATGTGAGTATTATCATAAAGTAGCATGGAACATAAGAAATTATAGATACGTTTGAGACGTATCACAACACTCGATATCTTAGACTGCCCACTATCCCCGAGCCAAGTCTCCCTAACACGATATGGGAGTTGCCTTTGCCCTCTCATCACCAACCACATGGCCAAAGAGCAAGACCATCAGTACCACCACATTGCTCGCCGTAGAGACGCACATGCAGTCCACCTTCCGGGACCGATGCCCCGACGTCCATGAGCTCGAGAGCCGGGTACGATAGGAAACTTGTTGTGGTACTAATAGATTGAATATGCTAAGACGACAACAACTACTAGCATGAGCGACAACACATCCATTAGGAGGATACCCATCCTCCATCGCCAAAGGCGGTAGCCAACCGGACGCAACAATTAGGCATGTCATGCCCGACTAACCCCTACCGCTGAGCTGCAGCACCATGTCCGCAAGCGCCCTCCAACAAGTGACCCGACCATAGTGGAACCAGGGGGCCCCTCGTGTTGGCAAGGGAACGTACCACCGATTCAAGCTCCGGGCTTGTCCCAACACGAAGACCGGGCCCTAAGAGCCTAGATTGAACCATGGAGGCCCGCATCACCGAGGGTCACTCGGCACGCGGACACCCACACCACTATCTCTTGCCGCCTTAGTGTCTCCCCACTAAAACCACAACAAGAATTATGGAACAGAGGGAGTGATTTCAAAAATATTAGTAATGCTATCAAAAACGCTAAAAATACCGATTTTCAAGAAGGTCCGACTGCATGCTCCGTGTGCGACACATGGTTGTTTGTGGTGTCAGGAAAATCCCAAGAAGTTGTTACCTTTCTTGCCGCTTGTCGCAGGGGTAATCAAAGTGCGGATGCGTGATGAGAGAGATGGACATGGGATGATGAGTTGTCTCAGTTTTCCTCCTTTTCCGAGATTCAACTTTTTCAAAGCGAAATATCTTGAGAGCCATTCGTCGAAAGTACAAACGTTTTCACTTCTGAGTTTCCCTCGCCAAGATCTTTAAAACTAGATCCTATGTTAATAGGTTTTATGAATTTTTTTTGACGTACTTCCAAAACTATCATAGTTGTACTTTGAATTTGCTTGGGTTTCACGGTAGCTATACTTCGGGTTCCTAAGGTACATTGTACTTTGGATTTTAACACACTGGTACATTGGTGTACTTGAGGTTTCACTACGGGTGTGCTTTAGTGTACTACTGTTTCAGCACACTTGTATTTTGGTGTACTTCGGTTTCCAGTATGCGTGTGTGTCGGTGTACCTTAGTTCCACTACGGATGTACTTCGGTGCAGTGTAATTCGTTTTTTATTACATGTGTACTTAGTTTTCCGTGTAATTGCACTTGGTCTACTGGTGGTCGGTCTTACATGAACTTGTGCTTCGTCTTCTGTATACACGTGGTCCTATATGTGTAGTTGTGTTGTGTACTTGTACTTTGTCAGTAGCGATTTCGAAGTAGGTGTGTATTCCGTCGCATGGTTGATCGCGCTCTGCGGTGGTTGCACGTACTTAGGTACATGAACATGCACATGCACGGTCATGCCCAGAGCATGGAAAAGTATCGCGTCGCGTGTACTAGGTATACATGCACATGCACGGTCAACCAAAGTACGATCGTACAAGGTAGTACTACCAGTACTCGAGTAGGCACACGCGTACTCCAGCCAAGCAAGAAGTATTGCATCGCGCGCGCGGGCGTGCGCACGCACGGGAACGTAACGTCGGTTATCGCGAGGGCAGCACGGCCCATGTAAAGATCCAAACGGCCCGATCAGTTACAGGCCGGAGAAGAAAGCCACATGAGTGTCCATTGGCCCGCGAGGCTGCTAAAATCATGGCCCGTAGGGACGCACGTCGCGCATTACGGCCGTGGGCGTTTGCTTTTCCACTAGCCTCATGTTTTTACCAAAGCCGTGCGTGGATGGAATCTCTCGACCGGCTGCCCGCGGCCGCCGGCGGAGCCACGGCCGTTTCGGCAACAACCAGGGCCCCCTCCACGTCCGCGCGGCGCCGCCGCCGGCGCGCTCGCTCCCCAGCACCGCCCGTCCACACACGCCCACTCCCCACCGTCCCCATGCACATGGCCGAGACCAGCGGCCGGACCACCGCGCGCGCATGTGCCTCGGCATGGACCAGCCGGCCGGCCGGCCGGACGGACCGATCACGCATTCACGCGTGTACGAGCTAGCGAGAGGTACGACGACGACGACGGCGACCCTGTTTCCACCGCCGTGTCGCCCGTCAATCCGTCAATGCGCGCGGCACCGATCGGTCCGGCGGTCGCACTCGGTCCCATGCGCTGCATCTCCTTGTCGTGTGTGCTCCGTTCCATGTAGTCCGGTCAAGCCGAGTTTAAATCGCCCACCATTGCTCCACTCCGGCCACACATGCATGCATCGCGTCGCGGACCCGAGCTTGACATTTGCCCGCGAGAGGCCTTTCCCGTTCCACTGGGCTGGGTGCCTGGGTCTATATATGCACGTACACGGTATTGCGACATCCACTCCCATTCCGTTTTAGTCCACGCGAGCCAGCTAGCTATTCAACGGGACGCCTCCATAAGCTAGCGTCGATTTAATCGGAACAGAGGGAGTAGCTACCCCGGACTGGACAAATGGATGCAGAACAGGTTTTTTTTTTTCCAGCCGGTACTTCTGATATTTTGGCGGAAACCAATTTTACCGGTTACCACCGAGAAAAAATTAATACCAAACCAGAATTTTCGGTATTCAAATAATTTCCTCAAATTTATTTATTTATTTATTGATAAATTTTGAATGAAATAGTAAACTGACTTGACAAATCTTTGCCGGTAGCCCATATTCCAGTATTTTTGAAACAGAGATCAATCTAAAGCCACCTCACTAAAGACAACTGTCACAATACTTATACGATTGATGAAGAGGTGGCCATGTTGAGGCCGTGTACCTTGACCTCGCAACTACGCACACCATCTAAAACCGGTGGCCTCACGAAACCGCTTAGTGACGAGCCGAGGACACAAACCGGTC
This sequence comes from Lolium rigidum, assembly GCF_022539505.1. Classification (NCBI taxonomy): domain Eukaryota; kingdom Viridiplantae; phylum Streptophyta; class Magnoliopsida; order Poales; family Poaceae; genus Lolium; species Lolium rigidum. Next base: position 253,327,705 of record NC_061511.1, read on the forward strand.
GAGCAAACCCTTAGCCCACACCGTTGCCATCTTCTACCGACCCATATTCAGGGTAACGGTCAACATATTGACCTTACTAGGCATGCTGTCGATGTCGCCACGACGGCAGAAATTGCCACCATCCTGCACATGCTCATCTTCACGTGTCTGCCGCCGAGACCCGCTACCACTTCACTTCTAGACAGACTCAATCGGCAGTTATTATTCTAGCTAGTTGCTACTTGCGATTACCTTTTGAACCCTAAACTTGCACCTTTTCGCATACATGCATATGCGATAGTATTTGTCAAATCGTCAACTTGGCTTTACTTGTTCTCTGGCGCGTGGATCGATGGCGTATGGTGCTTATTATATCTTCTTTTTGACAAATTCTGGCTAGCTAGTATATCTGCACACCTTATGGATTGTTCTAAAGTGGGTAAGATTGCACTCAAGTGACGGCCGGCGATGACTTGAATATTAGTTCTACACATCGTGCGAAGGAAGAAAAAAAACTTCCAAGTTCAAATGTCACGGTCTGGGTCGTGGCATGTACTGAGTGGGTCCAAGAATAAGAAATAAACACGACTAAGTAAGTCAAATAATGTAATGCCAGTGTTAACGCATTTCAACTATATCAATTCAAAGAATAACTCTACGTATAGATTATAGAACACAAAAGAATTAACCAAAAACCATCTACCTGCATCTCTAAGATTGCTGGTAGATCTAAAATTAAAACTCGAAACTCGTAAGCTAAACGAGTAGCTCATAACTCGTCTCGAACTCGTCAGGTAACAAGCTGAGCCAAGTTTTAGTTTTAGTTGGTAAACAAGTTCAAGTTGAACGAGCTGAGTCTACTAAGTAGGCATTTAGCCGATTCAAGTTTATTAAACAGAGAGCCGACACTACTTTAACTTGCAATTCTGGCCCATCTAGCTTAAGTGAAATCCAACCAGCCCAATTATTCCTGATTATTACCTGCGGTTGTCATACTATCCTTGATTGTTGTGACGATTGTATCATACATGCCCAAATAACCACGAACACTTGCGATGAGCTATGATGTTGCATGTTGGCAATTTTACCAAACTAAACGAGTTACACGAGCATACTAACGAGTTTTATTTATTTGAGTCGATTCAAGTTTCAGCCCTAGATTCGTTAGTTGAGCGAGGTGAGTCGAGCTAGCTCGTTAGTTTTAACAAGTCAAGTTGAGCCAACTCAACTAAGGTCGAGTTCAAGGCCTAATCATCCATGAGCCCTAGCCCTAGCTATACATGCATGTGCCTATGGTTGCATACATTATGGTTATGGTTGACCGGTGAATAGAAAAAATAGAAAAAAAATAAAACTTATGCCATTAGCATCACCACCATCTAGCAGGATCCAATCGTGTCTCCCCTCTACATTTAGCCACCATGGTCAGCTGAGGCATGGAGTTGATGTGGGGCCCCGGACTTACCAGTCCAGAACTCCTGTTATGCATACAATTTCACGATCCCAAGATCATTCCATCGTGAATACATAACCGAACTGATACCAGATTACATCATCCATTACAGTACCGAAATAACATTAATACGGAAGTCTTACATCATAGGCCATCGAGGCCGAAGTTCAACAAACAACGGCGGAATTTATTTGACTTCAAACAGCGGTGGAACCCACGTCGAGCCTTTACCCTACGGGCGGTCGGTCGGGAGAGCGACCTAGTTCGCGTCTTCGGCGTCGTACTCCTCTTCTTCGTAGTACTCCTCTTCAAAGTCTGGCCAAGTAAATAGCCAGGACAACAATGCCAATGAGTACGTTTGAATGTACTCGCAAACCACCTTAGAGAGAAGTAAAGGATATGCAATATGGCGGTAGCAAGGAGCGAGGCACTAAACTAGGGCGACAAGGAGCGAGAGGTGGTTACTCTCGAGAGTATAACATCTTCATATCGTTGTTGAAAAACTTTTCTGTAAACCATTTTATTTGCAGACTAATAGGTAAGGGTGACCCAATTTCTTTTTCCGGGCCATCTTATATGGCCATCAAAACCTTTCCAACTTCCACCGTACCTCTCAGGTACATTTCAACCAATCCCCATTGACATCATTTTCCCGAAACAATTTTTGAGAAAAACACTTTTATAGTTCAAAACTCCTTCAATGCCAAGCAGCTTCCATTCCCACGTCCATAACCGCGGACACGGCTATTCGAATAGTTTTACACTCTGCAGAGGTTGTACACTTTCCCCACAAGATCCGAATACTTATCGTGTGGGCATCATCCCTGCATAATAACATATGCCACGACAAGTACCCGATCGTAGTTTTTCGCCTGCTCGCCTTAGCCTAGGACATGCCGCCTAGAGTTGTACCTCCCAACACCAGAGTCCGAGGGTCGTTTTCCCGGGAGTAGCAAATTCCCCGACCAGCTCGACCCTCCGGAATGCCGCGACCAAGCTGCGGGGCATTATTCAATGGGAGCTCATAGGTTGTACCCCCGCCATCCGTCCGAGACGGAAAGGCGTTCCCAGTTCGTCGGGAAGGCCACGGTCGATAGGTGTCCATGCTCGGACTACCCCTTACATTTGCAGGACCCAAACTAAAGCGGGACAAACTACTACACTACGCCCCGTCCCACTAAAGGGTAATGTGGTTGTACTGGCTAGGTCCGGTTAGGTACTTAGTCACCAAAGCTTTTCGAAAACAACTTTTCATCTCCATTTGCCTCCAGCAATTTCTTTTATAAACCATTTTGTCTTTCATAAAACCACACTTGGGCAGGGCTACCCTGTTCCAAGGTTTTTCCAGAAAATATCTTTGCTAGAAAACAATTTTCACAAATATTTTTCCAGGGCTCCCACCTATAGTCCAATTCTTCTTCGAAAAATGGCGACAAGGACGACAAGGTGATAAGCACCATATCACTAATAGAGGTGTGATCGAGTAGGTACCAATGAGGGCTGCACCCTAAGGGTGGATTAATAAAACTCCGGGTGGCGTTAACCACCGACATAATAAATAAAAGATATGCACTTTAGAAAACCTGCAATAATGCAAGAGCAAGATATATAGGATCAGAGATGCATCAAGAGGTGGCTTGCCTTGATCAGCAAAGTGCCCCTGGTCTTCCTCTTCAGTTCCTCCAAAGTCTCCTCCTCCTTCGTTTCCGGCGGTGTTCGAATCTAGCGTCGCAAAAAAGAAAACAACAAGCCATACCAAATCAACAAACAACACCAGAATACTTCACACAAAAATTTGGGAAAATTACAGTATGTAAAGGATTACTAATGCAAGCTACTGAAAGTGGTTTCATCCATTTATGATTTTTAAAACAAAAGATATGATTTTTGCAATTCCGGAATTGACTTAGGAACCATTTAAATGGTCTAAATCTTTACGTAAGTCATAAAAATGCATGCAACATTCCTACTGAAAGCTAATAACATGTAGAACACACATGCACAAGAATCACTTTGAAATAAACTTTTAATTAATTTAGACAATTTAAATGGGACAGAAACTAGAGCATACAAACAAGCAAGTCACACCAGTATCAGAGCATCATCAATCAATACCAAACATACCCCTGGTGAGACTAAATGTGAACTAACCCCACTGGTTTGACATTTTTCTGATTTGTAAAAGATTTTATAAAAATCAAATACTGAAAAGACATACTGTTTTAGTAATTAAATCCTTGGAATTAAAATATAACTCTTAAAAATATTTCCTTTGGCACAAAATTACCCTATAGGTATATCTACCAGTAGCACTTGGGTTTGATTAAAAAACGTTATTAATTTTCAAACTAAAAATCATATACTGGCCCTCTGGACAGATCTTGTTTTCTAAACCAAATCAAATTCAGGAAGCTCCTGCATGAGAGGCTAGTGCCAAAATAAAGCTACTTAAATACACTTCACAACCAAATTAACCTCATGCAAAAAGGCTTCATAAATATCACACAATAAATAAACTTCACAATCAGATACTTTTTAGGTTTTCATTTAACAGTTCATTTTTACAGCACTAATTCACATGCATGCATTTATTTACGGTAGGGAATTCATTTGTGAGCATTTAGAACTTTGAATCAATAAATTTGGTTACTCTATGAATTTTGGGTGATTTAAAAGCTAGACAGGAGATTACTGGCAGGTTTAAATAGAGAAAAAGGAAAAGGGAAACGGGCCGGGATGACTGGGCCTGGCCAGATCCGGCCCGGTAGCGATGCGGGAGCGCGGGAGGCCATCCCGCTTGAAACGCGGGGACGTGGCGGGCCATGTTGGCCTGCGGGCCCCACATCGACCGCATGCATGCGAGGCGTTTTCTTCCTCCGCGCGACGAGGGACGCCGGCGGAGCACTGGCTACTTCCGGCGGCTACTGTGCTCACCTCCGGTCGCAGAAAACGGCGGGGTTGGGCTCGTTGGACGCGGCGGAGACTCCTCTTCCGAACAGTGGTCACGGCAACGGAAACAACAGCGGCCGGGGTGGCAGACGTCGACGGCTCGCCGGATTCGCTGCTCGTCACAGCGGCGTCTACAGGGGTCCCTGGAAGGCAACGAACGACGCATTAGAGAGAGGGGACATAGGAGCTTCCAGGGAGCTCGGTTAGAGAAGGAGTGATGGTCTCCTGCGACGGCCACCTTCGCCGGAAGCTCACGGACGGCGAGCACGGGCGCGGTCTGCAGGGAGGAGCGGAGCTCCCCTGCTCACGGACGATGGTCTGGTGGAGTGCAAGGGGGGTTGTGGCGAAGGGAGAGGGAAAGAAAGGGTGGGTGCCCCTTTTTATCTGCGACGCCCGGGTGCACGGTGCGCCAGGTCCGGCGAGGGAGAGAGGGCGAGCGGCAGCACACGATAGGGCGAGCTGGGCGGCGGGGCAACGTGTCGGAGTGGCGGTTCCGCCATTTGGACGCGAGTGTGCGTCGGTGGCGCGGTGAAAAGAGGAGACGCGCTACGGCAGGGTCGTGTACCAGCTGCTCGACGCAATGACGGGACGCGGCATCGGCAGTGGCGTGCACGGGGGAGGCTAAGACTTGTCCGTGCGGGGCCCTTGGGGTGTTGACGCGCCGTGGTGAGGTCTGCAGACAGGCGGGAGCGACCAGAGCGGGGTTGAGGGGTAGTCGACGTGGCCGTGGCCATGTTGGCGCGCGTGGTCACCACCGTGGTGGGATGCGCACGGGCGTGCATGGGTGGGTTTGGCTACCAGCTGGGCTCGAGCTGGAGGTGCCAGGGAGGCGTGCACAGGTGTAGGACGTCGTCAAGTGCCCCGGGATGCCAGACTAGCGCGGACGAGCTCGCGCCGGCGTGCACGGCGGCAGCGACGTGGGAGAAGGGTGCGGGCCTCCCGTGTGCATCCAAAGAGAGGAGGGGACAAGGGAGGGCTAGCCTGGAGGTGTAGGTGAGGTCTGGCTCAGGTTTGGACGCTAGTTGAGGGAGATGTAAGGGAAAAAGAGAGGGGGAGATGACATCTCGGTGTCATTGATGCATCTGGCCGGCCCTCCTCCTTGCCAAGCACAAACGGACAGAGATGGTGCCAAGAGTGTGGCTGGTCGACCAGGAAGGTGTAGGTATGAGAGAGAGGGGGCAGGAGAGGTTGTGCATGAGAGAGAGAGTGGCAGCAAGATGTGGAGATGGGTGACTTTGGCTGTATCGAGTTGGAACCATGGCCATGGCTGCATGCAATCACATGGCCCGGCCACTCTCTCTTCTCTCCATTTCCTTTTTTTGGTCGTGTAGTACAAGGCCACACTCACATGTGCAAGAGGAGTAGAAGGAGTGAGGCACATGAAAGAAGAGAAAAAAAATGTTGGAGAAGGAAAAAGAGAGAGAAGAAAGAAATGGGTGAATGGCATGGTCCATCGACCATTTCTTGCATTAGGCACATTTTCAGATTTTTGGCAAGTCCACCCTCATGTGATAATGGTCAAAGCAAGGATGAAAATGAGATGGGTCCATATGCACAAAGCTAGGGAATTTTTCAGAATAAAATTTTGCTAGGAGATGAGGAAGAGAAGTCGAAAACAAAAACAAGTAGAAGTTGATCTTAGAGGATTTATACCATCACTAGGAATAGATCAAGCCATCGGGTCTAACATGGTTTCCCTCGAGGAGACATGAATTAAAAGGAGGGGTCCAAAAATACGGTCCTAGGGTTTTAGTGAGAAAATGGATTTTAATCTCACAAGTCAATAAAAATGGGAGTGAATTGCTCCAAAGGTTTTGGCAAGGTTTAATTAAATAAAAACCAGAAATAAATAAGGTGCCACATGTGAAAAGGGTTTTAGGTTTTTTTTTTTTTTTTTTTTTTTTTTTTTTAGATTTACACACAAGTGACAAATTTCACAAGCACTACTACACACTTACCCTAGATTCAAATGCAAGATCAATCATGCATGCAAGATTTGAAAAACAGAAAAAGTTTTTGTTGGCCCAAAAATTTGTATACCAAAATTTTAATCAATGCACAAAAGTTGGGTTGTTACAGTTGATCCCATCCTTCGTACGATTTGTACAAAACGTTCTTTGGTTGTGTTTTGGTGTCGCTACGCCACAATTCTGTTGGTTTTGTCTCGAATAAGTCCTCCAGATCAACGAGTACATCATAGATGGTACACCACAGTGTGGAGAGATAGGTGGGCGAAAGGCGGGGAGCTACCGGGACGGTGAGAGACGAGTTACCTAACTTCAGATTTCGCAATGGTGGCGAGACCTTACATGCTGCTATAATTCTCTGTAAGAGCAACAAGTGCGCGATTACAAATGAGAGGATTGGTTCTCCCTCAAGCGCCCTAGGGATCCAGCTTATAAAGGCGCTAGGATCAAGGGTTTACATGGAGAAGTTCTACCCGCACACTACAAGTCTATCCTAACGTGGACTACTTCTTCACGTGCACGTCAAGGACCCGCCAAGCTGTACCCTGTATGGATCCGCCTAGCTTCTCCTGGGCTGGACCATCCATCTTGGTCAATCAGCAACTGGACTGCCTGGTTAGGCCATATTCCCAACCACTATCCGTGGGTCACCCGAGCTTGTCTGTATAAGACTACGTCATGGGTATACCCATTTAACATATGTCCAACACCGCCAGTTTTCATGACTTTCGAGTTAATAAGTTCTTTTTTAGGTTCAACAACATGGATCCATGGGCATCTCTAACGACAATTTTGTATTTTTCGCTTGCCCCTTCTTTTGAGTCCTTGTGAGACGATCTAGTATTGTCACAATTGAACAAGTTTTGGTCCTCTATTAGTCCTTGCAGGTGCTTTAGTGGCAACGTCCTAATGATATCCACAATCAGTGAGAGATATGGTGGTTCTGTTGGAGATATGCCCAAGAGGCAATAATAAAGTGGTTATTATATATCTTATGTTTATGATAAATGTTTATATACCATGCTATAATTGTATTAACCGAAACATTGATACATGTGTGATATGTAAACAACAAAGAGTCCCTAGTATGCCTTTTAACTAGCTTGTTGATTAATGGATGATTAGTTTCATAATCATGAACATTGGATGTTATTAATAACAAGGTTATATCATTGTATGAATGATGTAATGGATACACCCATATTAAGCGTAGCATAAGATCTCGTCATTAAGTTATTTGCTATAAGCTTTCGATACATAGTTACCTAGTCCTTATGACCATGAGATCATGTAAATCACTTATACCGGAAAGGTACTTTGATTACACCAAACGCCACTGCGTAAATGGGTGGTTATAAAGGTGGGATTAAGTATCCGAAAAGTATGAGTTGAGGCATATGGATCAACAGTGGGATTTGTCCATCCCGATGACGGATAGATATACTCTGGGCCCTCTCGGTGGAATGTCGTCTAATGTCTTGCAAGCATATGAATAAGTTCATAAGAGACCACATACCACGGTACGAGTAAAGAGTACTTGTCAGGAGACGAGGTTGAACAAGGTATAGAGTGATACCGAAGATCAAACCTCGGACAAGTAAAATATCGTGAGACAAAGGGAATTGGTATTGTATGTGAATGGTTCATTCGATCACTAAAGTCATCGTTGAATATGTGGGAGCCATTATGGATCTCCGGATCCCGCTATTGGTTATTGGTCGGAGTGAGTACTCAACCATGTCCGCATAGTTCACGAACCGTAGGGTGACACACTTAAAGTTGGATGTTGAAATGGTAGTATTTGAATATGGAATGGAGTTCGAATATTTGTTCGGAGTCCCGGATGAGATCCCGGACATCACGAGGAGTTCCGGAATGGTCCGGAGAATAAGATTCATATATAGGATGTCATTTTATGTGAATTAAAATGTCACGGAAGGTTCTATGGAAGGTTCTAGAAGGTTCTAGAAAAGTCCGGAAGAAACCACCAAGGAAGGTGGAGTCCACATGGGACTCCACCTCCATGGCCGGCCAACCCTAGTGGGGGAGGAGTCCCAAGTGGACTCCCCCTAGGGGCCGGCCACCCCCACATGGGAGGTGGAACTCCCACCTTGGTGGGAGTCCTAGCTTGGCTAGGTTTCCCCTCCTATGGAAGGTTTTTGGTTCGGGTCTTATTCGAAGACTTGGACACCACCTCTTGGGGTTCCACCTATATAATGAGGGGCCAAGGGGAGGGGCCGGCCACCCCAAGACCACAGCCTGGCCGCCCCCCTTGAGTGGCCGGCCACCCCCTCCCAAACCCTAGCCGCCCCCTCTCCTCCATAGCTCCCGCGTGCTTTAGCGAAGCTCCGCCGGAGTTCTCCACCGCCACCGACACCACGCCGTCGTGCTGTCGGATTCAAGAGGAGCTACTACTTCCGCTGCCCGCCGGAACGGGAGGTGGACGTCGTCTTCATCAACAACCGAACGTGTGACCGAGTACGGAGGTGCTGCCCGTTCGTGGCGCCGGAACCGATCGTGATCAAGATCTTCTACGCGCTTTTGCAAGCGGCAAGTGAACGTCTACCGCAGCAACAAGAGCCTCATCTTGTAGGCTTTGGAATCTCTTCAAGGGTGAGACTCGATACCCCTCGTTGCTACCGTCTTCTAGATTGCATCTTGGCTTGGATTGCGTGTTCGCGGTAGGAAAATTTTTGTTTTCTATGCAACGTTATCCTACAGGTTCGATGACGATGAAATTGGTCGATGTTTTTGCGAAAATTTTGAGGCTCAGAGTCTTGGTTCTAATTTTCCATTTGCTTAGAATTGTTTCTATACATGTGCCTTTAACTATCCTGTTACCTAATCTATTCATTATCCTCTTAAGTTATGTAGTATAAGTCAAATTTGTTGTAAAGAAGATGATGTTGGATTTTAGGGAGTCTGAGACAAATAGTAGCTAGTGACAACGCCAGAGGTGAAAACATAAATATTTGGGGGTGTAGACTAAAGATTGCGCTGAGTTAGGTGCAGGTCAAGGTAGATCAAAAAGTAGGAGGGGTACTTTTGGATGGACGGGCAACTTCGAGCTAAACAATCAAGTTATGGTGTTTGAGATAGTGAAACAAATTTCCCATTGAAGTTAATTAAAATATTATATAACAAAGATATCTTTTGGTGTTTCTCTTCTTGAACAAACATACCTTTTACCTAACTTTTGGGAGCATGCCTACCAGGTAGACCCAAGACATGAAGATGTTCCAACATGCCCAATGTGGTCAACACACTGATAAGGGGTTGCCCGATCTTCTCAGTAAGCACGGTGGTGATGATGATCACGCGATGAACACAGCGGAGATAACACGATGATGAAGTGGATGATAACTTGTATGACGCAACGAAGTCTCTCTATTGGTTCCTGTCGCCAATGCAACAACTCTCAACCCTCCAACATATTCGCACCTCCACACACTTGCGCACGTAGCCTCCGACCACGAACCGGTAAATTGCAACCTTCTAATTCCCAATGGAACAACAGATCACACAAGACTTTCAGGGGTAAACACCAAATCAATGCAATATGGTGTATAAATTCGACAGAGTTGCAAAGCAATCAACTATGAACTACGGTTTATCTTAAACATGGTCTAAACCTAATTTTGGGGCGTCCTGAGCACTTATATAGGGGTTCAGGACGACCCAGGGTCGAAAAGATACATTAAAAACCAACCCAGATTGGATCTGGTCGAGACAGACTCGGACTCGGCCGGCGTGGGAGCCGGTCGACCGGGCCTGGGACCGGCCGGTCCGGTATGGACCGGGCCTGGGACCAGGTCATGACCGGGGCGCCGAGGTGACATACAGTACACCCTCCCGGTTGGCACCAGTGCAGGAGCCGGTCGGAACCGGGCTCACCCGGCGTGGGGGCCGGTTGGACCAGGCCTGTGACTGGGTCGGCCGGCGTGGAGGCCGGCCGGACCGGGCCTGGCACCGGCCTGGACAACTTCTTCTTCCTCCCTCGCGCATGCCTCCCGCTCCTCCCTCGCGCGTTCATGGCATGTCTTCATGTCCAGCTTCACGTCCAGCTGCTCGTCTCCCCCTCGTGCGATGCTTGCTCCCTCTTTATACCTAACCATGCATAAGTAAAAGGACTTAGGCAGTATAAAGTTCTCATCGATCAAAGTATCATTCAGGAACAAGTTCACCTGTTGTTTGAGTAGCTTCGCACGAGCCCTTGTAATGGGTCCAAACCTGACTTCATTGGACTTGAGCTTCACCGCAACATCGTCTTCATCTTGCAATGACGGAGGTAGTAGTGTAGTAGGGATGTCCTCATCATCTCCCCCCCTTCAAAAGGCGTCGACCCCGACGCTCCAAGGTATTATCCGTCATATGGTGTCAAATCATCCATATTGAAAGAATTACTGACACCAAACTCATCAATTGGAAGATCTATAGAGTATGCATTATCATTGATCTTGGCAAGCACTTTGTAAGGACCAGCACCACGAGGAAGCAACTTGGAATTTCGTAGCTTCGGGAACCTATCCTTGCGAAAATGTACCCAAACCATATCACTAGGCTTGAACAACATCTCTTTGCGCTTCTTGTTCACTCTTGCAACATTGTTCTTGCATTTCTTCTCTATCAACTCTTTAGTCTTCACATGAATCTTTCGCACAAAATCTTCCCTCTTTGATGCCTCCATATTGACTCTCTCATGTATGGGTAAAGGCAACAAGTCAAGTGGAGTAATGGGTTTGAAACCATACACCACCTCAAAGGGACACAACTCTGTGGTAGAATGTACCGCCCTGTTGTAAGGAAACTCCACATGCGGCAAACAATCTTCCCACTCCTTCAAGTTTTTCTTGATCATGGATCTCAACAGTTATGACAATGTTCTATTCACCACCTCAGTTTGACCATCAGTTTGGGGATGACAAGTAGTGCTGAAAAGTACCTTTGTCCCCAGCTTTCCCTAAAGTGTCTTCCAGAAGTAGCTCATAAACTTCACGTCACGATCAGAAACAATAGTCTTCGGGACTCCATGTAGACGTACAATCTCCCTGAAAACAGGTTAGCAATATGCGACGCATCGTCGCTCTTGTGGCAGGCAATAAAATGTGACATCTTAGAAAATCTATCCACTACCACAAATATAGAATCATGTCCTCTTTTAGTACGCGGCAAACCCAACACAAAATCCATACTAATGTCTTCCCATGGTGTAGTAGGTGCCGGTAAAGGAGTATACAAACCGTGAGGCTTCAGTTTGGACTTGGACTTGTTGCAAGTAATGCATATCTTCACATACCTGTCCATATCCCGCCTCATCTTTGGCCAATAAAAATGACCAGCGAGCATGAGTAGCGTCTTCTCACGCCCAAAGTAACCCATCAAACCTCCAGCATGTGATTCCTGCAATAAGAGCAAACGGACAGACGATTCTGGAACACATAGTTTGTTAGCTCTAAACAATAACCCATCATGTATGTGATAGTTCTCCCATGCGTTACAAATAGCACACAAGCGATATGGTTCAACAAAATCATGATCAGTAGCATACAAATCACATAGTATCTCTAATCCAGGAATTTTAACATCAAGTTGAGTTAATAGCATGTTCTTTCTAGATAGAGCATCAACAACAATATTATCTTTTCCCTTCTTATACTTAATAATGTATAGAAAAGACTCAATGAACTCAAACCACTTAGCAAGACGCCTATGCAAGTTAGATTGAGCTTTCAGATATTTTAAAGCTTCATGATCAGAATGTATAATAAATTCTTTTGGCCACAAGTAATGTTGCCAAACCTCAAGAACTTTAATTAAAGAATACAATTCTTTATAATATATAGGATAGTTCAAATAAGGACCAGAAAGTTTCTCAGAAAATTATGCAATTGGGCGACCCTCTTGCATCAACACACCACCAATTCCAATACCACTAGCATCAGATTCAATCTCAAATTTCTTATTGAAATCAGGAAGTGCAAGCAACAGTGCAGAAGTTAACAATCTTTTTAGTTCATCAAAAGCATGATCTTGGGCTGCGCCCCACTCAAATGCAACACCCTTTTTAGTCAATTCATTCAAAGGTGCAGCAATAGTACTAAAATTGGGCACAAATCTTGTTGGAGATATGCCCAAGAGGCAATAATAAAATGGTTATTATGATATATCTTTGTGTTTATGATAATGTTTGCATACCATGCTATAATTGTATTAACCGAAACATTGATACATGTGTGTTATGTAAACAACAAGGAGTCCCTAGTAAGCCTCTTGTATAACTAGGTTGTTGATTAATGGATGATCATGGTTTCGTGATCATGAACATTGGATGTTATTAATAACAAGGTTATGTCATTAGGTGAATGATATGATGGACACACACCCAAATGAGCGTAGCATAAGATCAAGTCATTAAGTTCAATTTGCTATAAGATTTCGATACATAGTTGCCTAAGTCCTTTGACCATGAGATCATGTAAATCACTTACACCGGAAGGGTACTTTGATTACATCAAACGCTATTGTGTAAATGGGTGGTTATAAAGATGGGATTAAGTATTCGGAAAGTGTGAGTTGAGGCATATGGATCAATAGTGGGATTTGTCCATCCTGATGACGGATAGATATACTCTGGGCCCTCTCGGTGGAATGTCGTCTAATTAGCTTGCAAGCATATGAATAGTTCATAAGAGACCACATACCACGGTACGAGTAAAGAGTACTTGTCAGGAGACGAGGTTGAACAAGGTATGGAGAGATACCGATGATCAAACCTCGGACAAGTAAAATATCGCGTGACAAAGGGAATTGGTATCGTATGTAAATGGTTCAATCGATCACTAAGTCATCGTTGAATATGTGGGAGCCATTATGGATCTCCAGATCCCACTATTGGTTATTGCTCAGAGAGGAGTCTCGACCATGTCTACATAGTTCGCGAACCGTAGGGTGACGCGCTTAAGGTTCGATGTCGCATAAGTAGATTCGGAATATGAGATGGAGACCGAAGTTTGTTCGGAGTCTCGGATGGGATCCGAGGACATCACGAGGAG
>NC_061511.1:253341204-253571743 GCF_022539505.1 Lolium rigidum
TAAACTTAAGAGGCTGGACGGGACATGGACTTCGAGATACAGCTGAAATGGAGGACTTGGCTATGGATTTTTTCCAGAATCTCTATACTAGGGATGAAAACATTAATCCCGAAATCATCATCGATCTTCTGGACCAACGTATTGATGATGAGACAAATACTAGGCTGTGCGCCCCCTTCACCGAGAAAGAAATCAGCGATGCCCTTTTCCAAATTGGTCCACTCAAGGCACCTGGCCCGGATGGCTTCCCGGCTCGGTTTTGCAGCGGAATTGGGCTCTTCTGCGTGATGAAGTGATCAAGGCTGTTCAGCGCTTCTTCACAGATGGCGTGATGCCGAGAGGAGTCAATGACACGGCAATCGTCCTTATCCCAAAGAAAAACGACCCAGAGGAACTCAAAGATTTCAGACCTATAAGTCTTTGCAATGTTATTTTTAAGGTTGTCTCTAAATGTCTGGTAAATCGGCTCCGTCCTACCCTACATGATATTATATCACCAACACAGAGTGCGTTTATCCCTGGGCGTCTGATAACAGATAATGCTCTGATGGCTTTTGAGTGTATTCATACTATTCAGACCGGCTCGGTTTCCAGAAGGAAGTTTTGTGCGTATAAATTGGATATGGCCAAAGCGTACGATCGCGTGGATTGGAGATTTCTTGAAGGGGTTTTAGCGAAGTTGGGCTTTCATAGACAATGGATACAGTGGGTGATGGCGTGTGTTACCACTGTTCGATACTCGATTCGCTTTAACGGTCATATGTTGGACCCCTTTACTCCTTCTCGCGGTATTCGCCAAGGTGATCCCCTTTCTCCATATCTCTTCCTTTTTGTTGCTGACGGTTTGTCCTGTCTGATAAGGAAAGAAATTGAGAACAATTCGCTACATGAGTTCCACATATGCCGTCGAGCACCAGGCATATCTCACCTTCTTTTGCGGACGACAGCCTCCTCTTTTTGAAGGCTCGATTGAGCAAGGTTTGGTGGTTAAATCTATTTTGGACAAGTATGAGCAGAGTACAGGACAGCTGGTTAGCCTTGGTAAATGCTCTATAATGTATGGTGACCAATGCTCTGATGAGGTTCAGGAGGAATTGAAAAGAATTCTTAAATACGAGACTAGTTGTTTTGAGGAAAAATACCTGGGTCTCCCGGTTCCTGAGGGAAGAATGAAGAAAGGCAAATTCAAGCCAACTAAAGAGAAGTTCCAGAAACATGCTAGTGATTGGTCAGAGAAGTATATGTCCTCGGGTGCAAAAGAGATTCTCATAAAGTCTGTCCTTCAATCTATTTCAACATATGCTATGGGAGTTTTTAAATTCCCTTCGGGTCTGATTGATGAGTTATCGCATATTATCCGGAATTTCTGGTGGGGTGATGAGGAGAACAGAAGAAGAATGCATTGGATGTCATGGGAGCGTATGGCCAGACCCAAAGCTCAAGGCGGTGCAGGGTTTAGGGACCTCCGTGTCTTTAACCAAGCACTACTGGCTAGGCAAGCGTGGCGCATTATCCAGCACCCAGATAGTTTATGTGCTCGATTATTGAAAGCACGTTATTTTCCTCGGGCGATCTCCCGGACACATCTTTCATTCAAAATCAGCCGCAGCTCTTGGCAGTGGGTCGTCCATGGCCTTGAGCTTCTGAAACGAGGCGTCATCTGGAGAATTGGCTCGGGATCGAAAGTTAAAATATTCCGTGATAATTGGTTACCTAGGGCTGGCGCGATGAAGGTGGAGGGTAGACGGAACAATTCTAGGAAAAAATGGGTCTCTCGAACTTATTGATGCAAATACAAATACTTGGGATGTTAACGAAGTCCGAGGCTGCTGTGCTGCAAGGGATGCTGAGGCTATCTTATCGATAAAACTCCCGGTTAGAGCAAGCGAGGATTTTGTTGCTTGGAGCGCAGAGAGCAATGGTATTTTCAGCGTTAGGTCTGCTTACCGACTTGGGCTGCAGCCAACCATCGATGCTCTGGCACAAGGTCAGTCGAGCTCCGAAGCTAGTGGAGATCGTAGTATCTGGGACTTGGTTTGGAAGGCGGAAGTCCCCCAAAAAATTCGGGTTTTCGCTTGGAAAGCTGCTACGTCAACCTTGGCGGTGCGCATCGGTTTGCATCGTCGCATACCCTCGACGGATCCTATTTGCACTATCTGTGGGCGGGAAAGAGAGGATGACCACCATGCACTTGTGAGATGCACCCTGGCCCGAGCTCTACGTGAAGAAGCAAGAAAATTATGGCGGCTACCCCCGGAGGAGGTTTTCCAAGTTAGTGGTAAGGAATGGCTTCTCTACTTACTGTCCAACACGATGAGGGAGGACAGACCTAAACTTCTATTCCTCCTCTGGCGTGTCTGGCACCATCGTAATAATGTGGTGTTTGGTGATGGGAAAGCCTCCATAGTGGCATCGGCGACCTTTATCAACAGCTATCATAATTCCTACATGGCTACTAGACACCCAAACTCTTCTATTCCAAATGGTTCTGCGGGTTCACTTGTTTTCCCCTCGTGGACAGCTCCTATGGAGGGATCTCTCAAGGCTAATGTCGATGCGGGATGGGATGAACTGTCTAAGAAGGCTGGGCTTGGTATTGTTATTCGCGATCATAGTGGTGGCGTGCTCCTTACTGAATGGAAATCTGTCTCATCCTGTGCAAGTGCGGAGGAAGCTGAGGTGTTGGCTATTTTATCAGGGATCAAGCATTTGTTGGCCTTTGGCGGTGGTCCGGGTATTGTTGAGTCGGATTGCCTCATAGCGGTGCAAACAATTCTGGGCACTGGGCGAGAATCTTCGGGAGGTTGGGCGCTCTTTCAGGAAGCTCGTGATCTTCTTCGTGTTTTCAATAATATCTCTATTATTAAGATAGATCGAGTCTGTAATGGTGTAGCTCATGTATTAGCTCAGTTAGGCAAGTCTGGTTTCAATGGTGTTCTCCGTGATGCTGGGCCTCCCTGCGTGGAGGAGCTGCTCACCCTCGATGTAACTTGACCTATCTTTTTTTAGCTGCAAGTTACCAGACGCACTCTTTTCCTTCCAGGGTACCGAAGGGGACTGGAAGGTTTTTAATGAGGCGGGCTTGCATGCTTAATATATGGAGTATTTCAAAAAAAAAAATCCCAAAATACCCTATGGGGAGAGAAAAACTAAGGGCACTCTATCTAGTCTTTGTTGGTCCACGCACGTGGTCAATGGAGGAGGGACACATTGGTCCATGAGAGATGAGCACTAATGGGTTTAGGCCTCCATTGATTGAAAGGATTTTCAAAGGATTTGTGAAGGGGTTGGCCCCTAGAAAATATTTCTATGTTGGTTGTTTGATTCACATGATTAGAATTTTTAGGAATTTTTGTAAGGATTCACCCGCACTCTATTTTTTAGAAACAAAATCATACACTCCAACCTCATGTTAGAGTTCATTTGTTTTTCCTATAATTCAAACACATACATCATCCATATTCATGTAGTTTCGTAATCCACTAGGATTCAAGAGGACACGCCACTCCATTCCTGTAGTTTTTTTTGTTCCTGCATTTTAGAGGCGCACTTAATGGGCTTCCATGAGAGATACATCTTCTTTGGGGCATATATTATCTCCTTTTGATTTATTTTTTGACCTTTTCTATGCTTGTATTTTTCCTTTGTGCGATTTGCAGGGAGTATATTGGCAAGGTTGGACACTCATCCGACTTTCTCCATCTCAGCATGCCCCTACATGGATGACAATTTGCTATATAGCTTAAAGAGTTTTTAGCGTGTTGATGATGTTTCGCTATTTTCTTTATTATTACATCTTGGTTGAATCAATACTTTGTGACACTCCTTCCGGATTGAGATACATCTATTTTGGGAAAATTATTTTGAACCGGACAAGTAGCTGGTTGTGTGCACCCTCAGGTGTAAACACCGGGAGAGTTCCATTATGGAAGAGATTTCCTTTCTTTTGAAAATAGACTTCCTACATAACAATCTGGCTTACTTCACATGGAAGTAGGAATCCAAGTCCTAGCAAGCAGTCCATGAATTCTTGTGGCCAATATGTTCAACACCTAACCCTGCTCGATAAGCATTTTCACACGCTGCAGGGGATAAGTACAATCAAGGGTTCGAGGTCCGCAATTAGCATGTGCTCTCAAGCCAAACAATATAACACTAATAGTATGTTGAAAACGGAAAGCACCATTTAGAAAAGAAGATATATATGTGATGCCGTATCCTCATGCATCTCTGTGTCATAAGACTGCATATAAATTAATTAGTGCATAATCATATTAAGCATGCGTAGAGCTAGAGGCGTGTATCCAACAATCTGCCTACGCACCTCGCTAGAAAGGGACGCAGCTCTTGTATATAGATAGATACGTTCTGTAGCAATCATTCGTTGTATTGAGTACTCCGTACTACTATTAATTAAGTACCACAATCAGTATCATCCACACCACTCAGGAAGCGACTGGAGCTCTTTGGCTTAAATGGCCTTCAGCAAATTTTTAGCCACTTTTCGCCCTTTTCAAAACTTTCGATCGGACACGCCAATGTACTTGGGTAATTTTTTTTGACGGAAATGTACTTGGGTAATGTCTTTCAAGATCTTTGCTGAAAAGGACCAAGTTATTTGAGTTGAGCCACTGTAACTAGAGTGCCTTAGCTGTCTTTACCCGGACGGTCCGAGATAATTTTCATAGGATTTAATCATGTTTGGATACTAGCCAACGCAACTGACATATCTTGTTTTATTTTATTTTGGAAACGGCTTAGTTATTTAGGTCCAGCCAATTCAACAAGTGTGTTCTTTTCGAAATGGGGGTATACCCCAGCTTCTGCATCATGACGAAAATAAGCCAAATAAGTGTGTATAGTGATAACAAACGTGTCTAGTGACCCAAATAAGCCAGCCCAACCGATGGGACTCCCAAAGGACCATAAGTGGTTGAAAGATTTTTGAGGACTCGTTTGTCAGTGAAGGGATTAGGGCGTATTTCAGAGTATTATCCCTAGCGTTTTCGGTGAAAACAGTTCCTTCACCCAATCCCTTCAAACCCTCTTTGATTTTATTTTTCCTACAAACCCTCTGTTAGACGACTGGGCCATGGAGAGGTGAGATTGAGCGATCGACCAAAACACGAGAGGTGCCTAGCGTTTCGATTTGCACGCATTTTTGAGTGTTTCACAGGAATATTTGAGGCTAAACCCCTTCCAAAACCGGCCTGCCAAACTGAACAGGGATTTGCTGGGATCTCGGGATGGCACTGGAAAATACCCTCAAATCCCCTCAGAAACCTCTATGAGACGAACACGAGGCCAAGGGAAAATAACTTTATGGGACCTAAAATTATTTTCCAGCCTGAAATATCAAAAGTGACTGAAAATATGCTCAAGTGGTACGTGCAGTTTGCTACGCGTTTTTACATCATCCGAATTGACCCCCATTGTTGATCGATATATTCGCGGAGATTGCGAGAACCTAGTACCACCCTCCTTTGCGGCAATCTGTATGTACCGCCGTCCCAGAGACGGCGGCTATGTAACTAGCTACGTTGGCATTACAGACCAATTTGCCCCACACGGACGAACCACATTCCACAAAAACCTCTCGTTGTCATCCTCTAGGCATCAGTCACATATGTATAGATGCCCCGACTATACTGCGCGACCTTTTCACACCCGCCTGCAGATGCAGCCCCCACGCAGCTTAATCTGCTGACATCCTCACACAAACTGCCATGGCTAGCCTTCCAAGCTCCAAAGAGCCACGCCGCGCATATAAAGCTTGGGGGAGAGCAACATCAACGGCTCACCAGCTGCCTCCCTACTCCCCAAGCTATCAAGCTAGCTTGCTACCTTTCCCCGTTTCTTCCTGGCCGTGACATGCATGGCTTGACATAGACGACCCCTCACCCGAAAGCCCCAGATATAAATCAGCCTGCGCTAGCTGCAAGTGAGACACGCGGATCCGATTGCATAGAGATCCAGAGGCCCGAACGGGGTCCAAACTTGATCTATGGTGCTGAGTGCTTGGGCCATGGAGGGTGCGGGTCTCGGCGTGCGCTACTTCGAGTGGCTCAAGCCGCGGTCGCCGCCTTCCCCGACACCGGAGTCCTGGATGTCGTCGTCGTCACTCTCCACGCCATGGAGGGATCACCACCAAGAACTCGGCCGTGACGGTGAAGATCGAGGTACCATGCTGTGTTTGCCACTCCTTGGTAGGCTCGGGGAGAAGACGAGTAGCCCTGATGCTGGTAAGCAGCGAAACCCTGTCAAAGAAGAGGCGAGCAGTATTACGGAAGATGCCGGCGTTGATCTGAACATCGGCTTGCCGGCGAGTGGAACTTATAGTTCCGAAGAAGAGGCGCCGCCCATGGAAATGGACGAGGATGAGGAGGAGACGGAGGAGGAAGAGGAGGAGAAGCCTAGGCGTGAGAGCTGGGGGCCGGAAGCAGGCGTCCAAGTAGAGCACAGTGAGATACTGGTGGAGTCAGTGGAGGAGAGCAGCCATGGCGCCACCGCCGCCTGTCGTGACCGGCGGTTCTGGATCCCGACGCCCGCGCAGATACTCATCGGCGCGGTGCAGTTCGTCTGCCAAGTCTGCAGCAAGACCTTCAATAGATACAACAACATGCAGGTGCGTGTTCGCCATGTTTAATTTGGACGCGTCTTTGACTAACAAAACCTAGCTAGCTTCTTCCGGTCCATTTCTTGGGGGAGGCGGCGCATGATTTTGAAGTTAAATTGACCCACATGATTCTCATGCATGCATGTTCATTCTTCCGAATAGCCTAGAAAAAATTCCATGTGCAACCGCAAGGAATCAAATGTCCACGTAGTATATCAGGCTATTTCAGTTCATGCATATTTCCTCCCCAACACGGTGACAAGGCCAAGAACATATTCCTTTTGTTTACTCCACATCCCACTAGCTAATTGAGCTTTTGCATCATATCCATGTACTGTAGCATATCTACGTACGTAGAGAAGCATAGACTAACCATGTATGTGTACATGCAGATGCACATGTGGGGCCACGGCAGGGAGTACCGGAAGGGCCCGGAGTCGCTCAAGGGCACGGCGGGCCAGTCGTCCCACGCGGCGGCGCTGTCGCTGCTGCGGCTGCCGTGCTACTGCTGCGCGCCGGGCTGCCGGAACAACGTCGCCCACCCGCGGGCCCGGCCGCTCAAGGACTTCCGCACGCTGCAGACGCACTACCGGCGCAAGCACGGTGCCAAACCCTTCGGCTGCCGCCGCTGCGCCAAGCCCTTCGCCGTCAAGGGCGACTGGCGCACGCACGAAAAGAACTGCGGCAAACGGTGGTTCTGCGCCTGCGGCTCCGACTTCAAGCACAAGCGGTCGCTCAACGACCACGCCCGCTCCTTCGGCGGCGGGCACTTCCCAGTCGACCCCGACGAGGCGGCGGCCGCCGCGTCCGCTGCCCCGGCGCCTCATACGCAGCGCAGGGAGCGCATCATACGGTTCGATCAGTGCCATGGCGCCGCCGCCCGTGCGTGAGCATGACACATTAGTTGACTCGGTTGGTAAATTCTTGATCGTTAGCTAGTCCGCATACTTGCGGTTGTTGGTATATAACTATATACACACGAATAGAACGTGGGAGCAGGAAATTATACGACACAATAAGATCGTCTAGGTTGCCGTTTGCCGTGTAGAAGATAGGCTGTGAAGTAGACTAATTTTCTTCTTGAGAGGAGCTGCAGAGAGCAAGAGGCTGGTAGGTATAATAAGGTTAGCATACGTCGTGTCTGTAGCCTTGCTCGTAGTTTGCAAGGGAGAAAATTTGTCTCCTTCACAGGCCAATATTCTGGCAGATCGATATGTATCAATGTACTGTATCATGCACGCATGAGTTTAGATTTATAGGATTAAAAGGCATGGACTACACAATCAGATGTTAATGTGTGACCATTGATGATTGATTAGGTGTCGGCGCTAGTTTCTTTGCTTATGTTGGCATGAACATGCATTAATTCCTCTTCCTGATGCAGCTTAATTTACGAGGGTTTCGTGGCTAAGCTTCAGAAAAAAACGCATCATATGGTCTCATTATTTGAAAATTAGCAACAAAAACAATCATCAGTTTTGAGCAATAAAAAAAATACATACATTTTGAACTATTTTATCCTTCTAAGTATTTTTGATTTGTTTAAGAAATTAATTACTTTCATAGGAAACAACATTGTTGGACTATATAAGGATAGAAACTAGTGACGAGAATTATGGTTTGAAGACCATGCATATTCAACCTTTCTTAATTGTAGGTATTGAGGAGGTATGCTCTCCAAGGTTCTCTTTGATTCAAAGAATTTCGTAAGGAACTTTGGAGAACTAAAATCCATTGGAGAATATAAGTTTATTTTTATTTTTGTAGGACTTATGTAAGATTATTTTTCCTAGCAATTACTTTGCAGTACATTCAAGAGATTTTCTTTCATTCACATAAAACTTTTTGTTTTTCTTTCAATTAGGCAAATTAATGCTTGCAGGGTCCCAATGGGCATGTCAATGAATCATGTATTTTGCTAACCCCGTAGTTTAGAAGTAATGGAAGAATGTAGGAAACTTCCCTTAAGATGTGCTTGAAAGAAAGAAAAAATAACTTTACAACCCATCCAAATCTCTTTTAAGAAAAATCTATGCACGGTAATATGAGACATGAGTGTTTATTTATGTAATACCATCCCAAGGAGTGTTATTTTATATTGGTTTGAGTGTGATTTGATTGTATTTACTAGACATTTAGGTATTTGCATCCCTCTAACTAAAAATCTAGGTGTACACAATTTCTATGTAGATGCACTCCTACTGTAATCATGCATTTTATTATTATTGAATATCCAATAATAATATAAAAATCAGATGACGTAATATGGCTTGTGGTTGGTCAGCTGACCCGAGTTCGATCTCTGGTGGATTGAATTTCAGGTGTCTCACCCAAATCCCCCTAGACACGGTCACAAGGAGGAGGCGGGTATGCTGAAGCGTGCGTGTGTTCATTCAACACGTGTCCATGTGCCCTCCAATCTATTCACAGTGTGTGTATAACTCACATGTTGTTGGATGTAATCCTCATGTGGGGTGTGAGGAGATTGCCTTATGATGCCTTTGAGGTGGCCTAAAAAGATGTAAGAGCCCAATACTTATTAGGGTTATGACCGAGGATCACTTTGGACATTCATGAGGAAATGGGTTGTTAAGCCTCTCATCTATCCATCACAAGGTGGAGCGACAAAAATACGGGATAACCCGCATTGAAGAAAGGAAAAGAAAACCAACAGAGAAGGAAATGAGAGTAAGTTCAATAAGGAAGCTAAATAAACCACCGGGTGATGTCCACAAAGTTGTGAAACCTATGTCCACTATCTTGTCTCCTTCAAGTTGCCGTTCCACTATTTTTGGTAAGATGGTAAGATTGTTCCAATCTCTAACTCATGTGTGAAACCCGTGTGTATCATGATGTATGAAATTATATAGTGCTCTCTAGAGAAGAAAAAGTTGTATCTCCATTTGATAATAGTGGAAGAAGATTCAGCGCTAGTACAGATCAGGCCTTTTAAGGCCGCCCATGGTACACGGAAGGTTATTTCCTTGTGTTGCGCGGTACAATGCTGAACCCCTAAAAAGCTGACTATCTTCCTAGACTCAGCCGGCTAGAAGCACAAAAACATAGCACACGAAAAATAGATTTGCACCGTGTGTGACTTTTCGCAAAAGGTTCCGAAGGGGAAAATCATCAACATATATCTGCAAGTTCCCACATGGGAATTTGATGTAAATTGTGTTTATATAATTACATATGATTTACTTATTTCTGGTGCCAGTTTCTTGATAGATGTCTCAAATGCTTTTTGTGCTTTGGTTGTGTGTAGGGCTTTCCCTCATAGTTTTGTCTAAATTGGTTGAAAAACAATTTTCAAACATATATATTAGGGGAGAAGGGTGTTATAATTTTCTACCAGCACTTAAGTAATTTTGGTGACTAAATAATTATTATGTACTTCTTTTGCACACGTTATTTCATGAAGTACTTGTGGGTGACTGATGGAAGCGCACAACCTTTCTTGCATTTAAGAAGGTAATGGATCTAAAATACCTCACCAACCCTGTATCTCCTCTTTTCCCACGCTTAATCTTCCCTTCTCTAGTTGACGGGCGACGAACTGAAGAATATGCATCCTCAACTGCAATAATTGTACCAATTTTAGATGGGCATTAATCTTCCCCAGCAAAGCTTAGCCGATCCATTTGGGTTGTCTTGTTTTCGCTCTTTCTCTTAGTAAGTAGGGTTTTCATTTTATTGAGATGTATGATTTTCATTGTTCACTTTTAATAATGTAGGAATAGCGCCCATGGTTCTCATTGACATTACCAGTGGAGAGAAGCCGATGATGAGCGTCCTCTTCAGTGGAGGGTGCGATAACCAAAACAAATCAAAGTTTAAATTCTTGAGGTTTGATTAATCATTTGTGGACTTGTGCGTATAATTATATTTTAATTACCAAAAATTCTTCGTGCTTACGTATATTATATCTAGGCCCTCATTTTAAAGCGGAAAAGATCGGTTGGGCATCACATCGTAATGACTAGGTCACAATTCAATCGGCTTAGGAGGTGCGTGCATAAAGTTGTTCCTTAAATTCCTTTGTATGTTTGCCGGATGAAAAAGTCAAATGTCATCGTTGGAAAAAGCAAGAAGCTAAGTAATTATAGCAAGTCATTGGAATTTTTTATTGATAATGTAGGTAGCAACTACTAATTAACTAAACATATTTAAGATTTTATTTCTATTTTATTACTTCTCAATCGACAACAGAAGGAGGTACCTCCTGAACTTTCACATTGAAGAAGTTGGATTTCCAATGGAAACATGATTCCCTCACTTCATCAACACCGAGAAATATGTTTGGTTGAAGATAGACAAGGCTAGGGATATGGGAATCTTAACCACTGGGTGGGCTGATGTTGTGAAGGCCTTTGAACGACACGAGGAACCAATCTACATGTTCCACTTCTTCGTTGAAAATAATGTCGTTCACCTAGTTATAACCCCTCTGCGAGATTTGCATGGGTTAATGTGTTATGATGCATACTGGTGGTCAGTGTTGAACTTAATTTGTGAATTGGGGTGTTGTGAAATAACTACAAATACCGGTCGCTTATATTTACCAACTGCTGGCAAATATAGCTAAACGTTAATTTGGTTTTTCTAGTTCATGCTACACGGGCACTTAGTTTTTCAAACTATGGTGATATTTGTGTGAATGTAGATATATACATAGGGTATCACATTGCACACTTTTACTAAGAACTTAATCGTGTGTTACAATATCACACGCGTTTTATGTGATGCACCAACCATTTGAAAACATCACACAATGTTTCCCTTTCACACGCCATATGCTTTGTTCAGTGGCCCACCAGGGCCCCTTTCGTGAAACCTACCTTATAAATGGTGACCAAGTATCTCTATACGAAACACTCCCCAAAGGGGTGCGTAGCTACCCATGTGGGTAGCGTGTCTTTTCTATATGAAAGGTTTTTTCACATTGATGATGATAATTATGTGTAGCCACATGGGAAAGACCTTGGATGTAAGAAAATAAGGAGGCTCACAACTTTTCTTCTGCTGTGTACCATGTCATCCGCAGTTGCATGTAAGTGGCTAGTTATTTCAATTGGCATATATGATAATAATTTCTATCTGTGTAGAACATTATCATATTGAAAAACATTGTATGCAATATATTTAGATCCTTTTGAGTGGTACTTGCAAAAGTGCTAGTGCCCCCCCCCCCCCACACACACACACACCGAGTGGCATCTACCGTTTTGGGAGAAGCGGTATCACGACTGGAGGTTCCAGCTGCAGCATGTTGCCAAACGATGACGACCAAGGATAAATGGAGAGAATTCTCCATTTTATCCTTGAAAGGTATGTCACCGTCAGGGAGACAAGGACGTAACCAAAAAAAAAAGCTAGGTATCTCTTATTTCTTGCATCTTTCTCGTTTGTAGAGATATCTAATGAAGGTATGTCACAAATTTATGTATATATATGATGTATAAGACGTGCACTCGAATATAATTGAAATTTGGTATTGTATTTTCATTAGTGTTAAGCTAGGTATAGATGTGCTAGTATCATTATTGTGGAGGTACAACTAGTTCGATCAGATAAGAAAATATTTTCAATGTTTTAATCAACATACGAGGAAACATAAAAGTTCATGTGCGAAATGAGATTTGTACATGCTACCAAAAACAAAAGATGTTTAGGATTATAACAAATGCAGATGATGAACGAAGAAAAGTCGTTTGCCAAGGCCCTCATATTCGTAGACGGTTGGTGGATCATAATTGTTTGTGAAATGTTATCCCATCGCACACAATTTATAAACCATGTGCGTTGTAGAGACGCAGCCATTGCATAGTGATGGTAAGATTTACCCTTCGAGGCAGGCCATTTTAGCCCCGTGTGA
Source organism: Lolium rigidum (assembly GCF_022539505.1). Lineage (NCBI taxonomy): Eukaryota > Viridiplantae > Streptophyta > Magnoliopsida > Poales > Poaceae > Lolium > Lolium rigidum. Next base: position 253,353,696 of record NC_061511.1, read on the forward strand.
AGGCATGTCTTGTACTGGTGTAGGTGTGTTCGTCCCATGGTCTTTACTATCAAGTGAGTGGGTTTCCACGCGAAACATATTGGTATCTCTGTGTGTTGATGCTTGTTGCTGCATGGAGCACATAGCACTTATCCGACATACATGCCGAAATCAGCTAGTACTTGTGCTAAGAGCATACTACAATACTTGTTGTCGGTTGAGCGGAATTTGGTGTTGCAATCGACAACGAAGTGTCAAAACCTATGATTTCTTGGTGGGCTGGAGGTGCTGGAGCCTTGTGTGCTTTGAGTAAAAAAATATTTCCGATGCTGAGCATTCGCAAAGGGACACGCACCGACGCGTAGCAACTTTTCAAGTCAACATAACGACAGGTGCATTGCACGTACGCTCGGCGTCGATTAGACACTTGACGAATGGATAATTAGCACGAAAAAGCTACCGGGCGCGGTGCCTGTTTGGTGTGGCTTTTTTTGGCTTTTGGCTTTGGCAAAAGCCACCAAAAGCACCTAAATAGGTGTTTTTTTTGGCTTTTGGATTTTGGAAGCCAAAAACAAAGATCCTATTCTTTTGGCTTCCAAAATCCAAAAGCCAAAAAAAGCACCTATTTAGGTGCTTTTGGTGGCTTTTGCCAAAGCCAAAAGCCAAAAAAAGCCACACCAAACAGGCCCAGCTAGCTAGACCGGTGCACGCACGGCGAACTAATTAACCAAAAGAGTAAGTAATAATTAAAGAAATAGTCGATCAGCTAAAAGTAAGTTACTTGAGCAGAGAATGTCACACCTTTTCTGCTCAAAGTCTTTTGTGGGAGAGGTTTCCGCTAGGTCCAACTTTGGGGCGAACCTTGATGAATTCCAGACCTTGACGTGCGCGGTGAGTCGATCGGTCGATGTAAGTGGGGTGGTAAAAAGCTAGCAGATGAGTAAAATCAAAGTTAGATCAGGGACTCGACGAATATGACACACGTTAGTGCGCTTCTTGGCAAGGTGCAGATGTTACTGTATGTACCATGATGACGACGGCAAAAAAGCTTTTTATCCGTCTCATTCAAGTGTTCGCCTAATTATGCCAACAGGTAGGATACAGAAATATCATATTTTTATAGTTGATGGGTATAAAAATGTATTCATGCCATCCCATATTTATTGGGTATTCAGCAGGTAGATAAAATAGTACTGTATGCCGAGGTCCTAAGAAACCACACACGTTTCGCTTTGAAGAATTTTGGGCCCGTATGCCGGGGTTCTCCGAGGTGGTCCAAAAGGCTTGGCACGAACCTTCCACTCACTCGGACCCTTACCATATCCTCCATCACAAACTTACCACCACTGGTAAGCGTCTCAAACAATGGAGTAGGAACCTTTTTTCCAACACAAAGCTTCAACTTCACATGGCCCTTCGTGTCATCTTTCATCTTGACTTGGCAATGGAGACAAGACAACTATCCCCGGAGGAGCGTGACATCCGTGCAAGGCTTAAAAGAAGAGTGATTGGCTTGGCGGCCCTCGAGAGGACTAGAAAGAGACAAATGGCCCGCATCAAGAATCTTAAGGAAGGAGATGCAAACACGAAATTCTTCCATAGGAAGGTGAATGCTCGAAGAAGGAAGAACTTCATTGTCAAGCTAAGGCGTAAAAATGGATGGGCCACGTCCCATGATGAAAAGCAATCAATTGCCCAAACTCACTTCTCCTCGGCGTATGGTCGGCCAACTCCTCGTAACTTTTCCTTCAATTGGGAGGCCATTGACCTCCCAACGCCTACCTTGGACGGTTTGGATGCTCCTTTTACGGAGGTTGAGGTGAAGGATGCAATTTGGGACATGCCTTCCGATAAGGCTCCCGGACCGGATGGGTTCAATGGCAAATTCTTCAAGGCTTGTTGGGAAATTACTAAACACGACATCATGGCGGTTGTGCAACGTTTCTCCAACCTCCATACCAAGAATCTTCATTGGCTTAACACCGCCAACATCGTGCTTCTTCCAAAGAAAGATGGGGCGGAGGACATCACCGACTTTAGACCCATTAGCCTCATCCATGGGTTCGCTAAGATTGTGGCCAAAGTCCTCTCCCGTCGCTTGGCCCCTCATATGAACGACATTGTCTCCCACTCCCAAAGTGCATTCATTAAGTCGAGGACCATACACGACAACTTCATGTTTGTCCGCAACTATGCGAGATGGCTCCACCGAAGAAAGAAGCCCACTCTTCTCTTCAAGCTTGACATCAAAAAGGCTTTCGATCATGTTCGTTGGGACTACATTCTTGATCTTCTTCAACGCCTTGGGTTCCCACCCCGCTTCCGTGATTGGCTCACGGCCCTTCTTGACACCGCTACATCGAGAGTTCTCCTCAATGGCATTCCGGGGGATCCTATTAAGCATGGGCACGGACTTCGGCAAGGGGACCCGCTATCCCCGTTGCTTTTTGATATCGTGATTGACCCTCTACAACGCATCCTTCATGTGGCTACCGACCTTGGCCTTCTTAGTCGCCTACCCGGAAGAGGAGCAAGATTCCGCACGTCCTTATACGCCGATGATGCGGCCATCTTTATGGCCCCCAACCATGAGGAGGTTTCCAACAACCTTGCGCATATCTTGAACAACTTTGGCAATGTCACCGGCCTCTTCACTAACTTCGAGAAGAGCCTTGTGGCACCTATCCGGTGCAACGAGGTGGACCTTATACATGTTCTACAACACCTTCCGGCTACTACCACGACCTTCCCAATGAAATATCTTGGGCTCCCTCTTGCGGTCAAGCGCCTCAAAAGATCTCATTTCCAATACATCGAAGACAAAGCGGCGGCGCGCCTCGCGCCTCTATGGAAGATATTTCAACAACGCCGGGAGGATGGCACTTGTCAAATCGGTCCTCTCCTCTCAAGCCATCTACCCCCTCACAGCCCTTGAGGTTCCCGCCGAGCCCCTTCAAGCCATCATTAAGTTAATCTGAAGCTTCTTTTGGGCGGGCAATGAGAGTGCCACCGGCGGGAAGTGTAAAGTCAATTGGACCGCCGTTTGTCGCCCTACCTACCTCGGCGGTTTGGGTATCCTTAACATGGATAAATTTGCGAGAGCCCTTCGCCTCCGTTGGCCATGGCTTGCTTGGACTTCACCGGAAAAGCCTTGGGTTGGTATGGAGGACCCTTGCAACAAGGAGGACATGGAGCTCTTCGCCTCCTTGACCAAAGTCACCATTGGCGATGGTAATAAGGCTAGCTTCTGGAATGACCCGTGGGCCGATGGCCTTTGCCCCAAGTGCATTGCACCTTCCATCTATGCTATCTCTAAGAGGAAAACTTGGAACGTCCGGAAGTCAATCAACAATGAAGCGTGGATCCTACATCTCGACATTTCCGCGGGCCTTTCGGTCCAAAACCTTCATGAGTTTACCTTGATTTGGCAACATACTTCGCAAATCACTCTACAAGATGACGTGCCGGACTCTATCGTTTGGAAGCTCACCGCGAATGGGGCATACTCTTGCTCGTCGGCCTACAAGGCGCAATTCGCTGGCACCATCCGCTCATCCATGGAGGCGGTCGTTTGGAAGGCTTGGGCGCCCCCAAAATGCAAGCTCTTCTCTTGGCTTATTATCCAAAACCGGGTTTGGACGGCGGACCGCCTTGCGAGACGCGGGTGGCCTAATGGGAGGATTTGCCCCCTTTGTCGTTGCCATGACGAGTCGGCGGCCCATCTTATTTTCAAATGCCGCCTCTCCGTTCGCCTTTGGACCATGATTAGGGATTGGCTTCGCATCCACGACTTTGACCCCGCATCATGGAATGAGTTTGACAGCGTGGAACATTGGTGGACTTCCATCGTTCTTGCTCATGGCGGTAGAAGGAAGGCTATGGCCTCACTCCTCATGCTTGTCGCTTGGGAGATTTGGAATGAGAGGAATGCGAGAACCTTCAAAAACAAGAGCACTATGCCAACCATCATCTTCGATAGAATTAAGACGGAAGCTAGAACTTGGGTTTTAGCCGGCGCGAAACATTTGGGTCTTTTGATTGCGGGAAATTGACCTTTTTTTCCTCGGTGTGGTTGTAACTCTAAAACTTGGTTCTATGACTTCTCCTTATTTAATGAATTAAGGCAAATCTTTTGCCTTTCTTTCAAAAAAAAAAAATAGTACTGTACATAAGGTATTCACAATTCTGTATTTGTCGATAGCACATTCGATAAAAAAATATCAACCATCTCAAATCAATAACAGATAGTTAAGTACATGACAATTATCAAAATTAGAAATCACAATTACATACTCAAAACTGACAAGTAAACGAGTCACATGCAGACAATTGATGACAACGGATGTCTGCTCCGTTTCATAGATTGAAGCTCCACCTGGAAGATCCACATGGCACTACAAGCAGGTAGGATATGGGTATATCCACGTACATAAAGCTATACAAGTGCCATATTCATAGGAAAATGATTAGATTCCCCCGGGGGCTACGACGCTCTGATCCCCCGGGTGCGTGGCCTTCCGATCTCCACGTCCAGAATGATCTGTTCCACTCGTTTTTTCATCACGTGGGTAGGGACCACCTCTGTGAGCTTATCTCCTTAACCATCGTGAGGTTCACTAGGACGCCGGCCGGAGATCCCGAGCTCATCCCCCACGCGCTCTCCGTCCCGAACTCCGCGCGCATCCGCGAGGTTTGGCCATGGCGCCGCCGACGGCGACCTCCGATTCCACCTCTCCGGGAGCCCCCGCTCTAGCTCCACTTCGCCGGCCGCCGTTCAACCTCCACAGCGCCGCCTTGTTCCCCGGGGGGCCTCCGCCGACTTCCAGCAATCGAGCTCCGCCTGGCTCGCGGATGTCCTCGACGCGGGCCCGCACCCGCTCACCTCCGGCCAGCTCTGGTTTCTCAGCGTCTTCCCCATGGTGCCCTCCTCCATGCCCCACCTTTGCAACGCGGGCCGGCTGCTGCAGGCTGCGGCGCGTATACGATGGTATGCAGTGCTGTCAGTGGGGAGCGGGGGTGCTGCAATTGTACTTTTTTGCTACAAGATTTCCGGTGATGTCTTCTCCGGCGTGTTTGATTTTGCTACAGTACCATGGCGGCGGAGCTGGGATGATCTTGCTACATACTCATGTTTTTTTGCTACAATTAATGTGCAATGTTTTCTAAAAAAGCATAAATATTTTGCTACGAAGTTTCCGGCGAGATCTTCCTTGGTGTCCTCGACGAGGTCTAGGTTCTATGGATTTTGCTACATATAAAAAAAAATTGTCACAACTTTTTTGCTTCTTTGCTACAATAGCACAATATGTTCGCTATGAGGGTCTCCGACGAAGTTTTCAGGTGAGTTCTCCGGCGATGTCTCCGACGATATTTATTTTTGCTACAACAACACAATTTTTTGCTACGAGCTCTCCGGCGAGGTCTCCGGCGAGATTCCGGCGAACTCAGACGTTTTCTTTTATTTCATGGGTGAACCGTTTTTTGCTACAAACATATGAATAAAAAAATTTGCTACAATTTATTTGCGGTTTTGCTACATCTGCGTAATATGTTTGCTACGTGGTCTCCGGCGAGGTCTCCGGCGAGCCCAGCCTTTTTATTTTATTTTCTGAATGAACCGTTTTTTGCTTCAGTCATTTGCTGCCGGGGGTGATTTTTTTGCTGCCGGAGATGTTTTTTTGCTACATGCAAATCTAACCGTCAAAATAGTTGATCCGACGGCTGGGGACCCGGGGGCTGGGGAATCAGATCCCCCGGGGGACGCCCAGCAGTTTCCATATTCATAACTTAACATGTACGATATGGGTACTAACCATATATACAAAAGTATGTTCATACCTTATCCATGCGGGTATGATACCTGTGGTTACCATACGAGTGAGTAAAATTACCATCCTTGGTATGCATGCGTAAATTTGATTAGAGCATCTCTAGTCATGCCTCCCATACGGTGTTTGGCAACATTGTCGGATCGAACGTATAGATGGCGTCGACAACAACAACCGCGTATGGGAGGGTGCCTCTGGCTAGTGTCGCCCCCAATATGATTTTTTCTGGTTTAAACCAAACTTCATATTTCTTTCATATTTTATTATATCTTGCAAATATGAATGAAATTCAACTAAATTTGAACTTAAATCTAAACCTAATTTAATCGTCCTCATGGCCATCATTGTCGTGGGCATGGCACGGAACTACTCGTAGGCGGTGTTTGGTTCCTCGTCTTTGACAACGCTGCTAGGGCTGGCGCCGCTGGTGCTCGCGTCCTCCTTCTGTGCCATGCTTGTCCCCGCGTCGTCGGTGTCACTTGTAAGATCTATGTGATTGCATGTGCCCTCCCCTGAACAGAGAAGGCCAATGGACAGAAGGGCCGCCCAACAATCGTGGTCGTTCGCCGAGTCCGCTAGTGCCCATGCCAGCCATGGCCCTTCGATGGGGGTCCTTCAGGGCGCACAACGAGGCCATCCGCTCCGTGTACTCCTCCTCATCTAGGTTGGGGGCGCGGACCGGGTGGGCTTCTTTTCTGGCGCCTCCTTCTCTGGTCGGTGGAAGCGAATGTTGCCACGTGGGGAAGAAGCAACAATGGTGAGACACACCACCTACCGCCGCCTAAGCAACCGGCGCAATCTTTATTGTGCGAACCAAAAGGAATGGTGTTTTTGGGTTGTACCAAGCCCGAAACAGAGTGAATTTATTTTTATCCCATATTTTCTATTTTCTATATTTTTTACCAGGAATGTCAATCTTAGATGATTATTTAGATTTTTTATTTACTATATTTATTTAGATTTCTTTCGGGAGTGGTGTTTTGGAACATGGGTGCATATGCTCCCTATATTTTAAAATGCATCTTACGTATATTTTAAATTTCAAAAAAAATTGAAACAAAAAATTCGTACGTACATCTTCACGTGCTACGCGTTCACAAAGTTGTTTCATAACAAATCGACTTATCATGTGACGTGTGTAAAAAAGATAAAATTCAGTGCTCAAAATAATGTTTTTCACAAGATAAAGTTTCTCCTTTTTACATAGACCACAAAAAATATCGGTTTTTCGTGAAACTTGGTGAATGCACATACATTATGGAGATGTACATGTTTCAATTTTTATCTAAATTTTTTAACATTTCGAAATATGATTTTTTGGTAGAGGGAGCATACGCACCCGGGAGCCGAATTGAATTTCCGATTTCTTTATTTCTTTACTATATTTAGTATATATTTGTTATGAGCTCTTTTACGGTGATTGGCACGGAACTTTGGTTCCGTCTAATTGAATCTGGGTTCCGTCTAATGTATTTTTTCGTAGCCGTTGATTAAATCGATGTGTAACTTCTATAACTAGTACGCCGGTACGTGCACAGCACGTCTAAAATTCAATTCGTCGACGAAATGTTTCCGCATGAATTTTGAAGAAAGAAAAGACACCATCCCTTGAGAAATCAAATAAACAAACCGTTCTGTTCTCTAGGTTTTTTTTTTGGTTTTCTATGTAAAACTACTGAGATGAAAAATTACAAAATAGGTCATTTGAATGCAATATAATGTACGTTCTGCAACAATATATACCACAAAATATTTTTTCCCCGTGGTCACATTTTTCTTGGATGCGAACCTTAGGGAATATACTCACTAAAGGATCTTATATCAGATTATCAATACATGACGGGGGGTGCAAGTCTTCTATTCTAATCACAAGAGATATAATTAGTATAGTGTCAATGTTCCAATATCTTGGGCCAACATAAAGTTTGGCCGATATCTGGAAGCATGCCGGACTGGCAAATAACAGTAACTCACCACACCGCACGGCATCTTGTAGATTCTCGTTGCTTCTTCACACTTCGTTTACACTGTCTGCAAGTCTGCAGCACCCTCACCTTTGGCTTGCGGGCATGGATTGCAGGACTCGGGAAAATTGAATCCGGGCAACCTCAAAAGGTCTCGATTTGTCTAGAACAAGCTGAGATTACTGCTTGGTACTGTAGAAGCGAATCCCTTCATTCTAGACCGCAGGATAGACCCTTATCAATGGTTGAAATTGCATCTCATGCTTTTGATTCAAAATTTCAAAACTGGTACACTATATAGGAGTATAGATACTTCAACAATTTTAAACGGGTGTTTCAAAGGTCAACTCATCAGATCATAATCAGAAAAAAAGAACAAAAAGCTCATCAAATCGTCCTTCTTCTCACGAGCGCCCGCCATGGCCGCCGCCCTCTCCTCAATCGCGCCGCCAGCCGCCGTGGCCGCCCCCTCTCTTCCATCGCATCTCATCGTGTCCTTCTCCTACCTGATTGGCCGCTGCCGCCATCATCCAGCCCGTCCTTGTCTCCCCGGGGATCGATGTGGCCTTCTTCTCCTACCTGACGAGCGCCACCCCCTCCTCACCAGTGAGATCTCGGCCGCCTCCTAACCCGAGATCCCGTCCGCTAGAAGCCTAGAACGCCGCGCTCTGCTCAACGGCGGGATCAGAGCCGCCAGACTAAACAACGGGATTCTCTTGAGCAGGTACTAGAAGCCATCTGTTAATTGATTTTGTTCCATGACTTTTGGTCAATTTCAGTTTAGATGTGTTTCCGAAAGCACTAACCGTCACGCAGTAGCAGCAGAGTATTTGGCTGTTTTAGATCAAACTTTGTTTAAGTTCTAGGCAGGAGTCAATCAACAGTACTATTTTAGTAACCTGATGTTGGTTTAGTGATTAATTGCTTTGGCTAGTGTTGTGGTAGCAAACAGAAAAGAATAATTGTTTTGGTGCTGTATAAAGTTACTTTGGACACCATGATACGATCTGAATCACAGCCTTGTAGTATTGGCTGAATGTGTGCTTCGGTTTAGCTGCTTAGGAGAGGATGCCCAGCTTTTCACGTACCTGATGCTCTTGTTGCTGCTAGTAAATTTTAGTAACTTAACTCCCTTTCCATTCTTGGGCTGATCAATTGCAGCTCTTGGTTATTCTTGTCACACATTTGTCGATTTCGTTTTTCAGTCTTTCCATTCAATTTTCATCGCATGGAGCTTTATGGTGTCATGATCAGATTACCTGCTCTCTTCACCTCACATTTTGTTTAGTTGGTCAATTCTTCTCCAACTAATTTTATTATACCTCATTCATTGCAGTACTTGTATTGGTTTGGTCATAACTAGCAGCTAGCTCTAGCATATAGTTTTATGTTTGAAGGTCGGATTTACCGTTTGTGGTAGTTATATTCCTTGCAGTGTTCTATGAATACATGAAGGATATTGCCAGATTTTTTTATCGTAGGAGCGATTGTACACTAGAGGGTAGGTTTTACATGCCACCGTTAGTAATGCAACCCTTGCACCTTTTCTCAGCGGTCAATTATGTCGGTATGCTTTCTTCTATTGCTTGGCTGGTGCATATGCTGGACAATCCTTTTAAATTTCTAGGTGCTTTTCTTTTCATGGTGCATATGAAGCTCTCAATGCTTATATACTCAGTGTTTTGCTGAAGTTTTGATTACAATGCCTGATAAACTCTTGGTACTTAATCAACTAGTGTAGAGATCTCACGGTCTTCCCTCTGTTTTGCGTTTGCTGTTGCAGCAGGGACCTATGTCCCCTCTTGGGTTCAAGGAGCAGGAGTGGTTCTCCGACATCGACATGTTCCACCACGACCAGGCACCCGCCGCCAAGAGGGTTAGAACCACAACAGAGGTCCCGGACCTCTTCAGCTCGCCGCAGCTGGCAAGGAACACAGGCTTCTACAAGACAGTCGGCGTCAGATAAGAGCAAGCTGGTGCCAGGACAACATCGTCCCAGCACCTTTAATCCTCTATGGTGGTGGACGTGTGCGACTCCCAGCACGGACGCAAGGACAACATCGTAGAAACCTCCGCTGCCGTCTAGAAGGCGCTCGGCCACGACTCCAGCATCAGAGAGGTAGTGGCACTGATGGGAATATGTCAGAGAACAAATGACACTAATTTTGCCTGGGGTGGAGCAAGTTACAGTGCAATATTAAATTATTGGGTTCAAAAAACATAAAGGTAGCACAAATATAAGAATTATAGGGTTGGGATTAGCCGACTTATTGGCTACCCTTTACTTCTAGCATCACTGCATTTGTCACCCGCAGTTTGTATTCCGTGAAAAAGTATTTTCTTGTATTATGTCTATTATGGCCTTAGTAATGTGGACAACAAAAAAACATGTGGACAATTGGCCTTTGTGGTGGAAGAGAGGTACTGTGAATTGCTCCTGCCAATTGCTAACTTGAAGTATCTGTTACACATCCGGACTGTGAATTGCTCCTGTCAATTCAGTTTCGGTGATTGTTGCTGATTGTACCATACACATTCGAACAAAGATACATGTTACATAATGGAATAACCCAATTTTGTGCTGACCTACTATTGTTTCGCATATGCTCCAGTTATTATGCTACTCTGTATTGCTCTAACCTTCTACTCTGACCATTGGGTGTTCTTACTTCAAACATCATGACTCCACAAGGCTCTTAACGCCTAGAAAGCTGTGACTATTGGTCAGAAACTCATCTGTAAGAATTATTTAGCTGTGTTTGTTCTAGAAAGCTCCTAATTCATATAAGCATCTAAGTTGATCCATTCAGGACCAGATAGGTCCCCCGGATTTCCGCAGAACCTCTAATTCAACACAGTGATGATTCATATTGGTGCAGCACCTAGAGAGGCCGGCGGTGATTCACACCCACAGGGAATCATCGTGTGACTCAGACAATGACTGATAATGGGGCTTCATCTTTGACAGTGGCAGTGTGGTATCTTGCGTTTCATCTCTCAGAGTTGCTAGACGCTGCAGCCACCGCTCCTCCCCTCTCCGGCCTCGACAAACATCGCCACCGCCGCCCCAACTGAGCGCTTCCCGCCGTCCCCTCCCCTCCGCCGCCCTGACCGAGCCTCCCTCTGTCGCGGGGATCTCCGGGACAGGCTGGTCCGTCGCGGGGATCGCTGGGACCGGCCGGCCGGCGCTTTCCCCTCCCCTCCGTCACAAGGATCGCCGGGACAGGCTGGCCAGCGCCTTCCCCTCCCCTCGCCGTCCCATCCGTCGCGGGTATTCGCCGGGACTCCGTCGCTGTCCCCTGGCCGTCACCTGCATCGTCGGGATCGCCGGTTTTTGAGAGACGAGCGGATGAGTGAGAGAGTATGAGAGATGGCGTTTAGTGATTTTTATTTATCTATGAGTGATACGATGGCAGATTAAAGATATGTGAACATATGATATTTGTTGCTTTAAGATTTGTGTATACTAATCAGATGCTTCGGCCTTTTGAAAGGATGTTTGTCTTTTATAATGTTCGTAAAATATATTTGAGGTTCCGGTCCCACAAATTTTAGTTCCGGTCCCGTGGTTCCGGTTCCGTCAGTTTGGTTCCGTTTATTTATCACCATTAGATCAAGGTCATTGGACGGTTATTAAAAATGCCAATCACCCTAAAACTTGTAATTTGTTATATGACACACTTTTTTATGGGGAAACTACGGCCTCGAGCCCAAGGTCTGAAAATGCTGAATAGCCACATGTTTGGCTCTATGACTGGGCTAGCCCGCCGGTCGGCAACGTACTTGGTTCGGACAACGCCTTTTGCCTGATCCCCAGGCGACTTCCGATGAGTTCGTGTCCGAGTGAGATGACGGACAATTTTTTGGAGTGCACTGGACCCAAGCCACTCCTAGATCCACGACTGGACGTTCATTTATGTCAGGCAGCCTTAATAATTGTTTGGTGACGGACTATCTATTCGGGATTGAAGATGCTCTTATGTGCTCACCCACTATATTGTATGTACGTGCTTCCCTCTTGGCTGTCGCTACAAGATCATCATGTATGTACGTACTTTCGTCTACCTTTGTATGCTGAGAACCCGGCGTGGCAGCTGGGTCAATCGACGACGTGAGCACCGTTGCTGCCGTTTTCCGGTATGCATGTTGTCAGCCAAAAAGGAGGTAAAAACCTAGCGAGTGGAGGACTCAGCGAGTTGCCAAGAGCATCTCCAGTCGCGTCCCCCAAACCGTCTCTTAAACCGCGCCGGATCGAGCGTTTGGGGGACGTGTTTTGTTCGTGCCGCGTTTGGGGGACGTCGCTCCTCAGCCGGCGTCCCCCAAACGCCACCCCCAATCAGAAATTCAAATAGATGCATTCAAAAGAGATCGCTCCCGCCGATTCATCGCGATCAGAGTAGCGGCGATCGATCAAAGTACTGGGCGCGATCATATTACAGACCGGTGGTGCATGCAAATTAGAAGAAGGGGAAGGGGTTGGGCGACGGCGTCGTATCCTGAGTTGACGTAGGCCCGTCGAGCACGATGACCTCGTCGCGATCTGCACTGTTGCTTGTGCATGGTGCGTACCGCTCCGTAGCCGGCGCGAGAGGCCGACTACAGGTGTAGCGGTAGAAGACGCGTCGGCTGCTCTTCTTGCTTGTGCGCGCTGCCACCGTCTGCGGCGCCGGGGCCGCCTCGTCCGCCGCCGCTATTTTGGCTTCGATGTCGTCGAGGATCTGGCCTTTGAAGAAGTTGTGCGCCGCTCGCGTCCGGGGAGACATTCCCTCTGTCGACGTTCTCAGCAGGGACATGTCGTTCCTGCGTTTCTTGAGCTCCAGCTTCTCCTCTTGCCTCTTGAGCAGCTCGGCCCACTGATACGTCTCCGACGTATCGATAATTTCTTATGATCCATGCCATATTATTGATGATACCTACATGTTTTATGCACACTTTATGTCATATTCGTGCATTTTCTGGAACTAACCTATTAACAAGATGCCGAAGAGCCGATTCTTTGTTTTACGCTGTTTTGGTTTCGAAATCCTAGTAACGAAATATTCTCGGAATTGGACGAAATCAAGACCCGGGGTCCTATTTTGCCACGAAGCTTCGGAAGACCGAAGAGGAGTCGAAGTGGGGCCACGAGGGGCCGCCACCATAGGGCGGCGCGGCCCAGGCCCTTGGCCGCGCCGACCTGTAGTGTGGGGCCCTCGTGTGGCCCCTCACGTTGCCCTTCCGCCTACTTAAAGCCTCCGTCGCGAAACCCACGATGCGAAGAACCACGATAAGGAAAACCTTCCCGAGACGCCGCCGCCGCCAATCCCATCTCGGGGGATTCAGGAGATCTCCTCCGGCACCCTGCCGGAGAGGGGATTCATCTCCCGGAGGACTCTACACCGCCATGGTCGCCTCCGGAGTGATGAGTGAGTAGTTCACCCTGGACTATGGGTCCATAGCAGTAGCTAGATGGTTGTCTTCTCCTCATTGTGCTTCATTGTTGGATCTTGTGAGCTGCCTAACATGATCAAGATCATCTATACGTAATACTCTATGTTGTGTTTGTCGGGATCCGATGGATAGAGAATACCATGTTATGTTAATTATCAAGTTATTACATATGTGTTGTTTATGATCTTGCATGCTCTCCGTTATTAGTAGAGGCTCTGGCCAAGTTTTTGCTCTTAACTCCAAGAGAGAGTATTTATGCTCGATAGTGGGTTCATGCCTGCATTGACACCTGGGACAGTGACAGAAAGTTCTAAGGTTGTGTTGTCTTTGTTGCCACTAGGGATAAAACATTGATGCTATGTTCGAGGATGTAGTTATTGATTATATTACGCACCATACTTAATGCAATTGTACTGTTGTTAGCAACTTAATGCGAAGGGGTTCGCGGCATAGAAAACAAAAAATTTCCTACCGCAAGACGAATAAATCCAAGATCTAATCTATGGAACACCCAAGATCCGATCTACAAGATCGAAGCAGCGAGATTGATATGAGACTAACCCTTGAAGATTTCCAAAGCCTACGAAATTAGATCTCGTTGTTGGTGTAGACGATCATCCCCGATCTTTGCAATCCGGCAGCACTTCCGTACTCGGTCGCGCGTACGGTGTCGATGAAGCTCCTTCCACTCCCCGTTCCAGCGGGCAGCGGGGGTGTGGTAGATCCCCTCGGAATCCCAGCAGCACGACGGCGTGATGATGGTGGTGGAGGATAAGATCCTGCAGGGCTTCGCCAAGCCGGTGCAGGGTCGTGGTGGAGGAGAGAGAGGTGCGGCCAAGGACAGCCTTTTTTTTATATATCTTTTTCTCTCCATGGGGTCCTCTATATATAGGCTCAAGGGATGCCTCAATTTACTTGGCTTAGCAATGTGGGACTAAAGAACAGGTAAACTGCCGCGCGTTGCGCCAACGCGCAAAGAGCAAAAAACTGGCCGGCCGATCGGGACGTGAGGCTCAGCCTCGCCCAAGCCTTGGCCTGGTCGTGGTGGCTTCCAAAGCCCCACGCCATGCACTTTGGCTGGCTTGGACGTGGTGCACATGGCCGTGGTGGCCACTTGGGCCCCACGCCATGGCCCATGTGCCCTTTTCCTTTTACCTTTAATTCTTTTCTTTTATTTATTTCTCCAAATAAATATTAGATAATACTTATTAATTCTAACAATTAACAAATAATGAATAATATTTATTAATTCAAATAATCAATAAATATTACTCCTTTCCCATTTACAATTAAATAAAACATATATTGATATATTAATTCATTAATCAATATATGCAATACATACTACTTAACTGCCACTGCTCCGAAACTCCTTTCGGATGAATTCGAACTCCTTCGAATTTCTCCTATATAACTCCGGACCTTTCCGAACATCTTCGGATATATCCCTGAACTTCCTCGTGATGTCCTGGATCCCATCCGAGACTCCGAACAAACTTCGTCTCCATACCATATTCCAAATCTACTTATGCGACATCGAACCTTAAGCGCGTCACCCTACGGTTCGCGAACTATGCAGACATGGTCGAGACTCCTCTCCGAGCAATAACCAATAGCGGGATCTGGAGATCCATAATGGCTCCCACATATTCAACGATGACTTTAGTGATCGATCGAACCATTTACATACGATGCCAATTCCCTTTGTCACACGATATTTTACTAGTCCGAGGTTTGATCATCGGTATCTCCATACCTTGTTCAACCTCGTTACCGACAAGTACTCTTTACTCGTACCGTGGTATGTGATCTCTTATGAACTATTCATATGCTTGCAAGCTAATCAGATGACATTCCACCGAGAGGGCCCAGAGTATATCTATCCGTCATCAGGATGGACAAATCCCACTATTGATCCATATGCCTCAACTCACACTTTCCGAATACTTAATCCCATCTTTATAACCACCCATTTACGCAATGGCGTTTGATGTAATCAAAGTACCCTTCCGGTGTAAGTGATTTACATGATCTCATGGTCGAAGGACTTAGGCAACTATGTATCGAAAGCTTATAGCAAATTGAACTTAATGACTTGATCTTATGCTATGCTTATTTGGGTGTGTGTCCATTATATCATTCAACTAATGACATAACCTTGTTATTAATAACATCCAATGTTCATGATCACGAAACCATGATCATCCATTAATCAACAAGCTAGTTATACAAGAGGCTTACTAGGGACTCCTTGTTGTTTACATAACACACATGTATCAATGTTTCGGTTAATACAATTATAGCATGGTATGCAAACATTATCATAAACACAAAGATATATAATAACCATTTTATTATTGCCTCTTGGGCATATCTCCAACAGTCTCCCACTTGCACTAGAGTCAATAATCTAGTTTACATTTGTAAAGATATAACACCTTGGCCTTCCGGTGCTTTATCATGTTTTGCTCACGGGAGAGGTTTTAGTCAACAGTTCTGACACACTCAGAAACGTATGTATTTTGCAATTCATTTGCGTCTTCACGCATCACTCATTTTCCGAATGAGTCGGCATTAAATATGTTTGGTCTTCTGGTGGAACCTTAATTCCGCGGTCTGAAATATGTCACTAATATTGTCACACACAATATAGCTTCAAAGTTCCGACACTATCGGAACTACACCAAGTTCTCAAAGAACTTCTTGACTTAACATCCTCAATCATTGTCAAAACAATGACATACTCTGCCTTCTTTTGTAGAATCCGTCACAATATTTAGAACTCTTCTAAAACTAGCATTGTGCTACCTTTAAAACAATACTTAGCCTAATTGAGATTTGAAATTAATTTTTTTTATATGTGACCAAACAAATATCGGTGCAACACCTTACAGCAATTTGTTTGTCATTACCCCATATAAAACTATATATATATCCTTGGTTCTTCTAAAGCACACATGTATATTCTTACTGTTTTTCCAATGATCATCACATGAATCATTCTGGTATATGCTCCTTACCTTTTAGAGCACAGGATATCTGATTTTGTACATATTATTCGTGATCTAAAATCACTCATGTGTTTTTACTCATCGAGTGTCAAATACACTCAAGTCTTGTTAAAACTTCGCATGGAAAAGAACACCTTATTAATATATTTATATTGAACTACTTCAATATTCATTCTATGTACTTTGACTTAAACTTATTATGTGTTTCAATCTATCTTCATAGATCTTGACACTAAATATGTTTCAGTCCATATCCTTTCACTGAAGTTAATACTCAATGAAACCTTTTAATCACATCAAGTATATAATTACATCATTTATAATCAATGATATGTCATCCACATATATTATTATAACTATGTCTCAGCGCTCCCACTTAATTTCTTGCAAATGCAAGCATCTTCATCGTTTCTGATGAAATCAAAACTCTTTGATTATTTCATCCGGTGAAGATTCCAACTCCGCAATACTATATTGGATTTCATGGCGCATAGCCATTTTAACGGAGTCAGGGCCCATCATAAGTTCTTTGTTTGCAGTTGGTTTATCATTGTTCAAAATCAATCCTTTGTCCACAAATCATTTATTTGATCACAAAGTAAACCATACCTACAAGGTTCAATATGTACTTCGATCTCCATGGCTAAAACACTTTGTAGTCATGGGAGCCATGATCGTCGTGGCCGCTTCCGGAACCATTTCCGATGCTGCGCTACTCTGATCATTATGCTTGGGTTCATAAACCTTATCAAGTTCTATTGTCCTCCCACTCAAATACTTCGCTAGAAACAATTTCTTGGAAATAAGCAAGTAACATTAACAAACACTTTTGTCTTTTACTTCATAGTGGGAAGAATTCCCAATCAATTTTTATGGGATAATCAACAAAGACATTTATCCGATTTTGGTTGTAAACTCATTTACTTATGCTACGCATACCAAAATTTAAGAAAGGACTATTTAGGGTTTATACCCGTGCCATAACTCGTATGGTGTCATTTCAATGGATCATGATGATGCTCTATTCAGTGTAAAAGCGGTAATCTCTAAAGCATAATCCACAAAAATATAATGGCTTCATTTTATTTTATCTCATCATTAATCCAACAAAGTTTGGATACGTCTCTTGGATACTACATCATCATTATGATACTCCAAGAAACGTGAGTTGTAGAACAATTTCATAACTCTCTTAGATGTTCGCTAAAACTCGTAATTCAAATATTTCCACTATGATCCAATCATAGATATTTGACTTTTCTATTACGATGATTTCCACTTCATGCTGAAATTTATTTGAATCCATTCAAATGTTTCAAACTTCTTCCTTATCGAATATATCCACATATATATACTCAATTCACTGTTGGAAGTTTTCATGAAGTAAAAGAATCTCCCGCACTCAACTATGCCCAGTGAACCACATACATCACTATGTATGTTTCCACTAAGTTAGTTGCCCGTTCAACTCTTGGCCTAAGAACGGTATTTTAGTCTTTCCTTTTAGAAAAGATTTGCAAGCGCCAAACGATTCAAAAATCAAATGACTCCAAAAATCCATTTGCATGGAGTTCCTTCATGCGTTCCTTTCTAACATGACCTAAATGGCGGTTCCACAAACAAGTGGAATTCAAATCATTTGCCTTATGGCATTTTAGCGTCAGTGTTATGTATGTATATTTCACCATTAAGATTTATAATAACTTATCCATCGTACATGGAGTAATGTCATAATTTGAACAACTCATTGTTTTCATTTGACCAGAGCAAAATAACAATTATTAAGTTCTTTATTATAAATTCTAAGGGCTAGGTAGAATGCCAACGACAAACATAATAACACTTTATTATGTTCCAGACGCGCATTATTACCATATTCCTTATCGATCACTTAGGCCATCGTATTCTTGTATTGTGTTGTATTGTATGACATCTCATACCAACCAATCTGGTACAAATATCCAAGAATTTCATTATGTGACCAAACAAGGAATACATCCATAACATGTATATCATCTATATACACCCGAGCTAGACTTTCTAGTCTTTTCTCTTTCTGCCAAAATATCTTTTGTAATTTCTCTTTTAGCTTTCCTCATTCTCAGAAAAACACTTCACCTTCAATAACTTCTAGGTCCATTGGTCAAATACCAATAACTTTGAGGTTTTGATCATCATATGACAAGTGTTCTAGATTTCACTATTAGTAATTTTGTAATATGATGAACAATTTCACTCATAATTTTATCCATTATATCATGATGACTTTCCGAGACCATGTCTGTACATGCTAGGCTCGTAAAGTTTAACCTCAGTATTCGCATGTGCAAATCTGGCTTGCACCCGTTGTATGCACACGTAGAATCTATAACACCCGATCATCACGTGATGCTTCGAAACGACGAGTCTTAGCAACGGTGCATACTAAGGACAATCACTTCATGGATATGCGAATATCGTTAGTGCCCAACTAGTTGGAGGATTGGGACGCCTGGCGTCTTCAACCTTCGTACATTCCCATAAAACTTATGAGTTTATGTAGTCTCACTAGATTATATTCTATCATCTTGCAACAGGGTCTTAGATATCACATATATCTCATACCTTGCTTATTTCTGAAAACAAAATTTCCAGCTCCTTACTTTTCAAACAGATTTGAACTTCAAGTTTCACGGAGACAAGATGATTCTAGGTACTAATTGAAACCATTGTTTTTTGGATCAATAAATGTGAGGTTTACTAAAAGTTTGCATTAGGACTTAATCATATCTTGATTCTTTAACAATACGGTACCAGTCCGTAAAGTTACTTGTCAGACTTAACAGTATTTCTATCTCAATTGCAAGACTAGCGCATGGTAGATAACGGATGCCAATTCTACAAATTTAATTCAAAATACTATTCAGACTATGTTCATGATAATTAGTTCATGTTTTAATCTAATTACTAATGAACTCCCACTTAATACAACATCCCTCATGGTTGTTAAGTGGTACACGATCCAAATCCACTACACCAAAACCGATCATCACGTGAGATGATGTAGCTTCGATGGTGAACATCAACATGTTGATCATATCATCCATATGACTCGTGTTCAACCTTTCGGTTTCCTGTGTCCCGAGGCCATGTCTGTACATGCTAGGCTCGCCAAGCAAACCCAAGTATTCCGCGTGTGCAAACATGGCTTACACCCGTTGTATGTGAACGTAGAGTCTATCACATCCGATCATCACGAGATGCTTCAAAACGACGAACCGTAGCAACGGTGCATACGAGGGGAGAACACTTTATTATCTTGATATTAATGTGAGGGATCATCTTATAATGCTACCGTCGCGATCTAAGCAAGATAAGATGCATAAAGGATTAACATCACATGCAATTCATAATATGTGATATGATATGGCCTTTCTTCTTGTGCTTTTGATCTCCATCTCCAAAGCACATGAGCATGATCTCCATCATCACCAGCATTGCACCAAGGTCCGTGGCGCCGCTTCATGGTTGTCCATCACTTATAGCTACTATGACAACTACTTGAAATAAAGCTATTACATGATGAATAGACACGCAGGTCTTAACAAATTTAAAGACAACCATTAGGCTCCTGCCGGTTGCCATAATACAATAATGAACATCTCATACATCAAATATAATCATCATCACATCATGGCCATATCACATCACCAAACCCCGCAAAAACAAGTTAGACGCCTCTAATTTGGTTTGCATATTTTACGTGGTTTAGGGTTTTCGAGTAAGATCCAATCTACCTACGAACATGAACCACAACGGTGATACTAGTGTTGTCAATAGAAAGAGTAAATTGGATCTTCACTATGGTGGGAGAGACGAGACACCCGCAAAGCCACTTATGCAATACAAGTTGCATGTCAAGCGTGGAGCAAGTCTCATGAGACGCGGTCATGTAAAGTTAGCCCGGGCCGCTTCATCCCACCATCCCGCAAGATGCAAAGTACACTAACCAAAAACAACAAGAGCATCAACGCCCACAAACCATTGTGTTCTACTCGTGCAACAGATCTATGCATAGACACGGCTCTGATACCACTGAAGGGGTTCGCAGCATAGAAAACAAAAAATTTCCTACCGCAAGACGAATAAATCCAAGATCTAATCTATGGAACACCCAAGATCTGATCTACAAGATCGAAGCAACGAGATTGATATGAGACTAACCCTTGAAGATTTCCAAAGCCTACGAAATTAGATCTCGTTGTTGGTGTAGACGATCATCCCCAGTGCTGCAATCCGGCAGCACTTCCGTACTCGGTCGCGCGTACGGTGTCGATGAAGCTCCTTCCTCTCCCCGTTCCAGCGGGCAGCGGAGGTGTGGTAGATCCCCTCGGAATCCCAGCAGCACGACGGCGTGGTGATGGTGGTGGAGGAGAAGATCCTGCAGGGCTTCGCCAAGCCGGTGCAGGGTCGTGGTGGAGGAGAGAGAGGTGCGGCCAAGGACAGCCTTTTTTTATATATCTTTTTCTCTCCATGGGGTCCTCTATATATAGGCTCAAGGGATGCCTCAATTTACTTGGCTTAGCAATGTGGGACTAAAGAACAGGTAAACTGCCGCGCGTTGCGCCAACGCGCAAAGAGCAAAAAACTGGCCGGCCGATCGGGACGTGAGGCTCAGCCTCGCCCAAGCCTTGGCCTGGTCGTGGTGGCTTCCAAAGCCCCACGCCATGCACTTTGGCTGGCTTGGACGTGGTGCACATGGCCGTGGTGGCCACTTGGGCCCCACGCCATGGCCCATGTGCCCTTTTCCTTTTACCTTTAATTCTTTTCTTTTATTTATTTCTCCAAATAAATATTAGATAATACTTATTAATTCTAACAATTAACAAATAATGAATAATATTTATTAATTCAAATAATCAATAAATATTACTCCTTTCCCATTTACAATTAAATAAAACATATATTGATATATTAATTCATTAATCAATATATGCAATACATACTACTTAACCGCACATCGCTCCGAAACTCCTTTCGGATGAATTCGAACTCCTTCGAATTTCTCCTATATAACTCCGGACCTTTCCGAACATCTTCGGATATATCCCCGAACTTCCTCGTGATGTCCTCGGATCCCATCCGAGACTCCGAACAAACTTCGTCTCCATACCATATTCCAAATCTACTTATGCGACATCGAACCTTAAGCGCGTCACCCTACGGTTCGCGAACTATGCAGACATGGTCGAGACTCCTC
Source organism: Lolium rigidum (assembly GCF_022539505.1). Classification (NCBI taxonomy): domain Eukaryota; kingdom Viridiplantae; phylum Streptophyta; class Magnoliopsida; order Poales; family Poaceae; genus Lolium; species Lolium rigidum. The sequence continues at coordinate 253,375,147 of NC_061511.1, forward strand.
TCCGAGCAATAACCAATAGCGGGATCTGGAGATCCATAATGGCTCCCACATATTCAACGATGACTTTAGTGATCGATCGAACCATTTACATACGATGCCAATTCCCTTTGTCACACGATATTTTACTAGTCCGAGGTTTGATCATCGGTATCTCCATACCTTGTTCAACCTCGTTACCGACAAGTACTCTTTACTCGTACCGTGGTATGTGATCTCTTATGAACTATTCATATGCTTGCAAGCTAATCGGATGACATTCCACCGAGAGGGCCCAGAGTATATCTATCCGTCATCGGGATGGACAAATCCCACTATTGATCCATATGCCTCAACTCACACTTTCCGAATACTTAATCCCATCTTTATAACCACCCATTTACGCAATGGCGTTTGATGTAATCAAAGTACCCTTCCGGTGTAAGTGATTTACATGATCTCATGGTCGAAGGACTTAGGCAACTATGTATCGAAAGCTTATAGCAAATTGAACTTAATGACTTGATCTTATGCTATGCTTATTTGGGTGTGTGTCCATTATATCATTCAACTAATGACATAACCTTGTTATTAATAACATCCAATGTTCATGATCACGAAACCATGATCATCCATTAATCAACAAGCTAGTTATACAAGAGGCTTACTAGGGACTCCTTGTTGTTTACATAACACACATGTATCAATGTTTCGGTTAATACAATTATAGCATGGTATGCAAACATTATCATAAACACAAAGATATATAATAACCATTTTATTATTGCCTCTTGGGCATATCTCCAACAAATACTGGAAGGGGTTCGGATGATAACCTGAAGGTGGACTTTTTAGGCATAGATGCAGTTGGATGGCGGTCTATGTACTTTGTCGTAATGCCCAATTAAATCTCACTATACTTATCATGACATGTATGTGCATTGTTATGCCCTCTCTATTTGTCAATTGCCCGACCGTAATTTGTTCACCCAACATGCTTTTATCTTATGGGAGAGACACCTCTAGTGAACTCGTGGACCCCGGTCCATTCTTTAATACTGAAATACAAATCTGTCGCAATACTTGTTTTTACTATTTTCTTGCAAACAATCATCTTCCACACAATACGATTAATCCTTTGTTACAGCAAGCCGGTGAGATTGACAACCTCACTCGTTTCGTTGGGGCAAAGTACTTTGGATTGTGTTGTGCGAGTTCCACGTTGGCGTCGGAATCCCGGTGTTGCGCCGCACTACATCCCGCCGCCATCAACCTTCAACGTGCTTCTTGGCTCCTCCTGGTTCGATAAACCTTGGTTTCTTTTCGAGGGAAAACTTGCTGCTGTGCGCATCATACCTTCCTCTTGGGGTTCCCAACGAACGTGTGAGTTACACGCCATCAAGCTCTTTTTCTGGCGCCGTTGCCGGGGAGATCAAGACACGCTGCAAGGGGAGTCTCCACTTCTCAATCTCTTTACTTTGTTTTTGTCTTGATTTATTTTATTTACTACTTTGTTTGCTGCACTTATATCAAAACACAAAAAAATTAGTTGCTAGCTTTATTTTATTTACTGTCTTGCACTCTATATCAAAAACACAAAAAAATTAGCATACTTGCATTTACTTTATCTAGTTTGCTTTATTTACTACTGCTAAAATGGCCACCCCTAAAAATACTAAGTTGTGTGATTTCACTAGCACAAATAATAATGATTTCCTATGCACACCTATTGCTCCACCTGCTACTACAACGGAATTCTTTGAAATTAAACCTGCTTTACTGAATCTTGTTATGCGAGAGCAATTTTCTGGTGTCAGTTCTGATGATGCTGCTGCCCATCTCAATAATTTTGTTGAATTGTGTGAAATGCATAAGTATAAAGATGTAGATGGTGACATTATAAAATTAAAATTGTTTCCTTTCTCATTAAGAGGAAGAGCTAAAGATTGGTTGCTGTCTCTGCCTAAGAATAGTATTGATTCCTGGACTAAATGCAAGGATGCTTTTATTGGTAGATATTATCCCCCTGCTAAAATTATATCTTTGAGAAGTAGCATAATGAATTTTAAACAATTGGATAATGAACATGTTGCTCAAGCTTGGGAAAGAATGAAATCTTTGGTTAAAAATTGCCCAACCCATGGAGTCGACTACTTGGATGATCATCCAAACCTTCTATGCAGGACTAAATTTTTCTTCGCGGAATTTATTGGATTCAGCTGCTGGAGGTACCTTTATGTCCATCACTTTGGGGGCGGCTACAAAGCTTCTTGATAATATGATGGTTAATTACTCCGAATGGCACACGGAAAGAGCTCCACAAGGTAAGAAGGTAAATTCGTTGAAGAAACCTCTTCCTTGAGTGATAAGATTGATGCTATTATGTCTATGCTTGTTAATGGTAGGACTAATGTTGATCCTAATAATGTTCCGTTAGCTTCATTGGTTGCCCAAGAAGAACATGTTGATGTAAACTTCATTAAAAATAATAATTTCAACAACAATGCTTATCGGAACAATTCTAGTAATAACTATAGGCCATATCCTTATAATAATGGTAACGGTTATGCTAATTCTTATGGGAATTCTTACAACAATAATAGGAATACACCCCTGGACTTGAATCTATGCTTAAAGAATTTATTAGTACACAAACTGCCTTTAACAAATCTGTTGAGGAAAAGCTCAATAAAATTGATATTCTTGCTTCTAGAGTTGATAGTCTTGCCTCTGATGTTGATCTTTTGAAATCGAAAGTTATGCCTAATAGGGATATTGAAAATAAAATTGTTACTACAGCAAATTTCATCCAAGTTAGAAATGAGAATATAAGATTAATGGCTAAACTGCGTGCTAGGTGGGATAGAGAAGAAAATGAAAAACTAGCTAAAGAGAAAAATGTAGCTAAAGTTTGGACTATTACCACCACTAGCAATGCTAATGATTCACATGTTGCTGCACCTCCTACTATTAATGGTAAAATAATTGGTGTTGGCAATGTTTCTACTCCTAGTGCAAAGCGCGCAAAATTACCTGAAACGCTAAAGCTACTGAAGCCGCTGTGATAAAGCTGCTGAAATTTTTTCCAACCTTGGGGATGATAATCCCATTGCTTTAGATTCTAATGATTTAGATTTTGATGATTGCCACATCTCTGAAGTTATAAAGTTCTTACAAAAACTTGCTAAAAGTCCTAATGCTAGCATCGTAAACTTGGCTTTCACAAAACATATTACAAATGCTCTCATAAAAGCTAGAGAAGAGAAACTAAAACTTGAAACTTCTATTCCTAGAAAGCTAGAGGATGGTTGGGAGCCCATCATTAAAATGAGGGTCAAAGATTTTGATTGTAATGCTTTATGTGATCTTGGTGCAAGTATTTCTGTTATGCCTAAAAAAGTCTATGATATGCTTGACTTGCCACCATTGAAAAACTGTTATCTGGATGTTAATCTCGCTGCTAATGCTAAAAAGAAACATTTGGGGAAAGTTGATAATGTGCATATTATGGTTAACAATAACCTTGTCCCCGTTGATTTTGTTGTCTTGGATATTGAATGCAATGCATCTTGCCCCATTATATTGGGAAGACCTTTTCTTCGAACCGTTGGTGCTACTATTGACATGAAGGAAGGTAATATTAAATATCAATTTCCTCTCAAGAAAGTGTTATCACCAGATCTTGGCCAAGTCAGGAGGTGGGCCGCGATTAAGATGGACGTGAAGAATATATATAGAAGAAATACGTGAATCGGCCTTTTACCAAGTTGGGCTTAATTGCCCGTGTATACGTAACATATTAGATCGCATCTTAGTTTAGAAGTTAGAATCTTACTCGTGCACGGTTTGGTGCACACCCACATTAGAAAGTCCCCTGGACTATAAATATGTACCTAGGGTTTATGGAATAAACAACAACCAACGTTCAACCACAAACAAATCTCGGCGCATCGCCAACCCCTTCGTCTCGAGGGTTTCTACCGGTAAGCATCATGCTGCCTAGATCGCATCTTGCGATCTAGGCAGACTAAGCCTGCCCACGTTGTTCATGCGTTGCTCATACTGAAGCCTTTTTGATGGCGAGCAACGTAGTTATCTTAGACATGTTAGGGTTAGCATTGTTCTTCATATTACATGCTTTCGTAGTGCAACCCTTGCATGTCTAGCCGCCCTTACACCTATCTTAGGTGTAGGGGCGGCACCCCGCTTGATCATAGTTTAGTAGATCTGATCCGTTACGATTGCTCCTTGTTCTACAAGGATTAGTTTAATATCTGCAATAGTTAGGCCTTACAAAGGGTTGGAGGATCCAGCGGCGTGTAGGGTGGCGTTTGCTAGCCCTAGAAAGGATGTTCGGGGATCAACCTCGTGTTGGTTTTTAGGCCCTGTCTAGGATCGGACTTACGGTCACCGTGCGCGAGCGCGAGGCCCAATCGTGAGTAGGATGATCCGATTATGCGGTGAAAACCCCGGATCGTCGTAGATCTCATCAGCTTTACCTTGATCAAGCGGGACCACCATATATTCGGACACCTCGTCCGAATCATGGGTGGATCGGCTCTTTGAGCCGATTCACGGGATAACCTGAGAGCCGATCGAGGCTCGTATTTAACGTTTACGTGTGTGCCCTGCAGGAAACTAAGCGAGGCATCATCCACACCTTCCCGACCGGGTATAGGTCGGGTGGCACGCCCTTGCGGTTGGCATCGGCGCGTGCGACCGGGAGGCTTTGCGGGCCGTCGCTGCGAGGGGCCCGGGCCAGCCGCAGCCCTAGTTGTTCCCGGCTCTACCGTGTTGACCGTCTCCGCCCGCCGGGGGTTTCGACGTCAACACATTACGGCACGCCCGGTGGGACAGTCTTCGACATCCACAACATCGCCATCTACATCCGAGATGGCGGAAGACACTCCGGTCACGTACGAGGATGCGCCCGATGAGCTCAAGAAGAAACATGACGAGATCAAGGCAACCCTCGAAGCCGAACTCATCGGCTCCTTCCACCGAACCCGCTCCCATGGCGTCGGGTGGAAGGGTTTCACACCCGAAGGCGCGCTCGATGGAGTGGACCTGTCCGCCCCGTCGGAAGAACGCACCAGGTCGGCTGCGGCGGGAGATCAACTACATGGTGGCTCATTCGCTGCACCGCCACTACGAGAGCTCTGGTGAACACCTTGGAGCGTGTCGCTCCGCGCGTCGTCAAGGAAATCATGAGTCACCGGTACTCCCCGTCGGGACCGGCTCGGGGACTTTCAAAGGAGAGATGCCGCTCCGGCCCCGGCCGTTCGCATGGGCAGCACCGGAACTGCCGACCTCATCGGCATACGTCGTCTACAAGATTGGTGGTGATCCCGGTGACTACCAATTCCTACCGAGGCACCCAAGGAGATCCCGCACGGATACGCGTGCGCGTACGTACCGGGCGCAGCGCACGGGCACTCTCGAACCAGGCTGCAATATCGGGGGCCTCTCGGAACGGCGAGGAGGAACGTCGAGGAGCCGATCCTGAGAAGCAATCGTGGCTGGTTAAGTACGCCACTCCGACGAACCTCCAAAGCCCAGCTCCTGCAGTTGGCTTAGAACCAGAAAAGCAAGCATGGCTGGTTAAGTATGCCACCCCGGCGAATCTTCAGGGTTCGACACCTACGGCCATCACAGCGGATCAGATTTGTGCAATTCTGAAAGATCAGTTCGGCATGATGCCGAAAAGGAAGGCGTTCGGCTACACCAAGCCGTACCCCAACGGCTACGAACTGATCCCGCTGCCACCTAAGTATCGGCTCCCGGACTTCACGAAGTTTAGTGGATCAGATGGTTCCAGCTCCATCGAGCATGTGAGCCGATATTTGGCACAGCTGGGCATGATCTCAGCGTCAGACGAGTTGCGCGTGAGGTTCTTCGCACAGTCCCTCACAGGATCGGCTTTCGGGTGGTACACATCGCTACCACCGAACTCCATCCAGACCTGGAAGCAGTTGGAAGAGCAGTTCCATGAGCAATATCACTCAGAGGCTTCCGACGTTGGCATTGCCGATCTAGCGCAAGTACGGCAGAAGCGCGGGGAGACAGATGGCGGAATACGTCCGGCGCTTCGGGACCATTAGGAACCGATGCTTTTCGGCTCATATAAGTGAAAAAGAAGCGATCGAGTTGGCGGTGGTGGGCCTCTCATCATCGATCAAGGACGTGGCCTCCCAAGCGAGACTACCCTTCGTTAGCGCACATGGTGCAAAGGCCGTCGGCATATGAACGGCGCCACCCGGATGTTTACCAGGACAAATTCAAGCGGGTGGTGACTTTGGTTGAGGCGAGACGAAGATGAAGGTGCCATGGGAGATCGGGGAGATAGCGGTGGCGGAATGGACTCGAGCAACGGGCCCCGTGACCTGCAAATGGGTGAAGCCACAAGGCCCTCCAAAAGGGTTCGACTTCGACGTGACCAAGACGGAGCAGATCTTTGATCTCTTACTCACGGAGAAGCATATAAAGGTACCGAAGGCCACAAGTTCCCCACGGTGCAAGAGCTGAACGGAAGGCCATACTGCAAATGGCATAACACGTTCTCCCACACCACCAACGACTGCAGGGTGTGGCGGCAGCAGATCCAGATGGCGATAGAAAACGGACGGTTAATTTTCAACCAGTACGCCATGAAGGTCGACACACACCCCTTCCCCGCCGTAAACATGGTGGAGTATACTTGCCATGCAGGGTGCCAGCCGGGTTTCCTGTGCAATATCAACATGGTAGATCTTGGACACCATGCTGGCAAGGATGGAGATGAGGGCAGCTGCTCTCATAGCAAAGATACGAGAGGAAGCCGCTCCACGCGATCGGCTCCGCCAAGACGGCAAGCGCTACGTCACGAGAGGGAGAAGTGAAGAACATAAGATATCAGCGACCTCTCTCCGATCACCTCCTCAACAAATATGTGAGTCGAGTACGACCAACGCCGACGGTCCGGCGATGATGATGAAAGAGATCGTACGGCTAGAGAAGCCGGAAGACATCGTCGGCATGATCGCGATGAGGAGGAGCACGAGCGTTGTGCCAAGGAAAAGGCAAGGGAGCAAGACGACGAGGACGAGCACTCGGGATTGTCCCTTCTTCGAGCACTTGCTGGGATTCGGGAATGAGCCGATTGCCAACAATCGGCAATTGCCCGAATGCAACCGGAAGAAGAAGGAGGCAGCCAACGTGTCCGTGTTCGAGCGCTTAGGACCTCTCCCGCCACAGAGCAAACGAGCTGAGTCCCCTCGGTTGAAAGATCTCGAAGATTCAGAAGACGAGGGAGAAGAAGAAGAAGACAGGTATCACCGGCCAAGGTGGTGCCCTGACGGACTCAGCCGTTCCCAGAAACGCAGGGTTCAACGATTGCGCGGCCTGGAAGAAGCCGAGAGGTTATACTTGCATACATTGAGAAAGGCAAGGCCTAATCTAGCTGCGAAGGTTCAGCGAACCTTGGATGAAGAGGGTCGTCCACGAAAAATGGAGTGGCGCCCCAAGCAAAGGAAAGCCGATGATGAAACATCGGCTGGCACAAACATGGTGCTCGTTCTTCCGACAAAGCTTAGTGCTCCACGATTTCACGATGCACTCAAGGTGGACGACGGCAAGCACACCAACATGATAAAGTCAGAGATTGGGCTGGTTTTGTCTACCGGCCTGAACGAGTAGCAAGAGCACATCAACGAGCAAACGTGGCGAGGCTGATCCTTGTGATCGGCCCCAAAAAATTTATGAAGGGACATCACAAAACCTTCACCGAGCAAGCAACGTGGAGGCCGATTCCAGCAATCGGCCAAAATTATCCTCACCCACCATTCTGCCTGGGTTCAACATGTTATCCAACAGAGCCGATACCATCAATTCTCTTGACAGAATCGGCTCGGGGGGGCACCCAGGTGGATAAAACACGAGGATATGCAATGAAAGCGTCTCATCCGTTAGTGATGGGTATTGGAGTATGGGGGCCGATGGACCAGTCGGCCGTAAAAAAAAAATCATACAAAAATTCGAAAAAAATTTGAGCACAGCCGATGCAGCAGACATCGACTTTAGGATATGAAAGCCGATGCATGGCCATCGACTCAAGAGGAATGACTGGTACGTTCAGAGGGTCAATGGAGCACGAAGGGAGATTTTAATGGAAGAACTCCTCAGTGGAGTGGTTTAAGGGCTCGGATCCTCTCTTCACGAACAATGCCAGGAGCAGCCTGGACGTGCAGATCAGGTCAAGGATGGATTGCATCAAATCCACCAAAAGAAAGGAGCCGATCTAGCCGGCAAGTTGCAGGAAGAACTGAAGAAGCTCGGGGGGCAGCTCCCCTTGAAGGCTCTCTGCCCTGGGAAGCCGATTTATGCTCAAATCGGTTGGTTCTGCATAAAAGGGCTCCCTCAGGCATAATCAAGCCCAGGTCCATACAGCTAATTGGCGTATCCTCGTCTCTGTTTTGCCTTGGCTGAGACTCGGGGGGCAACAGGCCTGGTAGGTGCCCTGTTTTTGAGAGCCGATTGGAGTTACCTCGGCTGTCACTGCATCATGATCTTCTCAGGGAAGAACTGGGAAGGAAAAGCCATCGTCTGGTACGAGGATTGGACCGTGCTGGTGCTGCAAGAAAAGGAAGAGACTGGTTTCTCAAATTAGCCGATGAATAGTCATCGGCTGCGGGACTGCAAAACGCCACGGTCGAGAAAAACAATAATAGCCCGATTCGTTACTATCGGTCTTGGTGTGGCGAGCGGGAGGATGGAAATTGGATTAATGAAAGGAGAAATTAGAAGAACAATTCTCATTAATTCAAAGGAGCAGCTTTACAAGAAGAGCCGATGGCTCTCAAAAGACGGATCTAGTGCCTAGTGCACTGCTACTGCTAGTCCTACTCTACTAGTCGTCGCTGTCCTCATCGTCGCCGTCGTCGAGGTCGTCGGCGCTGCTCCCGGGAAGCTCCTCGCCGCCGTTGCCCCAGCCGTCGGCTGGAGCTTCCTCCTCCTCCTCCTCCTCGTCATCATCATCATCCTCGCTATCCGCCCAGCTGCGGAAGCGCTTCGTTGGAGGATACCCAATGGAGGAGGAGGAATCATCTTCCTCCTCATCTTCCTCTTCCTCGTCGTCATCATCGTCCTCGCTGTCCGCCCACATGCGGGAGCGCTTCTTCGGCGGAAGCCTGACGGAGGGGGAGGCCTTGGTCCCATCCGCTTCTCCTCCCTTCTTCTCCTTGTCAGAGGAGATGGGGTGCGCCCGGAGCGGGGATCGTCCTCTTCCTTGTTCTTCGGCAACGGTTGGAGAGAGAGGCCTGAAGCGGAGGAGGAAGAAGAAGACATGGCTGCGGGGGAGAAGGGTTTTTTGGTTTGGTGAACGAGAGCGAGCAAGGGGATGGAGTGGTGAACCGTTTGGCACGAGATAAATAAAGATAGTGTAGTGGAGATTTAATGCCATGACGGTTCTCGAGGACGTGATGCCAAGATTGACAATTCATACCAGAGAAGCCCAGGAGACGAGGCGTAATGATGGAAGATTCTGCGGCAGTTCTGCTCTGCCATGACATGACCCGACGAGAGAAGAGCATAATGATTTTGGAAATGTCATTTCCAAAACCAGGGGGGCATGTGTTATCACCAGATCTTGGCCAAGTCAGGAGGTGGGCCGCGATCAAGATGGACGTGAAGAATATATATAGAAGAAATACGTGAATCGGCCTTTTACCAAGTTGGGCTTAATTGCCCGTGTATCTGTAACATATTAGATCGCATCTTAGTTTAGAAGTTAGAATCTTACTCGTGCACGATTTGGTGCACGCCCACATTAGAAAGTCCCCTGGACTATAAATATGTACCTAGGGTTTATGGAATAAACAACAACCAACGTTCAACCACAAACAAATCTCGGCGCATCGCCAACCCCTTCGTCTCGAGGGTTTCTACCGGTAAGCATCATGCTGCCTAGATCGCATCTTGCGATCTAGGCAGCTTAAGCCTGCCCACGTTGTTCATGCGTTGCTCGTACTCGAAGCCTTTTTGATGGCGAGCAACGTAGTTATCTTAGACATGTTAGGGTTAGCATTGTTCTTCATATTACATGCTTTCGTAGTGCAACCCTTGCATGTCTAGCCGCCCTTACACCTATCTTAGGTGTAGGGGCGGCACCCCGCTTGATCATAGTTTAGTAGATCTGATCCGTTACGATTGCTCCTTGTTCTACAAGGATTAGTTTAATATCCGCAATAGTTAGGCCTTACAAAGGGTTGGAGGATCCAGCGGCGTGTAGGGTGGCGTTTGCTAGCCCTAGAAAGGATGTTCCGGGGATCAACCTCGTGTTGGTTTTTAGGCCCTGTCTAGGATCGGCTTACGGTCACCGTGCGCGAGCGCGAGGCCCAATCGTGAGTAGGATGATCCGATTATGCGGTGAAAACCCCAGATCGTCGTAGATCTCATCAGCTTTACCTTGATCAAGCAGGACCACCATATATTCGGACACCTCGTCTGAATCATGGGTGGATCGGCTCTTTCAGCCGATTCACGGGATAACCCGAGAGCCGATCGAGGCTCGTATTTAACGTTTACGTGTGTGCCCTGCAGGAAACTAAGCGAGGCATCATCCACACCTTCCTCGACCAGGTATAGGTCAGGTGGCACGCCCTTGCGGTTGGCATCGGCGCGTGCGACCAGGAGGCTTTGCGGGCCGTCGCTCCGAGGGACCGGGGCCAGCCGCAGCCCTAGTTGTTCCCGGCTCTACCGTGTTGACCGTCTCCGCCCGCCGGGGGGTTTCGACGTCAACGAAAGGTATGGAACACTTCCCTAGAAAGAGAATGAAGTTACCTTATGATTCTATTATTAGAACAAATTATGATGTTGATGCTTCATCTCTTGATGTTACTTGATATACACTTTCTGCGCCTAGCTGAAAGGCGTTAAAGAAAAGCGCTTATGGGAGACAACCCATGTTTTTACTACAGTATTTTTGTTTTATATTTGAGTCTTGGAAGTTGTTTACTACTGTAGCAACCTCTCCTTATCTTAGTTTTGAGTTTTGTTGTGCCAAGTAAAGTCTTAGATAGTAAAGTAAGTACTAGATTTGGATTACTGCGCAGTTCCAGATTTCTTTGCTGTCACGAATCTGGGTCTACCTCCCTGTAGGTAGCTCAGAAAACTAAGCCAATTTACGTGCATGATCCTCAGATATGTATGCAACTTTCATTCAATTTGGGCATTTTCATTTGAGCAAGTCTGGTGCCCTAATAAAATCCATCTTTACGGACTGTTCTGTTTTGACAGATTCTGCCTTTTTATTTCGCATTGCCTCTTTTGCTATGTTGGATGAATTTCTTTGATCCATTAATGTCCAGTAGTTAAGAATGATTGTGTCACCTCTGAACATGTTAATTTTTATTGTGCACTAACCCTCTAATGAGTTGTTTCGAGTTTGGTGTGGAGGAAGTTTTCAAGGATCAAGAGAGTAGTATGATGCAATATGATCAAGGAGAGTGAAAGCTCTAAGCTTGGGGATGCCCCGGTGGTTCACCCCTGCATATTCTAAGAAAACTCAAGCGTCTAAGCTTGGGGATGCCCAAGGCATCCCCTTCTTCATCGACAACATTATCAGGTTCCTCCCCTGAAACTATATTTTTATTCAGTCACATCTTATGCACTTTGCTTGGAACGTCGGTTTGTTTTTGTTTTTTGTTTTGTTTGAATAAAATGGATCCTAGCATTCACTTTGTGGGAGAGAGACACGCTCCGTTGTAGCATATGGACAAGTATGTCCTTAGGCTCTACTCATAGTATTCATGGCGAAGTTTCTTCTTCGTTAAATTGTTATATGGTTGGAATTGGAAAATGCTACATGTAGTAATTCTAAAATGTCTTGGATAATTTGATACTTGGCAATTGTTGTGCTCATGTTTAAGCTCTTGTATCATATACTTTGCACCCATTAATGAAGAAACACTTAGAGCTTGCTAATTTGGTTTGCATATTTGGTTTCTCTAGAGTCTAGATAACATCTAGTATTGAGTTTTGAACAACAAGGAAGACGGTGTAGAGTCTTATAATGTTTACAACATGTCTTTTATGTGAGTTTTGCTGCACCGTTCATCCTTGTGTTTGTTTCAAATAACCTTGCTAGCCTAAACCCTGTATCGAGAGGGAATACTTCTCATGCATCCAAAATACTTGAGCCAACCACTATGCCATTTGTGTCCACCATACATACCTACTACATGGTATTTCTCCGCCATTCCAAAGTAAATTGCTTGAGTGCTACCTTTAAAATTCCATCATTCACCTTTGCAATATATAGCTCATGGGACAAATAGCTTAAAAACTATTGTGGTATTGAATATGTACTTATGCACTTTATCTCTTATTAAGTTGCTTGTTGTGCGATAACCATGTTTACGGGGACGCCATCAACTATTCTTTGTTGAATATCATGTGAGTTGCTATGCATGTCCGTCTTGTCTGAAGTAAGAGAGATCTACCACCTTAATGGTTGGAGCATGATATTGTTAGAGAAGAACATTGGGCCGCTAACTAAAGCCATGATTCATGGTGGAAGTTTCAGTTTTGGACATATATCCTCAATCTCATATGAGAATAATAATTGTTGCCACATGCTTATGCATTAAAGAGGAGTCCATTATCTGTTGTCCATGTTGTCCCGGTATGGATGTCTAAGTTGAGAATAATCAAAAGCGAGAAATACAAAATGCGAGCTTTCTCCTTAGACCTTTGTACGAGCGGCATGGAGGTACCCCATTGTGACACTTGGTTAAAACATGTGTATTGCGATGATCCGGTAGTCCAAGCTAATTAGGACAAGGTGCGGGCACTATTAGTATACTATGCATGAGGCTTGCAACTTGTAAGATATAATTTACATAACTCATATGCTTTATTACTACCGTTGACAAAATTGTTTCATGTTTTCAAAATAAAAGCTCTAGCACAAATATAGCATTCGATGCTTTCCTCTTTGAAGGACTATTCTCTTTACTTTTATGTTGAGTCAGTTCACCTATCTCTCTCCATCTCAAGAAGCAAACACTTGTGTGAACTGTGCATTGATTCTTACATACTTGCATATTGTACTTGTTATATTACTCTATGTTGACAATTATCCATAAGATATACATGTTACAAGTTGAAAGCAACCGCTGAAACTTAATCTTCCTTTGTGTTGCTTCAATACCTTTACTTTGATTTATTGCTTTATGAGTTAACTCTTATGCAAGACTTATTGATGCTTGTCTTGAAGTACTATTCATGAAAAGTCTTTGCTTTATGATTCACTTGTTTACTCATGTCATTACCATTGTTTTGATCGCTGCATTCATTACATATGTTTACAAATAGTATGATCAAGGTTATGATGGCATGTCACTTCAGAAATTCTCTTTGTTATCGTTTTACCTGCTCGGGACGAGCAGAACTAAGCTTGGGGATGCTGATACGTCTCCGACGTATCGATAATTTCTTATGATCCATACCATATTATTGATGATACCTACATGTTTTATGCACACTTTATGTCATATTCGTGCATTTTACGGAACTAACCTATTAACAAGATGCCGAAGAGCCGATTCTTCGTTTTCTGCTGTTTTTGGTTTCGAAATCCTAGTAACGAAATATTCTCGGAATTGGACGAAATCAAGACCCGGGGTCCTATTTTGCCACGAAGCTTCCGGAAGACCGAAGAGGAGTCGAAGTGGGGCCACGAGGGGCCGCCACCATAGGGCGGCGCGGCCCAGCCCTTGGCCGCGCCGACCTGTAGTGTGGGGCTTCCGTGTGGCCCCCCCACGTTGCCCTTCCGCCTACTTAAAGCCTCCGTCGCGAAACCCCTGATGCGAAGAACCACGATACGGAAAACCTTCCAGAGACGCCGCCGCCGCCAATCCCATCTCGGGGGATTACGGGAGATCTCCTCCGGCACCCTGCCGGAGAGGGGATTCATCTCCCGGAGGACTCTACACCGCCATGGTCGCCTCCGGAGTGATGAGTGAGTAGTTCACCCCTGGACTATGGGTCCATAGCGGTAGCTAGATGGTTGTCTTCTCCTCATTGTGCTTCATTGTTGGATCTTGTGAGCTGCCTAACATGATCAAGATCATCTATCTGTAATACTCTATGTTGTGTTTGTCGGGATCCGATGGATAGAGAATACCATGTTATGTTAATTATCAAGTTATTACATATGTGTTGTTTATGATCTTGCATGCTCTCCAGTTATTAGTAGAGGCTCTGGCCAAGTTTTTGCTCTTAACTCCAAGAGGGAGTATTTATGCTCGATAGTGGGTTCATGCCGCATTGACACACGGGACGGTGATGAGAAAGTTCTAAGGTTGTGTTGTCTTTGTTGCCACTAGGGATAAAACATTGATGCTATGTCCAGGGATGTAGTTATTGATTACATTACGCACCATACTTAATGCAATTGTCCGTTGCTTAGCAACTTAATGCTTGGAAGGGGTTCGGATGATAACTTGAAGGTGGACTTTTTAGGCATAGATGCGGTTGGATGGCGGTCTATGTACTTTGTCGTAATGCCCAATTAAATCTCACTATACTTATCATGACATGTATGTGCATTGTTATGCCCTCTCTATTTGTCAATTGCCCGACCTGTAATTTGTTCACCCAACATGCTTTTATCTTATGGGAGAGACACCTCTAGTGAGCTTGTGGACCCGGTCCATTCTTTAATACTTGAAATACAAATCTGCTTGCAATACTTGTTTTTCTTGTTTTCTTGCAAACAATCATCTTCCACACAATACGATTAATCCTTTGTTACAGCAAGCCGATGAGATTGACAACCTCACTTGTTTCGTTGGGGCAAAGTACTTTGGATTGTGTTGTGCGGAGTTCCACGTTGGCGCCGGAATCCCTGGTGTTGCGTCGCACTACATCCCGCCGCCATCAACCTTCAACGTGCTTCTTGGCTCATCCTGGTTCGATAAACCTTGGTTTCTTTCTGAGGGAAAACTTGCTGCTGTGCGCATCATACCTTCCTCTTGGGGTTCCCAACGAACGTGTGAGTTACACGCCATCACCCACCTTTGGTCGGCCTTCTTGTCGCGGGAGATAAAGGTCGAGGAGACGTCGGCGAGGCATTTCGTGATCGACGCCTGCGTCTTCTCAGACGACGCAGCGTCGGCCAATGCGGCCTTGGCAGCCTTGTTGCCGATGGGGACGCCCCTGTCGGAGTTGCCGGCGGCGCGTCCGGATCAATGGCGTCCTTCCCCTTGGACAGCGACAAGCGCGTCAACCGCCATTTCTCATTCATTTTGAGCTTGCCATAGCAATGCATGAGCACGAAAGACTTGTGACCTTCCGAGTTCTTCGAGTACAAATCCATGGCCCTATCAAACTAACCAAAGGAAGCAGAGTCATTTCATCGAACACAATGTAGGCGCTACGGATTATGGAAGAAAGACTCGTACCAGTTGGGCGACGTCGGCGCGCTGTCGCCTCTGGTCTCTAAGTCCTGATGGTACCCATGGAAGGAGTTCACCGACGCCTGGATGATGGCACATCTCGTCGACATTGCCTTCTGGCTCCTCTTCATTGGCACTTTTTGGTAGTCGATGTTGATCAGCTTGCGCTCATCGAACTCGGCCCCGATCCTCGCCCAATACTTCCCGCTTTTTTGGTTGGCGCCGATGATGGAGTCATGGCTCACCGTCGCCCACGACTCGCACAGACAAAGATCTTCCAGAGGCGTCCACTTCGGGCCTCGTGTGCCCGACGCCTTCTTCTTCTTCTTCTTCTTCTTCTTCGTCCTCACGCCGTCCGCGTCTACCTCCACGAGATCATCGTCACCGGCACCCTCGTCGTCCTCTTCCTCGCCGCCCTCTTCGTCCTCATCATCGTCCTCCTCGTCGTCCTCCACCCCGTCCTCTTCCTCGTCGTCGTCCTCCTCAACCCCGTCGTCCTCCTCAGCACCGGCGCCGTCGTATTCGAGCGGACCCCTGCGGCCGGTGAAAGGGCCGCCGTCCGGACCGGGTCCTGGCTCGCGCTGCTCGTACGCCGGGGAGTAGAGGTTGTTGGGGTTGAAGCCGCCGTGCGGCAGCGCATCCTGGTAGTGCGGCGACAAGTTAGGCGTCACGCACCCGGGAGTGCCGGAGGGGCCGTCGTTGTAGAAGGCGGATGACGACGGAGAGAAGACTCCCGGAACGTACACCGGCACGTTCGTACTATATGGGCTCGCGTTGGTGGCGGCAATACACCCGGCCATTATGTGCTGGTGCTGGCGCGCCGCCAGAGCCTTCTTCTCCAGCTCCGCCACCCTCCGTCCTTTCCGCTCCGCCGTCGATAGCTTCCGGCGCAGGCAATCTTACTGTCATTGATCGTCGGTCCATCCTTCAGGCTTCTTCTTCGCAGCCGGCGCCTTCCGCGGCCTCGCGAACGGCGTTGTCGCCCCTTTCGTCCCATTGCCCGGCGGCTTCTTGGCCGCTTTCTTCGCCATCTTTTTGGGGGCTGTCGGCGGCACCATGTGGAGAGGGTAGCGGCGGCGGGTGGACGGCGGGAGGGAGAAACAAATCGGCGGGATAGGAGAAATGAATCGGCGGCGGGATGTTTTGGGAGGCCTGAAATGCGCGGCGGTATAGGCGCGATTTGGCGGGAGCGGCGGGATTTGGCGGGAGTGTGAGACGAATTTTCCCTGTGCCGCTGACGGGTCGGGCCCGCGTCGGTTCGCCTCGCTTTTCGGTGTGTCCGGCGTCCCCGGTGCGTCCCCTGTGGGACGGGACGGGCTCGGGGCGCCGGACACCGTATCGGGGCGCGCCGGACAAAAATGGGCTTTGGGGGACGCGGCTGAAACGCATTTTCTGTCCGGCGCGCCCCAAATCCCTTTGGGGGACGGTTTGGGGGACGCGACTGGAGATGCTCCAAAAAGTCTGAAAGCCTTAGTAGACGCGGTGGTGGAATGTCAAAAAGGCGGCGGCCGTGGGCCGGCCGGCGGGGACCTGGCCGGGGAGGACGCGCTTGAGAGTTGAGATGAGAGCGAGGGCTAGGACCTGTCGACGACACGCCGCAGATGCCCGCGGTTTTCGTGTGAATCGTGGTGAATATGTACCTGTGTTGCTGTCGATCGCGTCAGCTGTGTTTGTCTGCCCCGGCAGGCGCCGCGCGGCACGGCCGATGTCCATTTCCCATTCATTTATGTTTTATGCTGGGACTGCGATAATGCAAATATGAACCCGCGTGTTCGGATATCCTCAAAATGTTCGTCCCACATCTACTACAGGCTACAACGTCGAGATCCATGGTTTCCAACGGCTATTACATCTTCGACGACTCACCTCAGTGTCATCCAACGTCGTGAGAAATATGACAACATGGTTTCATAAATAAAATCTAGATATGGGCGAACTCCAGGTTGGTTTGATAGGATACATGATTTTATTTGTAGAATGATATCCGCCAACACTGGATCACAGTTAATTAAATTTAAGGATTCAGCGCTTGTTTCTGTCCAAAAAAGGTGTCTCAACTTTAGACAAATTTGAATGTATCTAGATATTAAAATAAGTCTAGATACATCCAAATTTTGACAAAGTTAAGACATCTTTTTATAGACGGAGGGAGCATAAGAATTTTGTAGGATTTTCATCCTTAGGAATTTTTCCATGTGCACCGTTTGATTCGTAGGACTGAATTCTCTAGAATGCATATGAATATTTCCTATATAATTGCATTGCACCATGGTTTGGAAGAAAATTTCCATCCTCCCAAACCTAATGTTACGATTCCTTTGATTTTCTTGTGATTCAAACGCTACTTGAATTTTTTTCCTGTAGGAGGATTCAATCGGACATGACATTCTAATCCTGTAGTTTTCCTATTTATGTGTTCTAAAAATCCTACGAATCAAACATGCCCTCAATATTGGGGAATTCTGAAAAGCCGATAATAGAATGAATGAAATTGACTATAAATTTAGCTACCTAATGTAGAAGATTACACATGTCAGCATAAATATGACATAGATTCCTAGTTTAGATGATAACTTTGCAATGAAAATGGCTATTAATTGATGGAGATGCATGGGCATTTCCTTTTTCGGAGAAAAGTTTTGTCATATCTGTAAGGAGAGCGGATAATATCTTGAGTGGCTATTAGGGTTTTGGTATTTCGAGTCCACTTGAGACAATCTCTAATTTCGATGTCCTCCATGGCGGGGAAATAACCAGTGATCCATCACTTCAAATGATACCATGATACCACACTTCAAAATTCAAATTTATAAGTGTCTAAAAAATTGAAAAACATTTGGGGGTGTTCACAACATGTGTCTTTATAATCTCTAGACTTTTGAGAACCTAATTCGAAATACATATAGATAAAAAAACAAATTCATATGTGAATAGTATCATTTATACTTGTGTTTGCTTCAAACAACCTTGCTAGTCAAAGCCTTGTACTGAGAGGGAATGCTTCTCGTGCATCCAAAACCTTGAGCCAAAACCTATGCCATTTGTGTCCACCATAACTACCTACTATGTGGTATTTTTCTGCCATTCCAAGTAAATTACTTGCGTGCTACCTTTAAATCCTTTCAAAAAAACTCATTCCTTGTTTTTGCAATACATAGCTCATGGAAAAGTAGCCTAAAAACTATTGTGGTAAGGAATATGTCGCTTGTGTATCTTAGTTCTTATAAGTTGCTTGTTGAGCGGTAACCATGTTATCTGGGGACGCCATCAACCTGTCACACCTTTGTTGAATATCATGTGAGTTGCTATGCATGTTCGTCTTGTCTGAAGTAAGGGAGATTTTCCATGATTTGAAATGGTTTGAGTATGCATATTGTTAGAGAAGAACATTGGGCCGCCAACCAAAGCCATGTATCATGGTGGAAGTTTCAGCTTGGACATTAATCCTCAAATCTCTTATGAGAATATTATCTGTTGTTGAATGCTTAAAGCATAAAAGAGGAGTCCATTATCTGTTTTCTATGTTGTCCCGGTATGGATGTCCTTAGGTTGGGATCTATCAAAATCGAGAAATCAAATGCGATTTATCTCCTTGGACCTTTGTACAGGTGGCATAGAGATACCCCTTTGTGACACTTGGTTGAAACATATGCAATGCAATGATAATCCATGGAAATCCGAGCTAATTAGGACAAGGTGCGGGCACTATTAGTATTCGATGCATGAGGCTTGCAACTTATAGGAAGTTTTATACATAACCCATATGAATTATTACTACCGTTGACACAATTGTTTCCATGTTTTCAAAATAAAAAGCTCTAGCGCATGAGTAATCCCTGCTTCCCTCTGCGAAGGGCCTTTCTTTTACTTTATGTTGAGTCAGTTCACCTACTTCTTTCTATCTTAGAAGCAAACACTTGTGTCAACTGTGTGCATTGATTCTTACATATTTTCCTATTTGAACTCATCATATTACTTTGTGTCGACAATTATCCATGAGATATACATGTTGAAAGTTGAAAGCAACTGCTGAAACTTAAATCTTCCTTTATGTTGCTTCAAAACCTTCTATTAAGAATCTATTGCTTTATGAGTTAACTCTTATGCAAGGCTTTTTGATGCTTGTCTTGAAAGTACTATTCATGAAAAGTCTTTGCTATATGATTCAGTTGTTTAGTCATTATCTATTTGTTAGTAAACTATAGACCATTGCTTTGAATCACTTCATTCATCTCATACACTTTACAATAGTATTGATCAAGATTATGATAGTAGCATGTCACTTCAGAAATTATCCTTTTTATCGTTTACCTACTCGAGGGCGAGTAGGAACTAAGCTTGGGGATGCTTGATACGTCTCAAATGTATATCAATAATTTCTTATGTTCCATGCTAGTTTTATGAAAATACTCACATGTTTTATATACACTTTATATCATTTTTATGCATTGGTACTAACCTATTAACAAGATGTCGAAGCGCCAGTTTCTGTTTTCTGCTGTTTTTGGTTTCAGAAATCCTACACAGGAAATATTCTCGGAATTGGACGAAACAAAAGCCCACGGCCCTATTTTCCACGGAGGATTCCAGAACACCGAAGAAGAGTCGGAAGCGGCCAGCAGGGGGGCCACCCCATAGGGCGGCGCGGCCCACCCCCCTGGCGCGCCCAGGTGTGGGGAGGGAGCCCCCTGGCTCCCCCGACGCTGCCTCTTCGCCTATATATTCCTTCGTCTCGGAAAACCCTAGTACCGAGAGCCACGATACGAGAAAAGTTACTGAGACGCCGCCGCCGTCAACCCCATCTCGAGGGGTTCTGAAGATCACCTCCGGCACCCTGCCGGAGAGGGGAATCATCACCGGAGGGCTCTACATCACCATGCCCGCCTCCGGACTGATGCGTGAGTAGTTCATCCTTGGACTATGGGTCCATAGCAGTAGCTAGATGGTTGTGTTCTCCTATTGTGCCATCATGTTTAGATCTTGTGAGATGCCTATCATGATCAAGATCATCTTATTGTAATGCTACATGTTGTGTTTGTTGGGATCCGATGAATATGGAATACTATGTCAAGTTGATTATCGATCTATCATATATGTGTTGTTTATGATCTTGCATGCTCTCCGTTGCTAGTAGAGGCTCGGCCAAGTTGATACTTGTAACTCCAAGAGGGGGTATTTATGCTCGATAGTGGGTTCATGCCTCCATTGAATCTGGGACAGTGACAGAAAGTTCTAAGGTTATGGATGTGATGTTGCCACTAGGGATAAAACATCAATGCTTTGTCTAAGGATATTTGTATTGTTTACATTACGCACAGTAATTAATGCAATTGTCTGTTGTTTGTAACTTAATACTGGAAGGGTTGCGGATGCTAAGTGGACTTTTTAGGCATAGATGCATGCTGGATAGCGGTCTATGTTCTTTGTCGTAATGCCCTAAGTAAATCTCATAGTAGTCATCATGATATGTATGTGCATTGTTATGCCCTCTCTATTTGTGAATTGCCCAACTGTAATTTGTTCACCTAACATGTTATTTATCTTATTGGAGAGACACCACTAGTAAATTGTGGACCCTGGTCCATTCTTTTACATCTGAAATACAACCTACTGCAATCATTGTTCTCTGTTGTTCTTTGCAAGCAAACATCATTCTCCACACCATACGTTTAATCTTTTGTTTACAACAAGCCGGTGAGATTGACAACCTCACTGTTAAGTTGGGGCAAAGTATCTTGATTGTGTTGTGCAGGTTCCACGTTAGTGCCGGAATCCCTGGTGTTGCGCCGCACTACACTCCTTCACCAACAACCTTCACGTGGCCTTCATCTCCTACTGGTTCGATAACCTTGGTTTCTTACTGAGGGAAAACTTGCTGCTGTACGCATCACACCTTCCTCTTGGGGTTCCCAACGGACGTGTGCTTCACGCGTCATCAGGGACCCCCAGGTTTGTCGAGTACTTGGACCATGAACTTCGACGGGTCCAAGAGATTAGAAGGAGCTGGAGCAGGCGTGATATTAGTGTCACCCCAAGGAGATAATATTAAATACATACTGTGGATGACGTTCCCCGATGCATCTAATAATGAGGCGGAATATGAAGCGCTCATACATGGGATGAAGATGGCGAAGGCGTGTGGAGATAAATTTGGCGACTGGCTCAACAGGTGATGAACCAGTGCGATGCAATCAATGACAACATGATAGCATACAAGGAGGTATACAATGAACTAGAGAAACTCTTCGATGGATGTGAAGTGAACCATATTAGCAGACTCAGCAACGATGAAGCCGATGTTTTGGAAAATATCGGGTCGCAATGCTTAGCAATACCACCTGGCGTATTTTGGGAGGAGATAAGTGAAAGATCAACTAAGGCGAGGAAAACATCGAAACAGCCAAAGAAGAAAGAGAAGCTTGAGAAAGACTCGGGGGCTCCAGCAGGATCAGAAGCAAACACATCGGAAGATGAAGAAGAATCACACGAGGTTAAGATGGTGCAAGTTCCTTGGATGCAAGTTTACGTAGCATATATCTTAAGGAAGGAGATACCCGAAGATACGGTAGAAGCAAGACAAGTTATTCGGCGATCCAAAGCTTTTACCGTGGTCAAGGGAGAGCTGTGCAAGCGAAGTATATCGGGAGTATTGCAGAGATGCGTTACACCCGAAGAAGGAAGAGTTATACGGAAGGATGTACACGAGGGAATATGCGGGCACCACTGATGTCTACGCACGCTTCTATTCCTGTAGACAGTGTTGGGCCTCCAAGAGCAGAGGTTTGTAGAACAGCAGCAAGTTTCCCTTAAGTGAATCACCCAAGGTTTCTCGAACTCAGGGAGGTAGAGGTCAAAGATATCCCTCTCAAGCAACCCTGCAATTACGACCCTTTGCCGTGTGCCTTTGCGACCCTTTGCCGTGAGGCAGTTCTTTGCCGTGCGCCGCGCGCACGGCAATGACTGCTTTGCCGTGCAGCAGCGGAATGACGCACGGCAAACAAAAGGCGCACGGCAAAGATACAGCTCGGCGCTCGGCAAAGCATCCCCGCACGGTAAAGCAGCCAGATGGCGCACGCCAAAGTAACCCCCCACGGCAAAGAGGCCACGAAGGCGCACGGCAAAGATGCAGGCACGGCAACGACGGCTTTGCCGTGCAGAGCCACCCCCTTTGCCGTGCGTTTTTGCACGGCACAGAGTACAGTTTCATTTCTTTCCCTTCTTTTGTAGTATTCATATTTATATTAATACTTATATTTGTTGTAAAATTAGTTTTTAATTTTTGTAGACTATTTGTTAGTGTTACTTAATACAATCTGTATACCGATAAAACAAGTAATCTACATCTTCATCGACCCCTCCCCCCAACATATCGTGGTTTCGGAGCAAATTAACGGGGGTTCGGTGTCTGCTAAGTGTTATCGCCCCCACATATTTGGTGCAATTTATTGGAGCTTTACACCTTACACGACACTTCCAAACATATTCTAGGTCCACATGAAAGTTTGGCTGGGATTCAAGTGCTCCGGAGGTCTTCCCCCCCCCACCCAAAAGAGCGGTCTATATATGGGCCCCGGCGGTCTACCCCCCCTAGATTTCTTCGTGCGAGGTTCCACCAATGTACTTTTTCATAGGTTTAGTTTTGTTTAGACCATATACACATGGAAAGCTAGGTTTGGCACACTTTGGCACATTATAGCCACTCGCTACCCGTAGCGGGACACTTCAGACCTACAAGTCGAGGAATCTTCCAAGTGTTATCGTCTGAAAGAGAGGAATGCCACACATGGGAGCTATGCCTTGCACCATTTGGTGAATCACACCTTCCAACACACTTTGACACATATCCTAGGTCCACTTGCAAGTTTTTGTGGCATTCCGGTGCCCCGGCGGTCACTCCCCCGATAACGGCGGCTCTGCGTGCTCTCGGGGGTCTACCCCCTAGATTTCTCCGCGCGAGGTTCCACCAACATACTTTTTGATAGGTTTAGTTTTGTTTAGGCCATATACACATGGAAAGCTAGGTTTGACACACTTTGGCACACTATAGCCACCGGTATACCCGCAGTCGGGACACTTCAGCCTACAAGTCGAGGAATCTTCCAAGTGTTATCGCCCGAAAGAGAGAAATCTCACACATGGGAGCTATGACTTGCACCATTTGGTGAATCAAACCTTCCAACACACTTTCAAACATATCCTAGGTCCACTTGCTAGTTTTGGTTGCATTTCGGTGCCCCGGCGGTCGTTCCCCCCCGATAACGGCGGTCTACGTGCCTCGGGGGGTCTACCCCCTAGATTTCACCGCGCGAGGTTTCACAAACATACTTTTTGATAGGTTTAGTTTTGTTTAGGACATATACACATGGAAAGCTAGGTTTGGCACACTTTGGCACATTATAGCCACCGGTATACCCGCAGCGGGACACTTCAGCCTACAGGTCGAGGAATCTTCCAAGTGTTATCGCCCGAAAGAGAGGAATCTCACACATGGGAGCTATGCCTTGCACCATTTGGTTAATAACACCTTCCAACACACTTTCACACATATCCTGGGTCCACATGGAAGTTTTGGTGGCATTCCGGTGCTCCGGCGGTCGTTCCCCCCGAAACGGCGGCTCGCGTGCCTCGGGGGTCTACCCCCTAGATTTCACCGCGCGAGGTTCCACCAACATACTTTTTGATAGGTTTTATTTTGGTTAGTCCATATACACATGGAAAACAAGGTTTGGCACACTTTGGCACATTATAGCCACCGGTATACCCGCAGCTGGGACACTTCAGCCTACAAGTCGAGGAATCTTCCAAGTGTTATCGCTCTGAAAGAGAGGAATGTCACACATGGGAGCAATGCCTTGCACCATTTGGTGAATCACACCTTCCACCACACTTTCACACATATCCTGGGTCCACATGCAAGTTTTGGTCGCATTCCGGTGCTCCGGCGGTCGTTCCCCCCCGAAAACGGCGGTCTGCATGCCTCGGGGGGTCTACCCCCCTAGATTTCACCACGCGAGGTTCCACCAACATACTTTTTGATAGGTTTAGTTTTGTTTAGGTCATATACACATGGAAAGCTAGGTTTGGCACACTTTGGCACATTATAGCCACCGGTATACCCGCAGCGGGACACTTCAACCTTACAGGTCGAGGAATCTTCCAAGTGTTATCGCCCGAAAGAGAGGAATCTCACACATGGGAGCTATGCCTTGCACCATTTGGTGAATCACACCTTCCAACACACTTTCACACATATCCTGGGTCCACATGGAAGTTTTGGTGGCATTCCGGTGCTCCGCGGTCGTTCCCCCCGAAAACGGCGGTCGCGTGCCTCTGGGGTCTACCCCCTAGATTTCACCGCGCGAGGTTCCACCAACATACTTTTTGATAGGTTTTATTTTTGTTAGTCCATATACACATGGAAAACAAGGTTTGGCACACTTTGGCACATTATAGCCACCGGTATACCCGCAGCGGGACACTTCAGCCTACAAGTCGAGGAATCTTCCAAGTGTTATCGCCTGAAAGAGAGGAATGTCACACATGGGAGCAATGCCTTGCACCATTTGGTGAATCACACCTTCCACCACACCTTCACACATATCCTGGGTCCACATGCATGTTTTGGTGGCATTCCGGTGCTCCGGCGGTCGTTCCCCCGAAAACGGCGGTCGCGTGCCTCTGGGGTCTCCCCCTAGATTTCACCACGCGAGGTTCCACCAACATACTTTTTGATAGGTTTAGTTTTGTTTAGGTCATATACACATGGAAAGCTAGGTTTGGCACACTTTGGCACATTATAGCCACCGGTATACCCGCAGCGGGACACTTCAGCCTACAGGTCGAGGAATCTTCCAAGTGTTATCGCCCGAAAGAGAGGAATCTCACACATGGGAGCTATGCCTTGCACCATTTGGTGAATCACACCTTCCAACACACTTTCACACATATCCTAGGTCCACTTGCAAGTTTTGGTGGCATTCCGGTGCCCCGGCGGTCATTCCCCCCCGATAACGGCGGTCTGCGTGCCTCGGGGGGTCTACCCCCTAGATTTCTCCGCGCGAGGTTCCACCAACATACTTTTTGATAGGTTTAGTTTTGTTTAGTCCATATACACATGGAAAGCTAGGTTTGACACACTTTGGCACACTATAGCCACCGGTATACCCGCAGCGGGACACTTCAGCCTACAAGTCGAGGAATCTTCCAAGTGTTATCGCCCGAAAGAGAGAAATCTCACACATGGGAGCTATGCCTTGCACCATTTGGTGAATCAAACCTTCCAACACACTTTCAAACATATCCTAGGTCCACTTGCTAGTTTTGGTTGCATTTCGGTGCCCCGGCGGTCGTTCCCCCCCGATAACGGCGGTCTACGTGCCTCGGGGGGTCTACCCCCCTAGATTTCACCGCGCGAGGTTTCACAAACATACTTTTTGATAGGTTTAGTTTTGTTTAGGACATATACACATGGAAAGCTAGGTTTGGCACACTTTGGCAAATTATAGCCACCGGTATACCCGCAGCGGGACACTTCAGCCTACAAGTCGAGGAATCTTCCAAGTGTTAGCCCGAAAGAGAGGAATCTCACACATGGGAGCTATGACTTGCACCATTTGGTGAATCACACCTTTCAACACACTTTCACACACATCCTAGGTCCACTTGCAAGTTTTGGTGGCATTCCGGTGCCCCGGCGGTCATTCCCCCCCGATAACGGCGGTCATGCGTGCCTCGGGGGTCTACCCCCTAGATTTCTCCGCGCGAGGTTCACCTATCACAAATGATATCCCAAATACATAAAATTTTGTGGTAAAAATTAGTTGGACACGATGTTTATACACCAGGATGCATATATACACCCTAAACTAAAAAGTTGAATAAAAATAAATCGTTGCCGTGCACTGTCGCATGGCAAAGACCTCTGCCGTGCAAAGGCGCACGGCAAAGATCTTTGCCGTGCAAAAGCACACGGCAATGCCTCCCTGCACACGGCAAAGACGCTTTGCCGCACGGCAAAGCAGGCTCGCACGGCAAAGGCCCTGGATAAGGGTTCGGGCGCCGCGCGCGACTCTCCCTCCACACAAAACACACACGCACGCGCCCCTCTCCTACCCAGCTCGCCGCCGCCGCCAGCGACACGCCGCCCACGCCCGCCCGCCGCCGCCTCGACCTCCCCCGCCGCTGCCGGTCCCCCGCCGCCGCCGGTCCCCCGCCGCGCCGGTCCCCAGCCGCGGCGGCGCTGCCGCTCCCCGCGCGACCTCCCCGCCGCCGCCGGCGACACGCCGCCCACGCCCGCCCGCCGCCGCCTCGACCTCCCCTCGCCGCTGTCGGTCCCCCGCCGCCGCTGGTCCCCCGCCGCGGCAGTCGCTGCTCCCCGCCACGACCTCCCCGCCGCCGCCGCTCCTCGCCTCGGCAGCTAGCTGCTCCCCGCCATCGCCCTCCCTCGGCACTGTTGCTCCACCGCTGCTGCCGCTCCCCGGCCGCGGCCGCTGCTGCTCCCTCGTCCGGCCCTCCCCCGTCGCTGCCGCTCCCCCGCCGCTGTTTATCCGCCGCTGCTGTCTCTCCCCGGCCGTGGCCGCTGCTGCTCCCGTGCCGCTGCCGCTCACCCGCACCTGCCGCTGCTGCTCACCAGCCGGCGGCCAGCCGGTATGTGAATTTTTTTTGCATATTAGTATTTATGGTAGTTAAATCATATTATGCATGCTAATTTGTAGTTAAAACATATTATGCCAGCCGGTATACTAGTGTTTAGGGTAGAAATGGTATTTAGGGCACAATTTGTTAGAAATAGTGTATTTATACTAATTAGTTTTCTCGATATGCGTACGATGTTTCGAGGTGGACACGAGGGCTGGTGTTGTCGCGGTGCTTGAGGAGCGTTGCTCAGAGAGTCCGTTTTCCTGGAGGGGATTTTGTCGGAGGGTCGTTGGTCTTCTTCGCCGGCTGTCGATCACGCTTCGAGGGTGAGAATCCATTCGCCTCTCTCGTACCTAGGTTTTTTTTGGGTCTAGATCACCAAGTATGTCGCTTTACCTAGGCGTCTCTTCCCGACCGTAAGGGTTACGCGGATAAATATGCATTAGTGGTCTCGCATATTATGAAGCGTAACTCTTACGGCATTTATCGGGACAGTCGGCGGATGCGTAGTTGGGTACGTTCTCCTGCTCTACCTGATCCGAGTCAGGATTTCGGCAGCGCCTCCCCGTTGTTCTCCGGATGCACACCCCTCTCGGCTTTTTGGCGAGACGTGTATCGGGAGAGCAGCGGGGAGGTGCTGCCGAAATCCCGACTCGGATCGGGTAGAGCAGGGAGAACGTACTCAATCTACGGATCCGGCGGCTGCTAGGAGCCCACCTAGTAGAGATTCAGAGTTGATGCATGCGTAAAAAAGGAAAAATTAAAATGCGGATCATGTTTGATATAAATTCTAAGTTTGTCTCGTTTTGGTGCTGGTTAGAGGATGGATAATCGTGATCTGGATGTACGATGGCAGAATTGGTCCGTGGAAATATACTGAGGAATGGGGAGAAAAGACCAAGCGAGTTCGTGGACGTGGCGTTTGACATCCCTAGCAAACCCGTAACAGCTTTTTGCCCTTGTAGTAAGTCCAACAACCAAAAAACACAGGACAAGGAAACTATGAGTCTTCACCCGATCAAGTCCGGGTTCAAACCGTCCTACAAGATTTGGACTTTTCATGGAGAAAAGGCGAAGAAACGTGCTAGGAAGGAGGTGCGGCAGATTCAGCCTACGAGAGAATATGATACTCGGGTTTGATAGGTGCCTAGAGAACTTGGCTAATGGTAATGTGCCCGAAAGCCCTCATGTAGAGGCGGAGACATCTAGGGATGCGGAGACAAGTGAGGAGCCGGAGGAAAACACAAAGAAGTATTACGAGGCTTTGTTTGCTTCGCGAAAACCCCTACACGTAAATACGAGATGTTACCCAACTAGATGCCATCGCTCGCCTTTTGGCCTTTAAGTGCCACGAGAATCCGTGCGGAGATGGGTTCGATGAACTTCTGGTCCTCGTTGGCAGCATTCTCGCAGAAAGGGCACCTCTTGCCGCAAAACTTCTACTATTCGAAAAATTGCTCGGTGACCTCAAGATGTCATCTCAGCAGATACACGCTTGTCCAAAGGGATGCATGCTATTCGGAGAGGAGCATGCTAACACAAACTATTGCATCCATTGCAAAAGCTCTAGGTACTTTGAGGTTGACACCAATGGTGATGGTCGAAGAGGCAGACCACGGTTGCCAAGAATATCCTCCTCTATCTTCCGAGTCCTACCGAGGATCCAAGCGGCTCTTCATGACCGAGGATACTGCCCAGCAGATGAGGTGGGCTGTAGAAGGGATCAGACCGGACAGTGGCAAGATGATACATCCGTTCGGATGGTACTGCATGGAAGAACTTTGTCAAGAAATATCCCCCGAAAGCCGGTGACCCGAGGAGCGTAGCAATTGCGCTATCAACCGATGGGTTCAATCCATATGGTATGTCGGCTGCGGTATACGGTTGTTGGCCAGTGTTTGTTATTCCCCCGAACCTACCCCCGGCGTCCGCACGAGATCGAGTACATGTTTGTGTCGATGATAATCCCGGGACCGAAATACCCGGGTAAGAACATGAACGTGTATCCGGAACCACCGATTGATGACTTGCTTCTTGGCTGGGAAGATCGCGGGATCCGAACTTATGACGCGGCAAAGAAGGAACACTTCGATATGTATGTCTGGTACCACACGTCTCTGCATGACTTGCCAGCACGTGCTTTGTTCTGCGGGTGGTGTACACATGGGAAGTGGCCTTGTCCGGAGTGCAGGCCGTGACTTTCTTCTGGCTAAACAAGGGTGGCAAGTATTCCTGCTTTGATGAAGCTCGACAGTTCCTTGAGCAGAGTCATGAATACAGGAGTGATGTAAAGAGCTTCAAAAAGGCCGCGTTGTCCATGCACCGAAGCCAATTCCGAAGACCGGACAGGAAACCAAGGCCGAGTTAGACGCTCTTCAGCCTAACCCTGATGGGAATGGTTTCTTGGGATATGGGGAGACACACCAATGGACCCACAAGCCGTGCTTCTGGAAGCTTCCTTACTTTGAGTTTCCGGAGCTCCCGCATAACATTGATGTAATGCACACCGAGAAGAATATCAGTGAAGCCATTTGGAGCACCATAGTGGACACTGAGAAGACGAAGGATAACATAAAGGCTCGAATTGACCAAGAAAAGTTGTGCGATAGGCCGGAGTTGAACATGAAGCCACCTCAAGGTGCCAAAAAAACTTGGACTAAGCCACACGCTCCGTTCTGCCTCACAAAGGCCCAAAAAAGGGAGGTCTTCCAATGGATGAAGGACTCCTTGTTTTTCCCTGATGGGTTCGCAACCAACTGGATGAGGGGTCTTAACATTGAAACGTTGCGAGTACAAGGACTGAAGAGTCATGACTACCACGTATGGATTGAGCGGATAATGCCGGTGATGATTCGAGGCTATGTCCCTGAGAAGACTTGGCGAGTGCTAGCGAGGTTGAGTTATTTCTTCCGCCAGATTTGTGCTAGGGAGTTAGACACTAAAGTGATTGAGAAGCTGGATGAACAGGCACCCATGTTGCTTTGCGATCTAGAGAAGATCTTTCCTCCAGCGTTCTTTAATCCGATGCAACATATGATCCTCCACCTCGCGAAGGAATCCTTAAAGGGGGGGGGGGGCGAATTGGGGCCGTTGGCAGTTTGGTCCCGAGAGAGAAACACAAAAGCTTCGTCAGATGACTGGCAATAAATGCAATATCGAAGCATCCATAGCCGAGGCAGTCCTGAACGTGGAGGTGGCAAACTTCACCACTAAGCACTATGATCCCAACATTCCCACAAAGCACAACCCGGTCCTCCGTTACAATGCCGCCAACAATGAAGATGTACCCAAGCTTAGCATCTTCATAGGGCTTGGCGGCAAGTCAAGTGGCTCGAAGCCGTACAGAACGAATTTACATGAGCGGGAGTTGATCCACTCATATGTCTTGAACACCATGGTGGAAGTGAAGTCGTACATCAAGTAAGTGCTAACCATTTAGTTATTCGCAAACATTCATCGTATGTTCGTGGCTAACTCTTCCTCCGTTCACTGTTGTAGACAATTCACGACTAAATATTGGAGGTATACCCACAGGGATCCTACCTCGGAAGAATCCAAGGATATTTTCGATAAGGGCGGCGGTCACGGTTTCAGTGAGCTGGTTCCGTGGTTTGGTACTATCCTATCCAAATTTGTTTGTACACCGTCGACATTTCGGCCGACATTTCTTGTTCTAAACTTGTCGTCCTAATCTTGTAGGCAAGAACTCGACAAAGACATGAATCCCTTGCTACGAAAAATTGCTAGGGGCTTCAACCATTCCGTCGACTCGTTCAATTCTTATGACGTGAACGGGTATCGCTTCCAGACCCATCAATACACAACAAGCCGTCCAAACAAGAAGACAATAAATAGCGGGGTGGTATGTAAAGGTGATGATGGACTCCATTACTATGGAAGAGTCGAGGGTATATACGAGCTGAATTACGGGTTTGACAAAGGGCTAAATCCCGTCGTATTCAAATGCCATTGGTTCGACCCACGTCGCGTGAGACGGGATCCTGAAATTAGATTGGTCGAAGTTGAAAGAAGCTCTGTTTATAAGGGAGAGGACGTGTACATTTTGGCCACCCAAGCCTTCCAAGTATTCTATCTCCCGTACGCGTGCCGAAACCCGACCAAACGTCTACATGGATGGGATATTGTGATGACGGTCCCTTCACGCATTAGGCCACCCCCGCCAAACAAGGACGATTACCGCCGCGTAGACCCCTCAACAAGGACTGTTGATTTTTATCAAGAAGAAGGGCTCCCAGGTCATTTCACTATCGACTTATCGGCCGTTGTTGATAACATGGTCGTAGACGATGAGCAAGAAGAAGATGCGGTTATGGAGGAAGACAATGGAGAATATGAAGTTGAGGATGTGTGTGCCGTAGAAGACCTAAGTTTGCTCGAGGCGTTCAAAGCAGGCATTGACCTAGATCCAAATGGACCACCTCCAGGTTTCATCGATGATTATTGGTTCGCTGAGCCTGATGATGATGAAACATGTGGTCCGATTACTGGATGTCGACATAGGCTACTCGATCTATGTAGTTGTAATTGTGAGGCTATCCTATATATGTACTCGAACTATGTGTTATTTGTAATAAACTATGATCTATGTAGTTGTAATTGTGAGGCTATCCTATATATGTACTCGAACTATGTGTTATTTGTAATAAACTATGATCTATGTAGTTGTAATTGTGAGGCTATCCTATGTACTCGAACTATGTGCTATTTGTAATAAACTATGATCTATGTACTCGAACTATGTGCTATTTATTGTTGATTTCACTAATATTCATTTGTTTACATTGCATACTAATAAACCACTCTTTTCATTGTGTTTGCAGGTGATTGAAACATGCCGCCAAGAAAAAGAAAGGGAGGTTTCAAAAAGAAGATCAAGGCCGTGGCTGAGCTTGTGGGACTTTCGAGTGGTTCGTCGTCGCAGACACGTCCTCCTAGCGCTCCTCCTAGCCCTCCACCACGGAGGAAGAATGCCCAGCCACGGCGACTTCGTACCCCTTCTCCTAGTCCTCCCCGGCCGAGGATGATGACGAGGAGCAGTGGGGTGGGGAGGACGAGGAGGACGGTGAGGAGCACGGTGGGGCGGGACGAGGAGGCCGGTGAGGAGCACGGTGGGCGGGACGAGGAGGCCGGTGGGGAGGACGGTGGGGAGGACGGTGGGGAGGACCTCGAGGAGGATGAGGGGTTGGGGGTTTGCCGCAGGAGCTAGACCCAGCACCTAGCTTGGTATCTGCCCGAGGAGGAGGTGTACGTTGCAGCCGAGGAGAGGCCGGAACCACGGGACAAGAAGCCGTATAAGCGCGGGATTACGAAACTCCCCAAGCTAAAAACTTGGGCCTTCCGCGATGTTGTTCTCGTGCCCGCTGGAAAGAGGTACATGCTGATTTTGGCATTCCATTATTGAAATTTTTATCATTATACAATTTTTTATCACATGCATACTGATTTTGGCAATTTGTTGTGCAGCATGTTCAAGTATGGTGACCCGAGGAGGCTCCCGACACGTGAGTACTCGAACATCCTTGGAGGCCTAATTAGGAAGCATTTCCCTGAGATTGTCAATCTCCCTAGTGGTGGCCGCGATGTGGCTTGGACTTGGAAGCACTACAGCTACGCGGAAGATCCTAGCGGCAAGTGCGCCAACATGCAAGAGCGGGTTGTCCGCCACTTCTGGGTACGTGAATTTTGGCTTCTTAGCATTCAAACACTTCTTGACTACCAATAGTTGCTCTAATTCCTCTTGTTTTACCTATGTGCATGGTTGCGTAAATACTTCACGAGGGCTGAGGGCGAGGAAATTAAGTGCGACGTTATCTTACACGAGTTGTGCAGGGTGAGGGTGACTGGCATGCACTACGAGGCACGTGTCCAGTGCGTCCGCGACTGGCACGCCGAGCGCAAAGTTTGGATGAGTAAGGCTGATTGTCGGGATACACTCATGGCACCGTGGCAGTACCTGCAGGTATTAGCATCGATGTGTTATTTATTTCCGCATTTTCATTGTAGTTTATGTTCTAATAATGGGTCTATCTTGTGTATGTAGAACCCTCCTAAGTACGTCGGGGAAGACAAGGCGTGCTTTCTTGCGATGGTCATATGGTGGACATCCCCCGAGTACGCCCGAAAGCACGAGGAGGGCAAGCAGAAGCGTTTAGAGATGGGAGGTGGATCACATGTCCCGGGCAGCAAGAACTTGGCCCTTACCTTGCAGCAAGAGGTGAGCAAATGGTTTCTTCATTCTTTCGTTTCATGTTATTGTTAGCCCCGCAAGGGTGTCCCTCTTCACTTACTTGCATGTACTCTTTTGCGGGAAGTGAAGACAGGCGTGACACCAAACTTGTTTGGCCTTTTCCAAAAGTCCAAGACCGGGAGGGAGCCGCATCCCGAAACGGGGTCCGTGTGGGTCAACGGGCTAGCGGAGGCCCGAGTGTGGCGCGTACCGCTCGACGTTCAAGGCCAAGCACGGCGAAGACGCCGACCCAACCACCGAAGACTTTGATGTTGAGGTTGCGGTGCTTGCGGGACAAGGCAAGAAGGGTGGCCGCCTATGGATTGCTGACGGGTTAGTCGACCCATCGACCATTCCATCTCTACGCCAGATCCGTCGTGGGCGTACGAGCGAGCAGCCTCGGATAGAGACCCGCCCACGGGCTTCGGACCTAGCTGTGGAGAAGTTACGGGTAAGTTCTTCGTCGATCCTCTACGCTTCATTACATGTTTTCCATTGCAATGTTACTGACATCGCGGCAACACAACGTAGGCGGAGATGGAAGAAAGGGAACGGAGGCACCAAGAGGAGCAGATGCGGATGCGAGCAGCGGCTTAGGGAGAACATGCGGATGCAGCAGCAGATGTTGCAGCAGATGCAACAACAGCAGCAGATGTTCCAGCAGACGTTCATGAACCAGGCCGTGCTGACTTCCCCACCGGGGAGTAGTGGTCCTAGCACGTCGTGTCCTCCTATGTTCCCCAACTGGGTAAGTGGTTAACTTAATATCTCCGTCTCAATCTTGTTTGTTGTCTAACCGAACTTTGGATATTGCAGATCCCCACGCCCGATCCGGCTGTGATGGCGCTCCTCCGAGCAAGCGCCAAGTCGAGCCCGCCGACACCCGGCTTGACCGTCAACAATACGGGCATCATCCGGAGCCTGCAGCAGTTTCTAGGTGAGTTCTCCTACACTTCTAATTCTTCCATACCATGTCACTTGTGAATTTTAGCCATTCAACCATGTCAATTTTAGCCATTATGTTCAATTTTACCTATTCCATGTTAATTTTAGCCATTCCATGTCATCCTTAGCCATTATGTTGAATTTTAGCCATTTCATGTCAATTCTAGCGATTATGTTCAATTTTAGCCATTCCATGTCAATTCTAGTTCTTCCATGTCAATTCTAGTTCTTACATGTCAATTTTAGCCATTCCATGTCAATTCGAGTTCTTCCATGTCAATTTTAGCCATTCCATGTCAATTCTACTTCTTCCATGTCAATCCTAGTTCTTACATGTCAATTTTAGCCATTCCATGCCACTTATGCATCTATGAACTTGTAGGAGGACAAGGAGGTGGAGAAGGACAAGGAAGTGGAGAAGGACAAGGAAGTGGCGAAGGTTGATGTTGCTTGTGTATGAACTTGTTGTGCGACTTGGAACATTCTATGTTGGAGACTTTGTTGTTGATGTTGGACTACTTGTTGTATGAACTAATTATGTGACTTGGAACTATTGTATGGACTTTGTTGGACTACTCGTGTATGAACTTTGTTGTTGATGATGCAAATACTCTATATATTGTGCTATATGTGTATCTGGATGATTATTGGTATTTGTGAATTGCATATGCAGAGATTAATGGGGAAGCAGGGAAATTCTGGAATTTTGTCAGCATCTTTGCCGTGCATATGCACACGGCAAAGAAACAAGCACACGGCAAAGGCCTTCTTTGCCGTGCACACACACACGGCAAAGAGCCTCCAGCTGTGCACTGCGCTGCGCCCTGTGTGCTGGTCTGTTTCTTTGCCGTGCGGGGTGTTGGTGAAGCACACGGCAAAGCCCACCCTGTGCCGTGCAGGTTGGAGGCGGAGCGCACGGCAAAGATCGCCGCACGGCAACCATTTCGGCCGCACGGCAAAGAAATCTGCACGGCAAAGCAGGGATGGCGCACGGCAAAGCAGGGTCGCACGGCAAAGGCGTTGCCGTGCGATTTTCCCGCAGCACACGGCAAAGGCCTCTTTGCCGGGCGGGTCGTTGCCGTGCATTCTTTGCCGTGCACGGCCGCACGGCAAAGGCGTTGCCGAGCCGATTTGGGCCTTTGCCGTGCGTTTAGGCTGCACGGCAAAGCCCTGTTCTCCTGTAGTGTAGCTGGATGGTTCAGGAGGGAAGTCCTCGATCCTAAAGGAGAACACCATTATGAGGACGTAGAACTATACATGCATTAAATTATGTATGGAAACTTGTTCAAACTTGTATATGGTCATCCGATGATATTGAATATATATTGTATATTCCTCTTGAATTTTTTTTTTTGTTCTAATTTCAAATTTGTTTGAAATTGTACATTCATATGCATGTATGTAGTATCGTAGAATATGTGAAACTCCTTCAAAATTACAATAAAGCACAAAAGAAATAAAACAATACAAATTAAACAGAAAACAGGTTTAGGGGGGGCAGGTTTAGGTTTAGGGGGGGCCTAAAACCCTAAACCTGCGGCGGCCTTTAGTCGCGGTCGGCCAGAAGAACCGCGACTAAAGGGCCTCCGCCCCGACAGTCGCCTGGCGCCCACGTGGACGGGCCTTTAGTCGCGGTTCGTAAGCAACCGCGACTAAAGGGTGGGGGCTTTAGTCGCGCCTATTTGGTCGCGGTTGCGCAACCGCGACTAATGGCAGTTGCGAACCGCGACCAAAGGCCCTTTTTCCACCAGTGCTGAGGTCTGAAAATGCTTACTAGCCACATTTTTGGCTCTATGGCTGGGCTAGCCCGCCGGTCGGCAACGTACTTGGTTCGGACAACGCCTTTTGCCTGATCCCCAGGCGACTTTCTATGGGTTCGTGTCCGAGTGAGATCGATGCCGGACAGTTTTTTGGAGTGCGCTGGACCCAAGCCGCTCCTAGATCCACGACTGGACGTTCATTTATGTCAGGCAGCCTTAATAATTGTTTGGTGAGGGACTATCTATTGGCGATTGAAGATGCTCTTATGTGCTCATCCACTATTGTATGTACGTGCTTCCCTCTTGGCTGTCGCTACAAGATCATCATGTATGTACGTACTTTCGTCTACCTTTGTATGCTGAGAACCCGGCGTGGCAGCTGGGTCAATCGACGACGTGAGCACCGTTGCTGCCGTTTTCCGGTATGCATGTTGCCAGCCAGAAAGGAGGTAAAAACCTAGCGAGTGGAGGACTCGCGAGTTGCCAAAGAGTCTGAAAGCTTTAGTAGACGCGGTGGGGGAATGTCAAAAAGGCGGCGGCCGTGGGCCGGCCGGCGGGGACCTGGCCGGGGAGGACGCGCTTGAGAGTTGAGATGAGAGCGAGGGCTAGGACCTGTCGACGACACGCCGCAGATGCCCGCGGTTTTCGTGTGAATCGTGGGGAATTTGTACCTGTGTTGCTGTCGATCGCGTCAGCTGTGTTTGTCTGCCCCGGCAGGCGCCGCGCGGCACGGCCGATGTCCATTTCCCATTCATTTATGTTTTATGCTGGGACTGCGATAATGCAAATATGAACCCGCGTGTTCGGATATCCTCAAAATGTTCGTCCCACATCTACTGGAAAACTCTCGGATGAACCCAGCGGCATTTGATCCTGGCAGAACTCGCTCTCCCATTGGCTAGAAGAGACGTGGTCCCTTGCAGCAGCGGTGCTAAGTTTTCAAGTTAGAGTCGGAATACATAGGGAAATACACAATACCTGGACTAGGAATTGAATGCTCTGTGCACGCACACACACCCGACATGGGACCAGCAATCGCATGCGAAGAAAACTTCACACGTCGCCCATACCCTCTCTCTCTCCATGCTCTCTCTCTCACGGCGGTGACCTGCTGGCCTGGATTAGTAGGGCTGGGAAGCGAGCAGCAACAAATCGTGTGGCGACGGTGGAAGCTGGTACAAATGTCGGCGGTGGGCGGTGCTGGTGCGTCATTTCACGCTCAGGTTGCAAGCGGGGCAGGTTGCGTCTGGCTGCTACAAAGCATCGTGGGACAGCTCCGGGATAGTTCTGCGTCAGCGGACGCTCACGGCTTGCCGCGGCATACCATGGCGTTTGCGTCCAGTGCTACACGTCGTCGACGGCGGCCGCTGATTCATGGACGTCCTCCACGTCGCCGACGCCGTGCGGCGGTTGCTGATGTGGAGCAGCAAGCTCCTCGTCGCTCACTATCCCGGCGTGGCAGCCTCCAGCCAGCCTATGGAGCAACGCTGGGGATTCACAACTATGTGCGCGCGCCGGGGAGGGAATCGAGGCGGCGTGCGCATGGTGACCGGCGGCAGGAGGTGTGCCTGGACCTGTGCGACCACGGCGCGCGGCCGGCCATGGTGGTCCGCGACACCGTGCACGTGCTCCCGCGCGAGATGCTCGGCGTGGCCACCTTCTCTGTGGCCATCTTCCTGCTCTGCTTTCTCCCACTCCGGCTAGTCGACTGCCTCCTGGTGCTCCTCGCAGGATAGTGTCGTTCTTGTCTGCAGGACGGAGACGCCAAGCGGCGGTGCTGGGCGGGCAGGTGTGAGCAACGGCGCTGAGGGGACGGGCGCGGCGGCACCTGCTGCGAGCTCCCTCGATGCAGCGCGCCCGTTAGCTGAGCTACTGGCTGCCGGCTTCGGCTGACGCGCGGTGTTTCCACATCGACTTCCGCGCCGCCCTCGATGTCCGCCATAGGACGGCTGCGCCCCTGCGCGCCCACCTTCGCGACATCGTGAAATCCCCCATGGGAGGAGATGGTGGACAGAGACGCGGCAGGCGCACTGGGGGCGGGATTCGCGGGGATCGGATGAGGTCCCGGGAGTTATTACTCTCTACTGACATGAGGCCCACTGTAATATACCCATCAATTCTTTAACTTCACTAGAGGAATACTCTGTCAATACCCTGCCACATTAATGATCCCACGCTAACGTGGACCAATAGATTTTCGAGTTGCGATGGGAGCAAATGCCCGCAGGTTCACAATATTCACTCTCCACATCTACTACAGGCTACAACGTCGAGATCCATGGTTTCCAACGGCTATTACATCTTCGACGACTCACCTCAGTGTCATCCAACGTCGTGAGAAATATGACAACATGGTTTCATAAATAAAATTTAGATATGGGCGAACTCCAGGTTGGTTTGATAGGATACATGATTTTATTTATAGAACGATATCCGCCAACAGACTGAATCGCGGTTAATTAAATTTATGGATTCAGCGCTAGTTTGATTCAAAGAAATTCTATAAGAATTATGTAGGATTTTCATAAGAGTTTTTCCTATGTACACCGTTTAATTTGTAGGATTGAATCCTTTGGAATGCATAGGAATATTTCCTATAGAATTGCATTGTATTATGTCTTGGAGGAAAATTTCCATCCACCCAAACCTAATGTTACTATTCCTTTGATTTTCCCGTGACTTAAAAAAATTCCTGTAGTTTTTAAATCCTGCAGGATTCAATGGGACATTGCATTCTAATCCTTTGGTTTTATTATTCATGTGTTCTAAAAATCCTACGAATCAAACATGCACTCAGTATTGGGGGATTCTGAAAAACTGACAATAGAATGAATGAAATTGGCTATAAATTTGGCTACCTAATGTACTACATGTCAGCATAAATATGAAATCGATTCTTAGATTAGATGATAAATTTGCAATGAAAATGGCTATCAATTGATGGAGATGCACAGGAATTTTCTTTTTGGGAAAAACGTTGTATCATATCCGTAAGGAGAGCGGATAATATCTTGAGTGGCTATTAGGGTTTTGCTATTTCGAGTCCACTTGAGACAATCTCAAAGTTCGATGTCTTCCATGATTGGGAAATGTCCAGTGATCTATCACTTCGAATGCTACCATGATACCACTCTTCAAAATTCAAATTTATAAGTGTCTAAAAATTTCAAAAAATATTGGGGGTGTTCACAACATGTGCCTTTATAATCTCTAGAGTTTTGAGAACCTAATTCGAAATACGTATAGAGAAACAAAAAAAAACTGATATGTGAATAGTATCATTTATACTTTTGTTTTTTGTGACACCATTCATATTATATTTGTCCTTTTTTCTTTAAGTTATATTTCGAATTTAGTTCTCAAGAATTTTGGAATTGTGTACACAAATATTGTGCATACAATTTTTTATTTTTTTAGAAATTTGTAAATTTTAATATTGAGAAGTGGTATCAAGGTAGCCTTTGAAATGTGGGATCACTACCTATTTTCCCTTCCGATTTGACTCCCGCAATATTGAATTTCTAGCTATCCCTCTTTTGTTTGTTCAGCATGAGATGTGTGCATAATGTGATCTATACCTGTCTAAATATATGTTGTACTCCGTGTTTGTATGAATACTATCTGGATATGGAGTTATGTCTTCCATCCCTAGCCCTCTCGCCTTCCAACCCTCTTCACCGACGGAGGATAGCACATCCAAAGGCCTCATGCATGGAGGAGGGTGGCCGCTCCCCGGTCTCCGACCGTGATGTATAGAGGATGGCATGTAATCCTTTTTTTCACTCAACAAAAAATGCCTTTTAAATGTATGGAGGTTCCTGTTGAATTTTTTTTCTTGTGGCAAGCCTTTAGAAAATATTCCTTCCATTCGAGAATAAGGCGCCTTTATTTTCGTGTTATAAACTATATTCCGATACGATTCAAACAATACCATTAATGTACTATATAGTCAAAATATTATTGTCTAATTTATTTGGTCAAAGTTCATGTGCTATATTATCAAAATATTATCGTCTAATTTATTTGGTCAAAGTTCAAATACGTGTGCATCTTATTTATAGGAACAAAGGTAGTATCACACTCACTCCGTTCTATTTTAATCTATGTTTTAGACCATATTTATGTTCCATATTAATCTACATTCTAGATTTTATTTAACAAAAACAAAAAAGGGTCTTGTTTTCCCTGGCGGATGTGATTACTTTCGATGTAGTTTGCATTAGTTAAATTAGTACTACAATACTACTTTTTTTTTTTAGGATGTGCCCCATCCGTTCTCATTTAGTCTGCATTCTAAAAAAATGGGATAAACTAGTGTTGCATTTATTAGTACTACTTAGATATGAGAACAACCAATTCAAGCTATAATTAAAATAACAACATCCAATAAAGAGAGTAAAACCATTTTGTTTTCAGTGTTGTCATTGACTAAATGTAGAATGTAAATTATTTAGAACTAAATTGGGGGCTAAAATGTAGACTATTTCATAACGGTGGGAGTAGATTAAAATAAAAGAGAGTACTGAATAAAGATAATATGGTTTAAAGAGGGTGGTCTGGGGATGAGACAATGTAGGCCTTGTCATTCTAAGGATTAATCAACTATTTTTTTCCCGAATCTGCACTAGCTAGGTATATTTGTGATTTGGTGGCTTGTACTTTTGATACCTAGGGATGCATTCTAATATGGAGGGGGGGGGGGCCTATGACTAGGTTATAGCTTCAAAGGCAGCACAATGAATTATTTGACATCTAGAGGGTTTTATGCTATTTTTTGAAAAGGTGGTTGAAACACCTCCTTGTGCATCAAAATGATGCATACAACCTTCTTTACT
Source organism: Lolium rigidum (assembly GCF_022539505.1). Classification (NCBI taxonomy): domain Eukaryota; kingdom Viridiplantae; phylum Streptophyta; class Magnoliopsida; order Poales; family Poaceae; genus Lolium; species Lolium rigidum. The sequence goes on from NC_061511.1 coordinate 253,415,981, forward strand.
ATATTACTCAACAAAACCTGACAAAACAAATACATATATCAACCCAGAGCCAGCTTCCTGGCGATAACCTACGAGTTTCATGAAGGGGTGGCCATGATCATCGCCATGTGCCTTGACCTCACCCCTATGACACATCATCTAAATCTGGAGGCCTCACCAAGCCACCCAACGACGAAGGAGGAACACAACTGGTCCAACAAACTCTCAGCGCACATCGCATGGGCGCACTCCATAAGCAGCCGCCACCGTCTTCCTCCTGCCCATCTTCAATATAGGGATCAAAGCATTGACCATTCCAGGCATGCCATTGACGTCACCACGACGCCAGACATCGGCACCACTCTGCACGCACCCACCATCACACTTCCGCCGCAGATACCTCATTGCACTGCGGGGTAGCATGGTGGCTCATTGCAACCATTTTATGCCATGTAGACTGCAAGGCGTTTAGAGAGGTGTGCTTAGAAAATAAATCAGTTTTTACTTGAGCACTAGAGCTTAAATTATTGATTATAAAGACTTAACGGAATACCCCTCCTATACAAAATAATCATTGATAACTTAAGAAATTTTACATTTATTTTTTCTTTACGCGCCTCTAGCTCTAAGCATCTTGTATGATTTTATATTGAGTTTTGGCCTCTTCCTCTATGTGATATATGCTTCGTCTAGGACCTCGCTGATCATACCACCATTGGTAGTTGATTCGTTCACCAGGCGTTAAGTAGACATTGAAATTATCATTAGCCACTGCAACACAACGTGCCATATCCTTAACTAACTTCCGTGAGCTGTTTGTCATTGAGAAGAAATATCCTGGCGGCTGAAAAGGTGGATCCTTTGTCTAAAAAACGGAGCTATGACTTGCAACTGCGTCAGCATGCTCCTATATATGTAATGCACAGATCCACAAGAGATATAATCGGCGCAATCCCCATTCATGCCATGATGTCACTGGACATCCCCCTAAAACCCTTCAAGCTCTCTCGAAGGTTTGCCGCGGCTTCATGTGGAAAGGCAGGGCCGACGTCAGCGGAGGTCACTGTTTGGTGGCATGAGACCAGTTGACCTCTCCAAAGCGGTGTGGCGGTCTAGGTATCCCTAACCTACGCATTCCCAATGTGGCTTTGAGATGTCGGTGGGCTTGGCTTCAAAGGTCGGACCCGACAAAGGGGTGGGCAGAGTTTGATCTGAAGGTCCCCCCTCTTGCCCGGGCCCTTTTCGACTAAGCCACGGCGGCCACGGTGGGTAACGGGGAGAGAACCCTCTTCTGGAAGGATCGTTGGTTGCACGGCGCACGGGGTGGTGGACCTCGCACCAAACTTGGCGGCCTTGGTTAGTAAGCGATGCTTGATACGTCCCAAACGTATCTATAATTTCTTATGTTCCATGCTACTTTTATGATGATACTCACATGTTTTATACACATTATATGTCATTATTATGCATTTTCCGACACTAACCTATTGACGAGATGCCGAAGAGCCAGTTGATGTTTTCTGCTGTTTTTGGTTTCAGAAATCATAGTAAGGAAATATTCTCGGAATTGGACGAAATCAACGCCCAAGGGCCTATTTTTCCACGAAGCTTCCAGAAGACCGGAGGGGAGGCGAAGTGGGGCCACGGGGCGCCGCCACACTAGGGCGGCGCGGCCTAGAGGGGACCCGCGCGGCCCTAGCGTGTGGGGCCCCCGTGACTCTCCCGACTCCGCCCTTCCGCCTACTTAAAGCCTCCGTCGTGAAACCCCCAATACCGAGAGCCACGATGCGGAAAACCTTCCAAAGACGCCGCCGCCGCCAATCACATCTCGGGGGATTCAGGAGATCGCCTCCGGCACCCTGCCGGAGAGGGGAATCATCTCCCGGAGGTCTCTTCATCGCCATGATCGCCTCCGGATCGATGTGTGAGTAGTTCACCCCTGGACTATGGGTTCATAGCAGTAGCTAGATGGTCGTCTTCTCCTCATTGTGCTATCATGTTAGATCTTGTGAGCTGCCTATCATGATCAAGATCATCTATTTGTAATCCTTCATGTTGTGTTTGTTGGGATCCGATGAATATTGAATACTATGTCAAGTTGATTATCAATCTATCATATATGTTATTTATGTTCTTGCATGCTCTCCGTTGCTAGTAGAGGCTCTGGCCAAGTTGATACTTGTGACTCCAAGAGGGAGTATTTATGCTCGATAGTGGGTTCATGCCTCCATTAAATGCAGGACGAGTGATGAGAAAGTTTTAAGGTTGTGGATGTGCTGTTGCCACTAGGGATTAAACATCGATGCTTTGTCTAAGGATATTTGTGTTGATTACATTACGCACCATACTTAATGCAATTGTCTGTTGTTTACAACTTAATACCGGAAGGGGTTCGGATGATAACCTCGAAGGTGGACTTTTTAGGCATAGATGCATGTTGGATAGCGGTCTATGTACTTTGTCGTAATGCCACTGATTAAATCTCATAGTACTCATCATGATATATGTATGTGCATTGTTATGCCTTCTTTATTTGTCAATTGCCCAACTGTAATTTGTTCACCCAACATCTGCTATCTTATGGGAGAGACACCACTAGTGATCTGTGAACCCCGGTCATATTCTTTACATCTGAAATACAAACTGCTGCAATTGTTCTTTACTGTTCTTCGCAAACAAACATCATCATCCACACTATACATCTAATCCTTTGTTACAGCAAGCCGGTGAGATTGATAACCTCGCTGTTACGTTGGGGCAAAGTTCTGTGATTGTGTTGTGCAGGTTCCACGTTGGCGCCGGAATCCCTGGTGTTGCGCCGCACTACACTCCGCCACCAACAACCTTCAACGTGCTTCTTGGCTCCTCCTGGTTCGATAAACCTTGGTTTCTTTCTGAGTGAAAACTTGCTACTGTGCGCATCACACCTTCCTCTTGGGGTTCCCAACGGACGTGTCAACTACACGCATCAAGCACTTTTTCTGGCGCCGTTGCCGGGGAGATCAAGACACGCTGCAAGGGGAGTCTCCACTTCCAATCTCTTTACTTTGTTTTTGTCTTGCTTTACTTTATTTTATTTACTGCTTTGTTTGCTCTCTATATCAAAAACATAAAAAAATTAGTTGCTAGTTTTACTTTATTTACTATCTTGTTCTCTATATTGAAAACACAAAAAAAAATTAGTTACTTGCATTTACTTTATTTTGTTTGCTTTATTTACTACTGCTAAAATGAATACTCATGAGACCACTAAGTTGTGTGATTTCACTAGTTAGGTTTAATGGAAAACAACAAAAATATTAGAGATCTTTATAGTATTTATCTTGAGTTAGGACATGAGGTGTTTGAAGAGAAAATTAAAAAACCTATGGAACTTTATATGCATGATGATGCCAATGTTATTAGTATGAATGCTTTGAACACCATTGTTGCTAATGCTATGGAAGAATTTAAGCATGGGGAAGCTGGTTTTGATGAGCATGATATTTTTAGTCCCCCAAGCATGGAGGAGAAAATTTACTTTGATGATACCTTACCTCCTATATATGATGATTACAATGATGACTATCATCCACCTACTATTGAGGAGAAAATTAATTATGATTATACTATGCCTCCTATATTTGATAATTATGGTGATAATGATAGCTACCTTGTTGAATTTGCTCCCACTACAATTAATAAGAATGACTATGCTTATGAGGAGAGTAATGATACTTTTATGCATGTGAATAAGAATGCTTTATGTGATAGTTATATTGTTGAGTTTGTTCATGATGCCACTGAAAGTTATTATGAGAGGGGGAAACATGGTTATATGCATCTTAATAAAATTAAGTTTCCCCTCTATATGCTGAAAATTTTGAAGTTACTTGTGTTTTATCTTCCTATGCTTGTCACTTTGTTCTTCATGAATTTATTTGTGTACAAGATTCCTTTCCATAGGAAGTGGGTTAGGCTTAAATTTGTTCCATACTTTCTTTTTGATGCTCTCTTTTGCTTCAACTCTTATTTCTTGTGAGTGCATCATTAAAATTACTGAGCCCATCTTAATGGCTATAAAGAAAGCACTTCTTGGGAGATAACCCATGTTTTATTTTACTTCTGCACTTTATTTTATATTTGAGTCTTGGAAGTTGTTTACTACTGTAGCAACCTCTCCTTATCTTTATTTTAATGCATTGTTGTGCCAAGTAAAGTCTTTGATAGTAAAGCCAATACTAGATTTGGATTACTGCGCAGAAACAGATTTCTTGCTGTCATGAATTTGGGCAGTAGTCCCTGTAGAAAAATCAAAAAAATCTGCTAATTTACGCGCGTGATCCTCAGATATGTACGCAACTTTCATTCAATTTGGGAATTTTCATCTGAGCAAGTCTGGTGCCACTTTAAAATTCGTCTTTACGAACTGTTCTGTTTTGACAGATTCTGCCTTTTATTTCGCATTGCCTCGTTTTGCTATGTTTGATGGATTTCTTTGTTCCATTAACTTTCAGTAGCTTTGTGCAATGTCCAGAAGTTATAAGAATGATTATGTCACCTCTGAATATATGAATTATGCACTGACCCTCTAATGAGTTTGTTTCGAGTTTGGTGTGGAGGAAGTTTTCAAGGGTCAAGAGACGAGGATGATACAATATGATCAAGAAGAGTGAAAAGTCAAAGCTTGGGGATGCCCCCGTGGTTCATCCCTGCATATTTTAAGAAGACTCAAGCGTCTAAGCTTGAAGATGCCCAAGGCATCCCTTCTTCATCGACAACTTATCAGGTTCCTCTAGTGAAACTATATTTTTATTCCGTCACATCTTATGTGCTTTACTTGGAGCGTCTGTTTGTTTTTATTTTTGTTTTTGTTTTAATAAAATCGGATCCTAGCATTGTTTGTTTGGGAGAGAGATATGCTCCGCTGTTTCGTATGAACACATATGTTCTTAGCTTCATCTTTAATGTTCATTGCGAAAGTTGGACTATTTCATTCATTGTTATATGGTTGGAAACGAAAAATGCCGCATGTGGTAAATAGTTTAATGTCTTGAATAATGTGATACTTGGCAATTGTTGTGCTCATATAGATCATGTTTAAGCTCTTGCATCATGTATCTTGTACTCATTAATGAATAACTACATAGAGCTTGTTAAAATTTGGTTTGCATGATTGATCTCTAGAGTCTAGATATTTTCTGGTTGAGGTGTTTGAACAACAAGGAGACAATGTAAAGTCTTATAATAGTTACAATATGTTCATATGTGAGCTTTGCTGCACCTTTCATACTTGAGTTTGCTTCAAACAACCTTGCTAGCCTAGCCTTGTATTGAAGGAATTCTTCTCGGGCATCCAAATCCTTGAGCCAATAACCATGCCATTTGTGTCCACCATACCTACCCACCACATGGTATTTCTCCGCCATTCCAAAGTAAATTACTTGAGTGCTACCTGATGCGTGTAATTGACACGTTCGTTGGGAACCCCAAGAGGAAGGTGTGATGCGCACAGCGGCAAGTTTCCCTCAGTTAGAAACCAAGGTTTAATCGAACCAGTAGGAGTCAAGAAGCACGTTGAAGGTTGATGGCGGCGGGATGTAGTGCGGCGCAACACCGGAGATTCCGGCGCCAACGTGGAACCTGCACAACACAACCAAAGTACTTTGCCCCAACGAAACGAGTGAGGTTGTCAATCTCACCAGCTTGCTGTAACAAAGGGTTAACCGTATTGTGTGGAAGATGATTGTTTGCAAGAAAACGAGTAAAGAATAAGTATTGCAAGCAGATTTGTATTCGGTATAAAAGAATGGACCGGGGTCCACGGTTCACTAGAGGTGTCTCTCCCATAAGATAAAAGCATGTTGGGTGAACAAATTACGGTTTGGCAATTGACAAATAGAGAGAGCATAACAATGCACATACATGTCATGATAAGTATAGTGAGATTTAATTGGGCATTACGACAAAGTACATAGACCGCCATCCAGCTGCATCTATGCCTAAAAGTCCACCTTCGAGTTATCATCCGAACCCCTCCGGTATTAAGTTGCTAACAACGAGACAATTGCATTAAGTATGGTGCGTAATGTAATCAACAACTACATCCTTAGACATAGCATCAATGTTTTATCCCTAGTGGCAACAACAATCCACAACCTTAGAACTTTCTGTCACTGTCCCAGATATCAATGGAGGCATGAACCCACTATCGAGCATAAATACTCCCTCTTAGAGTTACTAGCATTAACTTGGCCAGAGCCTCTACTAATAACGGAGAGCATGCAAGATCATAAACAACACATAGGTAATAACTTGATAATTAACATAACATGGTATTCTCTATCCATCGGATCCCGACAAACACAACATATAGCATTACAGATAGATGATCTTGAACATGTTAGGCAGCTCACAAGATCCAACAATGAAGCACAATGAGGAGAAGACAACCATCTAGCTACTGCTATGGACCCATAGTCCAGGGGTGAACTACTCACTCATCACTCCGGAGGCGACCATGGCGGTGAGGAGTCCTCCGGGAGATGAATCCCCTCTCCGGCGAGGTGCCGGAGGAGATCTCCGAGAATCCCCCGAGATGGGATTGGCGGCGGCGTCTCCGGAAGGTTTTCCGTATCGTGGTTCTCTCTACTCGGGGTTTTCGCGACGGAGGCTTTAAGTAGGCGGAAGGGCAACGTGGGGGGCCACACGAGGGCCCCACACCACAGGTCGGCGCGGCCGGGGCCGGGCCGCGCCGCCCTATGGTGGCGGCGCCTCGTGGCCCCACTTCGACTCCTCTTCGGTCTTCCGGAAGCTTCGTGGCAAAATAGGACCCTGGGCGTTGATTTCGTCCAATTCCGAGAATATTTCGTTACTAGGATTTCTGAAACCAAAAAACAGCAGAAAACAGCAACTGGCTCTTCGGCATCTTGTTAATAGGTTAGTTCCAGAAAATGCACGAATATGACATAAAGTGTGCATAAAACATGTAGATATCATCAATAATGTGGCATGGAACATAAGAAATTATCGATACGTCGGAGACGTATCAGCATCCCCAAGCTTAGTTCTGCTCGTCCCGAGCAAGTAAAACGATAACAAAGATAATTTCTGAAGTGACATGCCATCATAGCCTTGATCATACTATTTGTAAACATATGTAATGAATGCAGCGATCAACACAATGGTAATGACATGAGTAAACAAGTGAATCATAAAGTAAAGACTTTTCATGAATAGTACTTCAAGACAAGCATCAATAAGTCTTGCATAAGAGTTAACTCATAAAGCAATAAATCACAGTAAAGGTATTGAAGCAACACAAAGGAAGATTAAGTTTCAGCGGTTGCTTTCAACTTATAACATGTATATCTCATGGATAATTGTCAACATAGAGTAATATAACAAGTGCAATATGCAAGTATGTAGGAATCAATGCACAGTTCACACAAGTGTTTGCTTCTTGAGGTGGAGAGAAATAGGTGAACTGACTCAACATAAAAGTAAAAAGAATGGTCCTTCAAAGAGGAAAGCATCGATTGCTATATTTGTGCTAGTCTCATGCATAGTATACTAATAGTGCCCGCACCTTGTCCTAATTAGCTTGGACTACCGGATCATCGCAATACACATGTTTTAACCAAGTGTCACAATGGGGTACCTCCATGCCGCCTGTACAAAGGTCTAAGGAGAAAGCTCGCATTTTGGATTTCTCGCTTTTGATTATTCTCAACTTAGACATCCATACCGGGACAACATGGACAACAGATAATGGACTCCTCTTTAATGCATAAGCATGTGGCAACAATTATTATTCTCATATGAGAATGAGGATATATGTCCAAAACTGAAACTTCCATCATGAATCATGGCTTTAGTTAGCGGCCCAATGTTCTTCTCTAACAATATGTATGCTCCAACCATTAAAGTGGTAGATCTCTCTTACTTCAGACAAGACGGACATGCATAGCAACTCACATGATATTCAACAAAGAATAGTTGATGGCGTCCCCAGAAGCATGGTTATCGCACAACAAGCAACTTAATAAGAGATAAAGTGCATAAGTACATATTCAATACCACAATAGTTTTTAAGATATTTGTCCTATGAGCTATATATTGTAAAGGCGAATGATGGAATTTTAAAGGTAGCACTCAAGCAATTTACTTTGGAATGGCGGATAAATTCCATGTAGTAGGTAGGTATGGTGGACACAAATGGCATAGTGGTTGGCTCAAGGATTTTGGATGCATGAGAAGTATTCCCTCTCGATACAAGGTTTAGGCTAGCAAGGTTATTTGAAACAAACACAAGGATGAACGGTGCAGAAAAACTCACATAAAAGACATATTGTAAACATTATAAGATTCTACACCGTCTTCCTTGTTGTTCAAAACACAATACTAGATGTTATCTAGACTCTAGAGAAACCAAATATGCAAACCAAATTAGCAAGCTCTAAGTGTTTCTTCATTAATGGGTGCAAAGTATATGATGCAAGAGCTTAAACATGAGCACAACAATTGCCAAGTATCAAATTATCCAAGACATTTTAGAGTTACTACATGTAGCATTTTCCAATTCCAACCATATAACAATTTAACGAAGAAGAAACTTCGCCATGAATACTATGAGTAAAGCCTAAGGACATACTTGTCCATATGCTACAGCGGAGCGTGTCTCTCTCCCACAAAGTGAATGATAGGATCCATTTTATTCAAACAAAACAAAAACAAAAACAAACCGACGCTCCAAGCAAAGTGCATAAGATGTGACGGAATAAAAATATAGTTTCAGGGGAGGAACTTGATAATGTTGTCGATGAAGAAGGGGATGCCCAAGGCATCCCCAAGCTTAGACGCTTGAGTCTTCTTAGAATATGCAGGGGTGAACCACCGGGGCATCCCCAAGCTTAGAGCTTTCACTCTCCTTGATCATATTGTATCATACTCCTCTCTTGATCCTTGAAAAATTCCTCCACACCAAACTCGAAACAACTCATTAGAGGGTTAGTGCACAATAAAAATTAACATGTTCAGAGGTGACACAATCATTCTTAACACTTCTGGACATTGCATAAAGCTACTCGGACATTAATGGATCAAAGAAATTCATCCAACATAGCAAAAGAGGCAATGCGAAATAAAAGACAGAATCTGTCAAAAACGAACAGTCCGTAAAGATGGATTTTATTAGGGAACCAGACTTGCTCAAATGAAAATGCCCAAATTGAATGAAAGTTGCGTACATATCTGAGGATCACTCACGTAAGTTGGCTTAATTTTCTGAGTTACCTACAGAGAATTAGACCCAGATTCGTGACAGCAAAGAAATTTGTTTCTGCGCAGTAATCCAAATCTAGTATTTACTTTACTATCAAAGACTTTACTTGGCACAACAAAACTCAAAACTAAGATAAGGAGAGGTTGCTACAGTAGTAAACAACTTCCAAGACTCAAATATAAAACAAAAATACTGTAGTAAAAACATGGGTTGTCTACCATAAGCGCTTTTCTTTTACGCCTTTCAGCTAGGCGCAGAAAGTGTATATCAAGTATTATCAAAGGGTGGTGCATCTACAGCGGGGTTTGGAGTTTTCTCAACCATGCATAGTATATTGGATACATAAGTTTCAGCGTCTCCTTTTCATTAGTCTTGGGCTTGCTATTCTCATCGAACAAATTTTCGAGAACAAGCCAAGCATAGTTATTTTCTAGTGCATCATTCATAGCTAGGAGTTTACATGGTATTGGTGCTTTGATCTTCCCACCATCATTAATATTATTAGTGTACCTTATTCTATCCATGTCCATTTTTTCAAGGAGACCAACAAAATTAGTATGAGAACCAAGCATATTAAATTTAGCAAAGACCTTTCTAGCCTCTCTTGCTAGACCACCAAATTCTCTAAGAAGGGTTTCTAAAACAAAATCTTTTTTCCCCCTCTTCCATATCACCGAGTGTAAGAAACATATGTTGGATTATAGGATTGAGATTAACAAATTTAGTTTCCAACATGCGAACTAAAGCAGCAGCAGCAATTTCATAAGTAGGAGCAAGTTCTACCAAGTGTCTATCTTCAAAGTCTTCAACGGTACTAACATGACTGAAAAATTCTTCTATATTGTTTCTCCCAATTATAGACCCGCGTCCTACCGGTATGTCTTTTGTGGTAAAATTAAAAGGAAGCATGATGAATCAAGTAAAATAAATGCAAGTAACTAATTTTTTTGTGTTTTTGATATAGCAAACAAGACAGTAAATAAGGTAAAGCTAGCAACTAATTTTTTTTGTGTTTTGATATAATGCAGCAAACAAAGTAGTAAATAAAATAAAGCAAGACAAAAACAAAGTAAAGAGGTTGGGAAGTGGAGACTCCCCTTGCGGCGTGTCTTGATCTCCCCAGCAACGGCGCCGTAAATTTGCTTGATGCGTGTAATTGACACGTTCGTTGGGAACCCCAAGAGGAAGGTGTGATGCGCACAGCGGCAAGTTTCCCTCGGCTAGAAACCAAGGTTTAATCGAACCAGTAGGAGTCAAGAAGCACGTTGAAGGTTGATGGCGGCGGGATGTAGTGCGGCGCAACACCGGAGATTCCGGCGCCAACGTGGAACCTACACAACACAACCAAAGTATTTTGCCCCAACGAAACAGGTGAGGTTGTCAATCTCACCGGCTTGCTGTAACAAAGGGTTAACCGTATTGTGTGGAAGATGATTGTTTGCAAGAAAACAAGAAAGAACAAGTATTGCAGCAGATTTGTATTCAGTATAAAAGAATGGACCGGGGTCCACAGTTCACTAGAGGTGTCTCTCCCATAAGATAAAAGCATGTTGGGTGAACAAATTACAGTCGGGCAATTGACAAATAGAGAGAGCATAAAAATGCACATACATGTCATGATAAGTATAGTGAGATTTAATTGGGCATTACGACAAAGTACATAGACCGCCATCCAACTCGCATCTATGCCTAAAAAGTCCACCTTCAGAGTTATCATCCGAACCCCTCCAGTATTAAGTTGCTAACAACAGTACAATTGCATTAAGTATGGTGCGTAATGTAATCAACAACTACATCCTTAGACATAGCATCAATGTTTTATCCCTAGTGGCAACAAGCAATCCACAACCTTAGAACTTTCCGTCACTCGTCCCGGATATCAATGGAGGCATGAACCCACTATCGAGCATAAATACTCCCTCTTGGAGTTACTAGCATTAACTTGGCCAGCAGCCTCTACTAATAACGGAGAGCATGCAAGATCATAAACAACACATAGGTAATAACTTGATAATTAACATAACATGGTATTCTCTATCCATCGGATCCCAACAAACACAACATATAGCATTACAGATAGATGATCTTGATCATGTTAGGCAGCTCACAAGATCCAACAATGAAGCACAATGAGGAGAAGACAACCATCTAGCTACCGCTATGGACCCATAGTCCAGGGGTGAACTACTCACTCATCACTTCCGGAGGCGACCATGGCGGTGAAGAGTCCTCCGGGAGATGAATCCCCTCTCCGGCAGGGTGCCGGAGGAGATCTCCAGAATCCCCCGAGATGGGATTGGCGGCGGCGGCGTCTCTGGAAGGTTTTCCATATCGTGGTTCTCTCTACTGGGGTTTTCGCGACGGAGGCTTTAAGTAGGCGGAAGGGCAACGTGGGGGGCCACACGAGGGCCCCACACCACAGGTCGGCGCGGCCGTGGCCGGGCCGCGCCGCCCTATGGTGGCGGCGCCTCGTGGCCCCACTTCGACTCCTCTTCGGTCTTCCGGAAGCTTCGTGGCAAAATAGGACCCCGGGCGTTGATTTCGTCCAATTCCGAGAATATTTAGTTACTAGGATTTCTGAAACCAAAAACAGCGAGAAAACAAAGAATCGGCTCTTCGGCATCTTGTTAATAGGTTAGTTCCAGAAAATGCACGAATATGACATAAAGTGTGCATAAAACATGTAGATATCATCAATAATGTGGCATGGAACATAAGAAATTATCGATACGTCGGAGACGTATCACTACCTTTAAAATTTCTATTCTTTACCTTTACAATATATAGCTCATGGGACAAAATAGCTTAAAAACTATCGTGGTGAAGAATATGTACTTATGTGTCTTATTTCTTAATAAGTTGCTTGTTGTGCGGTAACCATGTTTCTGGGGACGCCATCAACTCTTTTACCTTTGTTGGATATCATGTGAGTTGCTATGCATGTTCGTCTTGTCTGAAGTAAGGGCGGTTTTCACAATCAAATGGTTTGAGTATGCATACTGTTAGAGAAGAACATTGGGCCGCTAACTAAAGCCATGATTCATGGTGAAAGTTTCAAGGTGTGGACAGCTAATCCTCAATCTCTTATGAGAATAATAATCGTTGTTGAATGCTTATGCATTAAAGAGGAGTCCATTATCTCGTTGTCTATGTTGTCCCGGTATGGATGTCTAAGTTGAGAATAATCAAAAGCGAGAAATCCAATGCGAGCTTTCTCCTTAGACCTTTGTACAGGCGGCATAGAGGTACCCCTTTGTGACACTTGGTTGAAACATATGCTATGCAATGATAATCCGTGTTAACCCAAGCTAATTAGGACAAGGTGCGAGCACTATTAGTATACTATGCATGAGGCTTGCAACTTATAAGATGTCTTATACATAACTCATATGCTTTATTACTACCGTTGACAAAATTGTTTCTTGTTTTCAAAATGAAAAGCTCTAGCACAAATATAGTAATCAATGCTTCCTCTCGCGAAGGGCCTATCTTTTACTTTATTGTTGAGTCAGTTTGCCTATTTCTTTCTATCTTAGAAGCAAACACTTGTATCAACTGTGTGCATTGATTCTTACATGTTTTCTTATTGCACTTGTTATATTGCTTTGTGTTGACAATTATCCATGAGATATATATGTTGAAGTTGAAAGCAACCGCTGAAATTTATATCTTCCTTTGTGTTGCTTCAATGCCTTTACTTTGAATTTATTGCTTTATGAGTAACTCTTATGCAAGTCTTATTGATGGTTGTCTTGAAAGTATTATTCATGAAAAGTCTTTGCTATATGATTCATTAGTTTATTCATTATCTTCATCATTGCTTCGAATCGCTGCATTCATCTCATATGCTTTACAATAGTATGATCAAGATTATGATAGCATGTCAATTCAGAAATTATCTTTGTTATCGTTTACCTACTCGAGGGCGAGTAGGAACTAAGCTTGGGGATGCTTGATACGTCCCAAACGTATCTATAATTTCTTATGTTCCATGCTACTTTTATGATGATACTCACATGTTTTATACACATTATATGTCATTATTATGCATTTTCCGGCACTAACCTATTGACGAGATGCCGAAGAGCCAGTTGCTGTTTTCTGCTGTTTTTGGTTTCAGAAATCCTAGTAAGGAAATATTCTCGGAATTGGACGAAATCAACGCCTAGGGGCCTATTTTTCCACGAAGCTTCCAGAAGACCGAAGGGGAGATGAAGTGGGGCCACGGGGCGCCGCCACACTAGGGCGCGGCCTAGAGGGGGCCCGCGCGGCCCTAGCGTGTGGGGCCCCCGTGACTCTCCCGACTCCGCCCTTCCGCCTACTTAAAGCCTCCGTCGCGAAACCCCCAGTACCGAGAGCCACGATACGGAAAACCTTCCAGAGACGCCGCCGCCGCCAATCCCATCTCGGGGGATTCAAGAGATCGCCTCCGGCACCCTGCCGGAGAGGGGAATCATCTCCCGGAGGTCTCTTCATCGCCATGATCGCCTCCGGATCGATGTGTGAGTAGTTCACCCCTGGACTATGGGTCCATAGCAGTAGCTAGATGGTCGTCTTCTCCTCATTGTGCTATCATGTTAGATCTTGTGAGCTGCCTATCATGATCAAGATCATCTATTTGTAATCATTCATGTTGTGTTTGTTGGGATCCGATGAATATTGAATACTATGTCAAGTTGATTATCAATCTATCATATATGTTATTTATGTTCTTGCATGCTCTCCGTTGCTAGTAGAGGCTCTGGCCAAGTTGATACTTGTGACTCCAAGAGGGAGTATTTATGCTCGATAGTGGGTTCATGCCTCCATTAAATCTGGGACAGTGACAAAAAGTTCTAAGGTTGTGGATGTGTTGTTGCCACTAGGGATTAAACATCGATGCTTTGTCTAAGGATATTTGTGTTGATTACATTACGCACCATATTTAATGCAATTGTCTGTTGTTTACAACTTAACTAGCATGGTGGCCCTCGCAAATGCGAGTGCGAGCCCCGAGTATGCCTATCTTTTTCTTCTACAAAAGTTATAATGTAGAATTACATAGTTCTATAGTCACCATAAATATTATGATAAACAAATATCACTTGTGAGGGGACATTAATATTAATATTGAATTGTGCAGAAAAAAGAACGTATCAATGACCATATGTGACTTTTATATGTGGTGATATTTGATGAGTGCATAGAATTAAATTTATATTGCAAGATAAATCAAAGTTTTTTTCACGTTACTCCACACGAGTGTGAATCTCAAAGTATACTCATAAATTTATGATCGATTTACACTTAACAAAACTTATAGTTACTGGATTCATAATAATTTGTCACGTAATGAAATTTATGTATAATTACTAAGATTAATGTTATTCACAATTAACAAATATATAGGTTCATGTATGGTTATAATAAGTTTGAAGATAACAATAGGTTATCGAAAAGTAACTGTTATGGTTAGTCGGTCGAAAGTTTTGGTCTATCTTAAGATTTCTATAACAATTCTCTATATCTTTGGTTTATCATGTGTGCTTGTTATCACCAGAATTTGACCGAGTCAGAGGTGGGCCGCGATTAAGATGGGCTTAGAAGATTACACATGGAAGATCTATGAAGCGGCCTTCACGGAGAATTTGGGCTAGGTTGCCCGTGTATCTTTAATTATAGTAGATTGTATCTAGATTAAAAGTTAGAGTTTATCTCGTGCACGGTTTAGTGCACGCCCACATTAGAAAGTCCGCTGGACTATAAATATGTACCTAGGGTTTATGGAATAAACAACAACCAACGTTCAACCACAAACAAATCTCGGCGCATCGCCAACTCCTTCGTCTCGAGGGTTTCTACCGGTAAGCATCATGCTGCCTAGATCGCATCTTGCGATCTAGGCAGCACAAGCCTGCCTACGTTGTTCACGCGTTGCTCGTACCGAAGCCTTTTTGATGGCGAGCAACGTAGTTATCTTAGACATGTTAGGGTTAGCATTGTTCTTCATATTACATGCTTTCGTAGTGCAACCCTTGCATGTCTAGCCGCCCTTACACCTATCTTAGGTGTAGGGGCGGCACCCCGCTTGATCATAGTTTAGTAGATCTGATCCGTTACGGTTGCTCCTTGTTCTACAAGGATTAGTTTAATATCCGCAATAGTTAGGCCTTACAAAGGGGGAGGATCCAGCGGCGTGTAGGGTGACGTTTGCTAGCCCTAGAAAGGATGTTCCGGGGATCAACCTCGTGTTTGTTTTTAGGCCCCGTCTAGGATCGGCTTATGATCACCGTGCGCGAGCGCGAGGCCCAACCCGGAGTAGGATGATCCGATTATGCGGTGAAAACCCTAAATCGTCGTAGATCTCATTAGCTTTACCTTGATCAAGCAGGACCACCATATATTCGGACACCCCGTCCGAATCATGGGTGGATCGGCTCTTTGAGCCGATTCACAGGATAACCCGAGAGCCGATCGAGGCTCGTATTTAACGTTTACGTGTGTGCCTCGGCAGAAACTAAGCGAGGCATCATCCACACCTTCCCGACCAGGTATAGGTCAGGTGGCACGCCCTTGTGATAAACATCGGCGCGTGCGACCAGGAGGCTTTGCGGGCCGTCGCTCAGAGGGACTGGGGCCAGCCGCAGCCCTAGTTGTTCCCGGCTCTACCGTGTTGCCCGTCTCTGCCCGCCAGAGGGTTTCTGACGTCAACACATTCTGGTACGCCCGGTGGGACAGTCGACGACATCCACGACATCGCCATCTACATCCGAGATGGCGGAAGACACTCCGGTCACGTACACGGATCTGCCTGATGAGCTCAAGAAGAAGCATGACGAGATCAAGGCAACCCTCGAAGCCGAACTCATCGGCTCCTTCCACCGAACCCGCTCCCATGGCGTCAGGTGGAAGGGTTTCACACCTGAAGGCGCACTCGATGGAGTGGACCTGTCCGCCCGTCAGAAGAACGCACCAGGTCACTGCGGCAGGAGATCAACTACATGGTGGCTCAATCGCTGCACCGCCACTCTGAGAGCCTGGTGAACACCTTGGAGCGTGTCGCCCTGCGCGTCGTCCAGGAAATCATGAGTCACCGGTACTCCCCGTCGGGACCAGCTCTAGGGACTTTCAAAGGAGAGATGCCGCTCCAGCCCCAGCCGTTCGCATGGGTAGCACCGGAACTGCCGAACTCATCGGCATACGTCGTCTACAAGGTGGGTGGTGATCCTAGTGACTACCAATTCCTGCCCGAGCCACCTAAGGAGATCCCGCACGGATACGCGTGCGCATACGTACCGGACTGCAACGCCTGGGCACTCTCGAACCAGGCTGCAATATCAGCGGCCTCTGGGACGGCAGGAGGAACGTCAGGAGCCGATCCTGAGAAGCAATCGTGGCTGGCTAAGTACGCCACCCCGACGAACCTCCAAAGCCCAGCTCCCGCAGTTGGCTTAGAACCGGAAAAGCAAGCATGGCTGGTTAAGTATGCCACCCCGGCGAATCTTCGTGGTTCGACACCTTCAGCCATCACAGCGGATCAGATTTGTACAATTCTGAAAGATCGGTTCGGTATGATGCCGAAAAGAAAGGCGTTCGGCTACACCAAGCCGTACCCCAACAGCTACGAACCGATCCCGCTGCCACCCAAATATCGGCTCCCGGACTTCACAAAGTTTAGTGGATCGGATGGGTCCAGCTCCATCGAGCATGTGAGCCGATATCCGGCACAAGCTGGGCACGATCTCAGCATCGGATGAGTTGCGCGTGAGGTTCTTCTCACAGTCCCTCACAGGATCGGCTTTCGGGTGGTACACATCGCTGCCACCGAACTCCATCCAAACTTGGAAGCAGCTTGGAAGAACAGTTCCATGAACGAGTATCACTCGGAGGCTTCCGATGTTGGTTTTGCCGATCTAGCGCAAGTACGACGGAAACGCGGGGAGACAAGTGGCGGAATACGTCCAGCCGCTTCAGGACCATTAGGAACCGATGCTTTTCGGCTCGTTTAAGTGAAAAAGAAGCAAGTCGAGTTGGCGGTGGTGGGTCTCTCATCATCAATCAAGGACGTGGCCTCCCAAGCGGACTACCCTTCGTTAGCGCAC
Source organism: Lolium rigidum (assembly GCF_022539505.1). Lineage (NCBI taxonomy): Eukaryota > Viridiplantae > Streptophyta > Magnoliopsida > Poales > Poaceae > Lolium > Lolium rigidum. The sequence goes on from NC_061511.1 coordinate 253,433,303, forward strand.
ATGGTGCGTAAGCTGACCGCATATGAACAGCGCCACCCGGATGTTTACCAGGACAAATTCAAGCGGGTGGTGACCGTGGTTGAGGCAAACGAAGATGAAGGTGCCATGGGAGATCGGGAGGTAGCGAGTGGCTGAATGGACTCGAGCGACAGGCCCCGTGACCCGCAAATGGGTGAAGCCACAAGGCCCTCCAAAAGGGTTCGACTTCGACGTGACTAAGACGGAGCAGATTTTTGACCTCTTACTCGCGGAGAAGCATATAAAGGTACCCGAAGGCCACAAGTTCCCCACGGTGCAAGAGCTGAACGGAAGGCCATACCGCAAATGGCATAACTCGCTCTCCCATGCCACCAACGATCGCAGGGTGTGGCGTCAGCACATCCAAGCGGCGATAGAAAACGGACGGTTGATTTTCAACCAATACGCCATGAAGGTCGACACACACCCCTTTCCCTCCGTAAACATGGTGGAATATGCTTGCCATGCAGGGTGCCAACCGGGTTTCCTGTGCAATATCAACATGGTAGATCTTGGACACCACGCTGGCAAGGATGGAGATGAGGGCAGCTGCTCTCATAGCAAAGAAACAGAGGAAGCCGCTCCACGCGATCGGCTCCGCCAAGACGGCAAGCGCTACGTCACAGAGGGAGAAGTAAAGAACTTGAGATATCAGCGACCTCTCTCTGATCACCTCCTCAACAAATATGTGAGTCAGTACGACCAACGCCGACGGTCCAGCGATGATGATGAAAGAGATCGTCTGGCTAGAGAAGCCAGAAGACATCGTCGGCATAATCGCGATGAGGAGGAGCACGAGCGTTGTGCCAAGGAAAAGGGAAGGGAGCAAGACGACGAGGACGAGCACCGGGACCGTCCCTTCTTCGGACACTCGCTGGGATTCGAGAATGAGCCGATTGCCAACAATCGGCAATTGCCCAGAATGCAACCGAAAGAAGAAGGAGGCAGCCAACGTGTCCGTGTTCGAGCGCTTAGGACCTCTCCCGCCACAGAGCAAACGAGCTGAGTCCCCTCGGTTGGAAGATCTCCAAGATTCAGAAGACGAGGGAGAAGAAGAAGACAGGTACCACCGGCCAAGGTGGTGCCCCGACGGACTCGGCCGTTCCCGAAACGCAGGGTTCAACGATTGCGCGGCCCGGAAGAAGCCGAGAGGTTATACTTGCATACATTGAGGAAAGCAAGGCCCGATCCGGCTGCGAAGGTTCAGCGAACCCTCGGATGAAGAGGGTCGTCCACGGAAAATGGAGTGGCGCCCCAAGCAAAGGAAAGCCGATGATGAAACATCGGCTGGCACAAACATGGTGCTCGTTCTTCCGACGAAGCTCAGCGCTCCACGGTTACACGATACATCCAAGGTGGACGACAGCAAGCGCACCAACATGATAAAGTCAGAGATTGGGCTGGTTCTGTCTACCGGCCTGAACGAGTAGCAAGAACACGTCAATGAGCAAACATGGCGAGGCTGATCCTCGTGATCGGCCCCAAAAATTTATGAAGGGAACTTACAAAACCTTCACCGGACAAGCAACGTGGAGGCCGATTCCAGCAATCGGCCAAAATTATCCTCACCCACCATTCTCGCTCGGGTTCAACATGTTATCCAGCAGAGCCGATACCATCAATTCTCTTGACAGTAATCGGCTCTGGGGGCACCTAGTGGATAGAACACGAGGATATGCAATGGAACCATCTCATCCTTTGGTGATGGGTATTGGAATATGGGGGCCGATGCACTAGTCGGCCATAAAACAAAGAAAATTCTGAAAATTCGAAAATTTTCGAGCACAGCCGATGCAGCAGACATCGTCTTAAGGATATAAAAGCCGATGCATGGCCATCGACTCAAGAGGAGTAACTGTTACGATCAGAGGGTCAATGGAGCACAAAAGGAGATTTGTTATGGAGAAACTCCTCAATGGAGTAGTTTGAAGGCTCAGATCCTCTCTTCAAGAACAATGCCAGGAGCAGCCTGGACGTGCAGATCAGGTCAAGGATGGATTGCATGAAATCCACCAAAAGAAAGGAGCCGATCTAGCCGGCAAGTTGCAGGAAGAACTGAAGAAGCTCGGGGGGCAGCTCCCCTTGAAGGCTCTCTCGCTTCGGGAAGCCGATTTATGCTCAAATCGGTTGGTTCTGCATAAAAGGCTCCCTCAGGCATAATCAAGCCCAGGTCCATACAGCTAATTGGCGTATCCTCGTCTCTGTTTTGCCTTGGCTGAGACTCGGGGGGCAACAGGCCTGGCAACCTTCTTCACAAAGTAATGAGCGCTCGCTAAAAAGGATCTCTGAAACCGGTGGGAGGAATTTAAGGGCTCTCTTGGAAATCCCACAGTATCTACCGGAAAGAGAATCATCAGTTGAAGAATGGAAGGGTAAATATCGAAGGACCGATGCGTTGCTATCGGCTCGTTATGCATTGGTAAAGGGGACGAATCGGCTAAGATAAGCTAAAGGAATCGGCAAAATCAGATTGGGAAAAGTTCTTCATTGATAGATTTCTTACATAAAGAGCTGATAGCCCTCAAAAGGAAGTACTAGGGGATACATGGCCCCATCTACTGCTACTGGTCCTATGCTAGATGTCCTATCTACGGGCCATCGCTGCCCTCATCATCGCCGTCGTCGCCGGTGTCGGCGCTGCTCCCGGCCGGCTCGTCGTCGCTGCTTCCGCAGGCCGCCGGCGGGACCTTCATTGTCCTCATCTTCGTCATCGTCATCGTCGTCGCTGTCAAAGTCACTCAGATTCCCCGGCCAGGGGCAATGGCGCTTGGCCGGTGGTTCGTCGGGGAGGCTATCGTCGTCATCGTCCTCCTCTTCCTCCTCCTTCACCTCCTCGGAGGTGGTGAAGTCGTCCCAGGAGAAGCGATCGTCATCGCTCTCCTCCTCCGATTCCCCGTCGGCGAGGAAGCGGAGGTCACTCTCCCCGTCTGTCGAGGATTTGTCGTCCTCCGACCAGAGGGAGAAGTCATGGCTAGACTTCTCCCCGGCCTCGATGGCGCGGCGGATGTTGGCCGCATGGATCTCCGCCGGGTTTGGCTCTGGCGTCGGCGCGCGATACGAAGAGGACTGGGTGGAAAGAGCCGATGAAGCAGAGGAGGAAGAGGACATGGTGGCGCAGGACGGTTTTTGGAATGCTAATGCGAAGGAGATGCAGGATTGAACTGTGCGGAACGGTTAAATAAAAGGGGATATAGTGGGGATTCAATGCCACAGCAGTTTCCGAGGAAGTGGTGCTTGAAAGAAAGAGAAAAGACTGCCAAGTCACGCGGAGAAGTTGAGAAGGCCAGTCATCATGAGGACGGGTACTGCGACGGTTCTGCCACGACATGACCCGATGAAAGAAAGGCATAATGATTTTGGAAATGTCATTTCCAAAACCAGGGGGGCATGTGTTATCACCAGAATTTGACCGAGTCAGAGGTGGGCCGCGATTAAGATGGGCTTAGAAGATTACACATGGAAGATCTATGAAGCGGCCTTGCACGGAGAATTTGGGCTAGGTTGCCCGTGTATCTTTAATTATAGTAGATTGTATCTAGATTAAAAGTTAGAGTTTATCTCGTGCACGGTTTAGTGCACGCCCACATTAGAAAGTCCGCCTGGACTATAAATATGTACCTAGGGTTTATGGAATAAACAACAACCAACGTTCAACCACAAACAAATCTCGGCGCATCGCCAACTCCTTCGTCTCGAGGGTTTCTACCGGTAAGCATCATGCTGCCTAGATCGCATCTTGCGATCTAGGCAGCACAAGCCTGCCTACGTTGTTCACGCGTTGCTCGTATCGAAGCCTTTTTGATGGCGAGCAACGTAGTTATCTTAGACATGTTAGGGTTAGCATTGTTCTTCATATTACATGCTTTCGTAGTGCAACCCTTGCATGTCTAGCCGCCCTTACACCTATCTTAGGTGTAGGGGCGGCACCCCGCTTGATCATAGTTTAGTAGATCTGATCCGTTACGGTTGCTCCTTGTTCTACAAGGATTAGTTTAATATCTGCAATAGTTAGGCCTTAATCCAGCGGCGTGTAGGGTGACGTTTGCTAGCCCTAGAAAGGATGTTCCGGGGATCAACCTCGTGTTGGTTTTTAGGCCCTGTCTAGGATCGGCTTATGATCACCGTGCGCGAGCGCGAGGCCCAACTCTGGAGTAGGATGATCCGATTATGCGGTGAAAACCCTAAATCGTCGTAGATCTCATTAGCTTTACCTTGATCAAGCGGGACCACCATATATTCGGACACCCCGTCCGAATCATGGGTGGATCGGCTCTTTGAGCCGATTCACGGGATAACTCTGAGAGCCGATCGAGGCTCGTATTTAACGTTTACGTGTGTGCCCTGCGAGGAAACTAAGCGAGGCATCATCCACACCTTCCACGACCAGGTATAGGTCGGGTGGCACGCCCTTGTGATAAACATCGGCGCGTGCGACCAGGAGGCTTTGCGGGCCGTCGCTCAGAGGGACTGGGGCCAGCCGCAGCCCTAGTTGTTCCCGGCTCTACCGTGTTGCCCGTCTCTGCCCGCCAGGGGGTTTCTGACGTCAACAGTGCTTTATTACTAAAATTACGATTTTTTATGAACATGTACGAGGAAGTCTTTTAAATGGATAAAAAACTATTAAACACACAACAACTCATGGTAATTTGGCCACGTTTTCGTTGGCAAAATAAATAAAAATAATCTTGTTGGTTGGTGGGAAAACATATTGTAAGAATTTTCATTTATTGTATCATAATGATTTTCATTAATTTATAAGCAGTCTGGTTCTCCTAATTGATCGGTAACTTTGGGCGGCAACCATGTACAATGAAATATCACTTTAAGCATTTAATAAATTAGAATATATTTGTAAACCCTATAAAATGTGAAGATTGTACACCCTCTTTTAATGATATAATATTTATCATTCGTAAAAGAAGGAATAAGGTTTATTTGGAGTGTTCACTTCCAAGGATTAACCTTAAATTTCAGGTTCAAAATTTTCATAGTAGTTGCAAAATTGATAGCCCCATTATTCTTTCGGCTTGTGCTTCCGTAGACCTCCCCAATCTCAAAACAGTGTAAACCCCTGAAAGGGTATCGTGGTATCGTTTAATCTCAGTCATCCTACCCCTAATTTTGAATATGTATCATTTGATCTTAACCATCATATTCCTTTTTAGTAATTGTACGACACTTTTTTTTTGTTTTAACCATCATATTCCTTTTTAATAATTGTACGACACTTTTTTTTGTTTCCAAGTTACTGGTTATGAGAAAACTGAAGCATGTTAGGTTTATACATTCACGCAGACATGGTTCTTATTTTCCATCCAAATTACTCTAGACAAAGCGGTATAAATCGATGGATGGTCAACCAAAATAAGTATATAATTAAACATACCCTGTTCAGTCTATTTGTACTTGCTCATGGCACCGATTTGCATGCATGGAGCGGATGCCATAGCCGTGGCTTTTTAGATCGAGCTGCTTGGTTTATTTACTTGTAGCACTACTTCGTTGATTTTCTTTCAGCGACTGGATTTGTGCAATGGCCAGTGCTAGTGCAGCAATGCACGTGTCAGTGTACTGAAACAGTTTAATCTTCACATCATAAGACATCGTACTATTCTACGTTGCTACCGGCACCATGTTCTAGCCACCTAGATTAAGCAGTTTCTTTTCTTTTTCCCAGACGTCTCTACGGTCATGTATGAAGTATGTTTTGACACCATCGATCAGTATTGTTTTCACATGTCTTATCTGGTACGGTAGTTTCAGACCATGTCAAACGGGCTTACACACTACTAACCATTGTTAAATCATAGCCATAAATTTTAAATTCAATTGTTAAAAATAGTTTGATTATGTGGTTCGACGTTGTATCTATATTGTATTAATGTACATTTATTTTAATATATATAATAAATAATAGATGTGTATTTGAGCAATTATTTCTGGCTACCTATTATTTTACCTGACTTAATAACCTAATTAATTCTATGTAGTAGTCCATATTTGCTAGTCAAGTCGGCATATAATTTTCCTAATTACAGTCTAGACTTGAGGGGCAAAGCAAATAGTAAAAGAGTCCTAACTAATCATGTCATCGGTGCATGTAGTATTGGCCGGATCCACTGAGATTAGGTTCATTCAGATATTTTGGTTGTACGTATTTCTTTGGAGATAGATTTCTTTTTGGATGCGGAAATAGAATTTCCAAACTCCCTTACATCTGATTTGCAAAAAAAAAAACTCCCTTACATATGTGCCACGGTTAGATGTGCAGGCGTGACCTCACGTTTCTCGTGTCAAACATAATAAGGTTGTCCGCTCCTACATGTTACGTAATTTCTTTTTGTATCTTGACCATTAAATTATAGATCTCTAACAGCTAAAATTATTCTGGTTATGTGGATTAAATGTACGTGTCAAACATGATGTGTCATATATGTCTACAAAATATGCGCTTGTACATGTTACGTAAAATCTTTAAATCTTGATCATTAAATTACAGATCTAACAGCTAAAATAATCCTAATGATGTGGATTAACCTCGCGTCACTATTTTAGATCTCCGCATTTTGCTTTTAGTATATAATAGATAATAGATAGACTAGTCGGATGAGAAAACAATTAAACCATATTTACAAATATACTGATTAACAAATGTTCTCTCTATCTAGAAACATCTAGAACTCAATATCTGACAATTTGGAAAGCTCAAACTAACCACCTACTAATGAATAATAGCAAATTTGACTACCTAACCTTTTGTCTAGCTTGCAAAATGTAAAGTTCTACAAAAATACATGAATTTGTGTATTAATTCAACCTGGTCATTATGTGCATCCAACAACAGCCAATCATACTAATACCTTATTTTGCTCTCAGAATATGTAATGCCATCTATTCTCCAATTTCACCACTTTAGATGTGAACTATAATTGTTCAATTCAAGGAAGTACGTACGTGTCCAGAGAGAGTCCACATCTGACTCGTTATCTCTTTACTATTAACCGTGCCAAATATGTTACATTATTAAAAAGCTAACACATTAAACATGTTACGTAATTTTTAATGCATAAATAAATCCTAACAGTAAAATTTAGATCTAACTGTCATGGTAATTTAATCAACGTTCAAATCTTACTAATACTACCATAGATTACTTGTTATTTTTTCATTAGTATTTGCAAAATCACAACAACGGAATACTCCCTCCATCCCATAAAAAATATCTTAGATTTGTCTAAATTTAAATGTATCTGTTACATTATTAAGAAGCTAACACATTAAACATGTTACGTAAATTTTAGTGCATAAATAAATCCTAACAGTAAAATTTAGATCTAACTATCATGGTAATTTAATCAACGTTCAAATCTTACTAATACTGCCATAGATTACTTGTTATTTTTCATTAATATTTGCAAAATCACAACAACGGAATACTCTCTCCGTCCCATAAAAAATATCTTAGATTTGTCTAAATTTAAATGTATCTTAATACTAAATATATTTAAATTTAGGCAACGTTAAAACATCTTTTATGAGATGGAGGGGGTAAATGAATTTATTAGTTTCATGTGCGGTGCACCAGAGAAGAAAAGGAAAAATTCGATCACAGACCACCAACGTTTTGCTCAAGTCTTACTGTTGGGCATGTGGACATCGCCATCAGCTTCTAGCTAGTGTGCGCACGCTTTCTTTAAAACAGCCACAGCTAGAGTCCTACGTATTTAGGTCTTTAAATAGTAAACTGATTGAACATGAAATTTATAGATCCGTTTTATTCTAGCTTATATACACGGTATCTAATTGTTCAATTAAAGGAAGTAAGTACGTCTCCAGAGAGTCCAGAGAGTCCAGATCTAACACGTTATCTCTTTACCATTAACCGTGCCAAATATGTTACGTTATTAAAAAAGTGACACATTAAACATGTTACGTAATTTTTAATGCATAAGTAAATCCTAACCGTAAACTTTAGATCTAACTGTTATGGTAATTTAGATGATGTGGATTAACGTGATGTCTCTATTTTACATCCTTATTTTGCTTTTAGTATATAATAATAGATAGATACTGGAAGGGGTTCGGATGATAACCTGAAGGTGGACTTTTTACGCATAAATGCATGCTGGATAGCGGTCTATGTACTTTTTCGTAATGCCCTGATTAAATCTCATAGTACTCATCATGATATATGTATGTGCATTGTTATGCCTTCTTTATTTGTCAATTGCCCAACTATAATTTGTTCACCCAACATCTGCTATCTTATGGGAGAGACACCACTAGTGATCTGTGGACTCCGGTCCTATTCTTTACATCTGAAATACAAACTGCTGCAATTGTTCTTTACTGTTCTTCGCAAACAAACATCATCATCCACACTATACATCTAATCCTTTGTTACAGCAAGCCGGTGAGATTGACAACCTCGCTGTTACGTTGGGGCAAAGTTCTGTGATTGTGTTGTGCAGGTTCCACGTTGGCGCTGGAATCCCTGGTGTTGCACCGCACTACACTCCGCCACCAACAACCTTCAACGTGCTTCTTGGCTCCTCCTGGTTCGATAAACCTTGGTTTCTTTCTGAGGGAAAACTTGCTACTGTGCGCATCACACCTTCCTCTTGGGGTTCCCAACGGACGTGTCAACTACACGCATCAATGCTCCAACTCCCGCTCTGTCAAGGAGGGTCTCGGTGGGGAGTGGTTGCGAGACCGCGAGCCCAACTTGGGAGCTGTCGCAGTCCCGGAGTTCTTCCTTCTTTGGGGTATCATCTCCGATGTCTAGCTCTCGCCGGAGCGAGAGGATTATTTTGTGTGGCGGTGGACGACGGATGGCACTTACTCTGCCAAGTTAGCCTATGGCGCCTTCTTCGACGGGACCATGGTAGCGCCACCTCAGAGATCTGACGGTCGCCAGCACCCTACTGCTGCAAGTTCTTCGCTTGGCTTGCTTCTCGGAATAGGTGATGGTCGGCGGATAGGCTCCAGCGCCGCAGTGTGCCCCACTCAGTGGCTTGCCCCTTGTGCGACCAGGAACCATAGTCCATCCAGCACCTTCTACACGGCGGTGTCATCGCTCGTGAGGTTTGGACTTGGGCCTTGGCAAGGTGGGGTAAGATGGAGTGGATGCCATCAGTAGACACCAAGCTCCTACAGTGGTGGTCCTCCCTGGCCTGTCCTCCGAGGGCTAGGAGAGACCTTTGGATGGCAGTTATCTTGATCTTTTGGTGCATCTGGAGGTATCAGAATGATGTGGTGTTCAATGACGCTACATCGGAGGCTCGAGCTATTAGGGGAAGGATCAATGATGAGTTCCATAGTTGGCGTGTAGCTAGGCTTTGCCGCTCGAAGACCTTCGGCTTTCCTGAGCCTTTTCCTTTTTCGTGAAGGGATTGAGATTAGGCTTCGCTTTGGAAGCTGTCATCCATGTTGACAACATGTACTAAGTGGTGAGGGTCTTCTGACCCCTTATTCTATGTGATCAACACACCTCCCCGTGTGTATTCTCGAAAAAAAAAAGCCTAATATGTATAGAAAATTAACCTTTCGGCCGGGGAAAGGAAGTATAGGAAGGCAAGTCACCTAGTCAGGAGCAACTACGGACAAATCTCTCGTGCTCGCACACCGTTCCCTGATTGGAGGAGATGACGACGCCAAGCTAATCAAACCGATAGTAGGAACCAATAACGAGTGGCTTCATTTTTCCTCGAATCGTCTGAAACGGCCCCATCGGACGTCCGAGATCGATCAGACGGTTATCGAAGTTGAGACGATTCGGGTTATTTCTCCTCAAGACAAAGGAAAGCATAATCGATCGACACATCGACCCTTGCTGAGACAACTCCTGGTCTCCATGCCGATTCAACGGACGGGCCAACAGCACACACATGCTTCAATGTCCATAGCTTTCGACGACAGTCAGCTTATGCTTGCACGCGCACTCCAGCTCCGACCATTGCGAGTGTCCCCGTCGCCGTCACGTACGTCGATCGGACGCAGAACTGGCTAACCAGCTTCCATTCAGGTACGCCTGTACACAAGGATCACTACGTAAACAAAACAAAGCTCGATCGGCCGTGAGCACGAGTGAGGGTATCTCCAACGGGCGCGATGCAAATCGGACGCCAAAACAGACGCTGACCATCCATTTGCGTTGGGCCGAATGGTTGAAATCGATCGTACATCCGTTTGCATCTAGGGGTGTTCCAGCGATCCGATGCATAATCTTTTTTCCATTAAAAACTCATAATTTACATAATTTGAAAAATATATCAAAAAGCTAAAACCTAGCTGCGGACTACTGCTCGTCGTCGCTGACGAGATCGATGAACTCCGGCATCCACCATGGGAGCTGGTACGCCGGCGGTGGAGGAGGAAGAGCAGTCTGCGGTGGCTGCTGCCAGACCGTCGGCAGAGCAGGGGGCTGTGGTGAAGGTGGCCACGGATCCCAGGCCGTCGAAGGAGCAACAGACTGCGCGTGCCCTTGGCTACGTGTCGGCGTGGTTGGAGGAGTCGCCGGCCTCCCCTGTGCCAACAATGACTCGCGGAGCTGGATGGCGAGGCCATCCCACCTAGCAAAATGGTCGAGCTCACTAATAGCTATTGCAATGGCAATGGCCTGCTCTCGCTAACGACCGGCGGTTGGGTCTCCGGTTCCCATGCTGGGCCGTCGTTGTCGTGGCCATTGTCTCTTCCTTGGACGTGGCCGTGCGACGAGGCCTCGTACTCGGCATTGGCAGCGGCGTCATCCTCGGTGCCCTCGTCCTTGTCCATGTCATCGTCATCGTACCCGCCGTCGCCGCTGCCGCCGTCGTTGTCTTCTGTGGAGAGCTCGCGGTCGAAGTAGTTGACATCGCCGAGGTATCCCGCTGGGCGGTGCCCATCGAACTCCCACGTCCCGAATGAGATCCAGTTGTAGGACTTGAGCGCGTACGCCAGATCTTCTCGGTGATCGGCTGGCAGGATGGCTCGGCGGCAGCACACCTCGTCACGGCGCTCTCGGTCCTCGCGTAGTACGGGAGGGACCGACACGCGCCTAGAGTTGAGGTACCAGCCTCCTCCAGGCAGGCTCGCATCTGGACATGGCACCAGCCGGTTTTCCTCCCAGTGGCGGCGATGGTGTTGGGCGACCGCCCTACCCGCTTTTTTTGCCGGACCGCGAGCGCTATCCTCGTGGTCGTTTTTCGTCTTGCGGAACGGCCAGACCTTCCCCATGGCGTCGGTTGGGTGGATACGGTGGCCTCTGGCAATGGTGTGGTCAAGAAAATGGTGCTGCTAGCCGATCTTAAAAAGGCTCAGACGGTACTTCGCCTTCAATGCACTGCCACTGTGACGCCGCCCACCAGGACACACTCGCGGAAGGCGAGGCGCGCCGTTAACGCGGCGCAGAAAAGCTGCAATGCAACGCGTTCCTCGTAAGTTATGCCGCGCTGAAGACAAAACATTTGTACCGCTACCAGACAGACCCGTGCGAGAAGCATGCAGACGACCGTAATATCTGCGCAGACACAAACGTGACGCTATCCATGCAGCGTCCTCGACAGATAGATCGGGCAGTATGGGTCGGGCCGCTGGGCCGAGAGCATTTTTTTAACGGGTGTCTATTTAGCTAGGTAAATGGGCTTGGGCTGGCGGCGCCGTTAGCTTCCGTTTCCACTTACAGATATAATTTGGACCGCGCGGTGGCAAACAGATGCGTCGAGTTGAGAACACCTGCAGGAGCTTTGTCCTCGGAGAGTGAAAACGCGCCTGCGTACGTGTGTGGCTTATTTGAGGAGACCCACGCTAGCTACTTGCCACTCCCCGCAGACGCGACGTCTTCGACAGAGCGGTCGCTGCGCACCTGCACGCGCGCATGGCGATTCTCTTGGATTGACTAATGGAATGTGTCATCTCGGCGTCACTACGGGTCAGGATTGAACTCGATCTTTTGTGACGAGCGAGCTTATGCTGTTGAGACCCGAACTGGCGGGGGCTGGTGGAATGGCCCTTGTTTAGAGCATGTCTAGGAAAACGCTGGTATCCCGTATTATTTCGGCGGGATAGAGGGTGAGGCTGTGAAGGTGAAATGGACCGTCTAGCAGGCTCCGTATTCAGGTTGACCCATATCGGCAGAATACGGGGCCCGTCAAACCCACCCCTCCGACCCCTACAAATAGAGGGTGAAGGTGCGAGTGGGGGTTCAACCCCTCACTCGCAACCCTAGCCCCGCCGTGCGCCGCCACCACTTCGGCGAGCAATTCCCACGCGCACGCTGCCGCATTTTCACCGTCGCCAGCCATGACCGCACAGCGTAGGAGAAGCCTCTCGCCCGCCGCCGGATCGAAGCGTTCCCACGAGCCGGCCACGGTGGAGGAGGCGTGGCGTCGCCACTGCAAATTCTCCGGCGTGCAAGTACGTCGGGTCTGGGTGGATGCCGCCGACGCTCTGGGACTTCGTGGAGGGCGGCCACTACCACAAGGTCGACCCTCTGTTGAAGCCGATAAGCGGCGGCAAATTTGAGAAGTGGTGGAGCGCGTGGGAGCAGGAGTGCGCGTGGAAGGCCGCGTGGGAGGGGAGCTCCAGCGGAGGAGCGCCGCGAGCCGGCGACGAGGAAGAGGAGGCGGAGGAGGGGGAGGACCCCCTCTTCATGGAGGCAGTGGCCGCGTCCAAGAAGGATGCCGCCGACAAGGCGCAGGCGGACGCCGAGGAGGTGGCGCAGGCCATCGCCATCATCAAGGAGCTGATGGCTCGGGAGGCCGCCGCCACCACTCCGCTCATCATCCTCAATGACTAGGCGCATCCCTAGCATTGTAGAAGTCGTGATCCAGTAGGATCGTGCAATTTTGTATATCCTCTATCTATGATATATGTGAAGAACTATCTATGAATTCTCCCGGGTTTTGTATTTTTAAGGTTTTGCATTTTTATAAATACGGGTTGAAATAAGGGGTCTAGTAAATGGAATGGTTCGTGCGTGCCATTTTTTTTGATACAGGGCCCTATATTCGCTCGATATGCTCTTACCGATATAAACAGTCTCGTCCTCGCGGGCTAAGTCAGGGGTGAAACCCCAGTCCCCCGCTCCCCCCTTCAGCCCCACCCCCTCTGCCCCCTCCTCCACCGCCAGCGGAGAGACCCGCAGGGCAAAGCCCGCAAGCTGTCGCTAGCCGCGGGCATCTCCACCAACCGCATGTCTGTCAGGAGACGTGGGATGGCGGCAGCGGGAGATCCTCGGGTATCCGGCGACGGCGCTAGGGAAGGCGGCGACGATGCTAAGGATGATGGCAACGATGCTGGGATGGCGGCGATGGTGTTGGGCGACTGGAGTTGGCGCCTGATGGCGTGTAACTCACACGTTCGTTGGGAACCCCAAGAGGAAGGTATGATGCGCACAGCAGCAAGTTTTCCCTCAGAAAGAAACCAAGGTTTATCGAACCAGGAGGAGCCAAGAAGCACGTTGAAGGTTGATGGCGGCGGGATGTAGTGCGGCGCAACACCAGAGATTCATGCGCCAACGTGGAACCTGCACAACACAACCAAAGTACTTTGCCCCAACGAAACAGTGAGGTTGTCAATCTCACCGGCTTGTTGTAACAAAGGATTAGATGTATAGTGTGGATGATGATTGTTTGCAAGAAAATAGTAAAGAACAAGTATTGCAGTACATTGTATTTCAGTATAAAAGAATGGACCGGGGTCCACAGTTCACTAGAGGTGTCTCTCCCATAAGATAGCATGTTGGGTGAACAAATTACAGTCGGGCAATTGACAAATAGAGAGGGCATAACAATGCACATACATGACATGATGAATATTGTGAGATTTAATTGGGCATTATGACAAAGTACATAGACCGCTATCCGAGCATGCATCTATGCCTAAAAAGTCCACCTTCGGGTTATCATCCGAACCCCTTCCGGTATTAAGTTGTAAAACAACGGACAATTGCATTAAGTATGGTGCGTAATGTAATCAATAACTACATCCTCGGACATAGCATCAATGTTTTATCCCAAGTGGCAACGAGCACATCCACAACCTTAGAACTTTTCGTCCACTGTCCCAGATTTAATGGAGGCATGAACCCACTATCAAGCATAAATACTCCCTCTTGGAGTTAAGAGCAAAAACTTGGCCGAGCCTCTACTAATAACAGAGAGCATGCAAGATCATAAACAACACATAGGTAATAGATTGATAATCAACATAACATAGTATTCTCTATCCATCGGATCCCGACAAACACAACATATAGAATTACAGATAGATGATCTTGATCATGTTAGGCAGTTCACAAGATCCGACAATGAAGCACATGAGGAGAAGACAACCATCTAGCTACTGCTATGGACCCATAGTCCAGGGGTGAACTACTCACTCATCACTCCGGAGGCGACCATGGCGGTGAAGAGTCCTCCGGGAGATGATTCCCCTCTCCGGCGGGGTGCGGAGGTGATCTCCGAGAATCCCCCGAGATGGGATTGGCGGCGGCGGCGTCTCGGTGAGGTTTTCCGTATCGTGGCTCTCGGTGCTGGGGGTTTCGCGACGAAGGCTTTAAGTAGGCGGAAGGGCAACGCGGGGGGCCACACGAGGGCCCCACACGCCGGGCCGCGCGGCCAAGACTCGGGCCGCGCCGCCTCTGCTGTGGCGGCGCCTCGTGGCCCCACTTCCTTTCCCCTCGGTCTTCCGGAAGCTTCGTGCAAAAATAGGACCCTGGGCGTTGATTTCATCCAATTCCGAGAATATTTCCTTTGTAGGATTTACTGAAACCAAAAACGAGTAGAAAACGACAAGCTGTCTCTTCGGCATCTCGTTAATAGGTTAGTGCCGGAAAATGCATAAATACGACATATAATGTGTATGAAACATGTAGATATCATCAATAATGTGGCATGGAACTTAACAAATTATCGATACGTCGGAGACGTATCAGCATCCCCAAGCTTAGTTCCTGCTCGTTCCGAGCAGGTGAACGATAACACGGATAATTTACGGAGTGACATGCCATCATAACCTTGATCATACTATTGTAAACATAGGTAATGAATGCAGCGATCAAAACAATGGTAATGACATGAGTAAACAACTGAATCATAAAGCAAGGACTTTTCATGAATAGCACTTCAAGACAAGCATCAATAAGTCTTGCATAAGAGTTAACTCATAAAGCAATAAATCAAAGTAAAGGTATTGAAGCAACACAAAGGAAGATTAAGTTTCAGCGGTTGCTTTCAACTTATAACATGTGTATCTCATGGATAATTGTCAACATAGAGTAATATAACAAGTGCAATATGCAAGTATGTAGGAATCAATGCACAGTTCACACAAGTGTTTGCTTCTTGAGGTGGAGAGAAATAGGTGAACTGACTCAACATAAAAGTAAAAGAATGGTCCTTCAAAGAGGAAAGCATCGATTGCTATATTTGTGCTAGAGCTTTTATTTTGAAAACATGAAACAATTTTGTCAACGGTAGTAATAAAGCATATGTATCATGTAAATTATATCTTACAAGTTGCAAGCCTCATGCATAGTATACTAATAGTGCCCGCACCTTGTCCTAATTAGCTTGGACTACCGGATCATCGCAATACACATGTTTTAACCAAGTGTCACAATGGGGTACCTCCATGCCGACTGTACAAAGGTCTAAGGAGAAAGCTCGCATTTTGGATTTCTCGCTTTTGATTATTCTCAACTTAGACATCCATACCGGGACAACATGGACAACAGATAATGGACTCCTCTTTAATGCATAAGCATGTAGCAACAATTAGTATTCTCATATGAGATTGAGGATATATGTCCAAAACTGAAACTTCCACCATGATTCATGGCTTTAGTTAGCGGCCCAATGTTCTTCTCTAACAATATGCATGCTCCAACCATTAAGGTGGTAGATCTCTCTTACTTCAGACAAGACGGACATGCATAGCAACTCATATGATATTCAACAAAGAGTAGTTGATGGCGTCTCCAGGAACATGGTTATCGCACAACAAGCAACTTAATAAGAGATAAAGTGCATAAGTACATATTCAATACCACAATAGTTTTTAAGATATTTGTCCCATGAGCTATATATTGTAAAGGCGAATGATGGAAATTTTAAAGGTAGCACTCAAGCAATTTACTTTGGAATGGCGGAGAAATACCATGTAGTAGGTAGGTATGGTGGACACAAATGGCATAGTGGTTGGCTCAAGGATTTTGGATGCATGAGAAGTATTCCCTCTCGATACAAGGTTTAGGCTAGCAAGGTTATTTGAAACAAACACAAGGATGAACCGGTGCAGCAAAACTCACATAAAAGACATATTATAAACATTATAAGACTCTACACCGTCTTCCTTGTTGTTCAAAACTCAACACTAGAAATTATCTAGACTTTAGAGAGACCAAATATGCAAACCAAATTAGCAAGCTCTAGGTGTTTCTTCATTAATGGGTGCAATATTATATGATGCAAGAGCTTAAACATGAGCACAACAATTGCCAAGTATCAAATTATTCAAGACATTTTAGAATTACTACATGTAGCATTTCCCGATTCCAACCATATAACAATTTAACGAAGAAGATTCAACCTTCGCCATGAATACTATGAGTAAAGCCTAAGGACATACTTGTCCATATGCAACAGCGGAGCTTGTCTCTCTCCCACACAATGAATGCTAGGATCCATTTTATTCAAACAAAACAAAAACAAAAACAAACCGACGCTCCAAGCAAAGTACATAAGATGTGACGGAATAAAAATATAGTTTCGGGGGAGGAACCCGATAATGTTGTCGATGAAGAAGGGGATGCCTTGGGCATCCCCAAGCTTAGACGCTTGAGTCTTCTTAAAATATGCAGGGGTGAACCACCGGGGCATCCCCGAGCTTAGAGCTTTCACTCTCCTTGATCATATTGCATCATTCTCCTCTCTTGATCCTTGAAAACTTCCTCCACACCAAACTCGAAACAACTCATTAGAGGGTTAGTGTACAATAAAAATTAACATGTTCAGAGGTGACACAATCATTCTTAACACTTCTGGACATTGCATAAAGCTACTTGGACATTAATGGATCAAAGAAATTCATCCAACATAGCAAAAGGGGCAATGCGAAATAAAAAGGCAGAATCTGTCAAAACAGAACAGTCCGTAAAGATGGATTTTATTGAGGCACCAGACTTGCTCAAATGAAAATGCCCAAATTGAATGAAAGTTGCGTACATATCTGAGGATCACGCACGTAAATTGGCATAGTTTTCCGAGCTACCTACAGAGGGGCAGGTCGAAATTCGTGACAGCAAAGAAATGCATTATTGCGCAGACAATCCAAATCTAGTATGAACCTTACTATCAACGACTTTACTTGGCACAACAAAGCACAAAACTAAGAGAAGGAGAGGTTGCTACAGTAGTAAACAACTTCCAAGACTCAAATATAAAACAAAAATACTGTAGTAAAAACATGGGTTGTCTCCCATAAGCGCTTTTCTTTAACGCCTTTCAGCTAGGCGCAGAAAGTGTATATCAAGTATTATCAAGAGATGAAGTATCAACATCATAATTTGTTCTAATAATAGAATCAAAAGGTAACTTCATTCTCTTTCTAGGAAAGTGTTCCATACCTTTCTTGAGAGGAAATTGATATTTAATATTACCTTCCTTCATATCAATGATGGCTCCAACAGTTCGAAGAAAAGGTCTTTCCAATATAATGGGACAAGATGCATTGCATTCAATATCCAAGACAACAAAATCAACGGGGACAAGGTTATTGTTAACGGTAATGCGAACATTGTCAACTCTCCCCAAAGGTCTCTTTATAGCATTATCAACAAGATTAACATCCAAATAACAATTTTTCAATGGTGGCAAGTCAAGCATATTATAGATTTTCTAAGGCATAACGGAAATACTTGCACCAAGATCACATAAAGCATTACAATCAAAGTTATTGACCTTCATCTTAATGATGGGCTCCCAACCATCCTCTAACTTTCTAGGAATAGAAGTTTCAAGTTTTAGTTTCTCTTCTCTAGCTTTTATGAGAGCATTTGTAATATGTTTTGTGAAAGCCAAGTTTATAGCACTAGCATTGGGACTCTTAGCAAGTTTTTGTAAGAACTTTATAACTTCAGAGATGTGGCAATCATCAAAATCCAAACCATTACAATCTAAAGCAATGGGATCATCATCCCCAATGTTGGAAAAAATTTCAGCAGTTTTATCACAGGCAGTTTCAGCAGTTTTAGCAGTTTCGGGCAATTTTGCACGCTTTGCACTAGGAGTAGTAACATTGCCAACACCAATTATTTTATCATTGATAGTAGGAGGTGCAGCAACATGTGAATAATTAACATTACTAGTGGTGGTAATAGTCCAAACTTTAGCTACATTATTCTTTTTAGCTAGTTTTTCATTTTCTTCTCTTTCCCACCTAGCATGCAATTCGGCCATCAATCTTATATTCTCATTAATTCTAACTTGGATGGCATTTGCTGTAGTAACAATTTTATTTTCAATATCCTCAGGTTTAGCAGCCGTTTTATTAATTAAAGAAGATTGTGACGCAGACATGTATGAGATTCGGTTTTCAGCATTTGCAAGTTTAGTTTGCAACCCGAAATCTCCATATTCAGATTTTCAAGTTGATTTCCTATATTCTTCAACAAGGTAGATTGTTCATTCATAGTTTTAGTAAACAATTTGTTTTGCTCATATTGTGATTGCATAAAGCTCTTGGCGGATCTTTCAATTTCTAACATCTTTTCCTCATTAGGTGAAACATATCTACCATAAGAGTTACCATTAGCAGGATATGGCCTAGAATTTTGAGCTACCAATGAAGCTAACGGAACATTATTGGGATCAACATTAGTCCTATCATTCACAAGCATAGACATAATAGCATCAATCTTATCACTCAAGGAAGAGGTTTCTTCGACAGAATTTACCTTCTTACCTTGTGGAGCTCTTTCCGTGTGCCATTCGGAGTAATTAATCATCATATTATCAAGGAGCTTTGTTGCTTCACCAAGAGTGATGGACATAAAGGTACCTCCAGCAGCTGAATCCAATAGGTTCCACGAAGAAAAGTTTAGTCCTGCATAAAAGGTTTGGATGATCATCCAAGTAGTCAGTCCATGGGTTGGGCAATTTTTAACCAAAGATTTCATTCTTTCCCAAGCTTGTGCAACATGCTCATTATCTAATTGTTTAAAATTCATTATGCTACTTCTCAAAGATATAATTTTAGCAGGGGGATAATATCTACCAATAAAAGCATCCTTGCATTTAGTCCATGAATCAATACTATTCTTAGGCAAAGATAGCAACCAATCTTTAGCTCTTCCTCTTAATGAGAAAGGAAACAATTTTAATTTTATAATGTCACCATCTACATCTTTATACTTTTGCATTTCACACAATTCAACAAAGTTATTGAGATGGGCAGCAACATCATCAGAACTAACACCAGAAAATTGCTCTCGCATAACAAGATTCAGTAAAGCAGGTTTAATTTCAAAGAATTCTGCTGTAGTAGCAGGTGGAGCAATAGGTGTGCATAAGAAATCATTATTATTTGTGGTTGTGAAGTCACACAACTTAGTATTTTCAGGAGTGGCCATTTTAGCAGTAGTAAATAAAGCAAACTAGATAAAGTAAATGCAAGTAAACTATTTTTTGTGTGTTTTTGATATAGAGTGCAAGACAGTAAATAAAGTAAAACTAGCAACTAATTTTTTTGTGTTTTGATATAATGCAGCAAACAAAGTAGTAAATAAAATAAAGCAAGACAAAACAAAGTAAAGAGATTGGATTGTGGAGACTCCCCTTGCAGCGTGTCTTGATCTCCCCGGCAACGGCGCCAGAAAATATGCTTGATGGCGTGTAACTCACACGTTCGTTGGGAACCCCAAGAGGAAGGTATGATGCGCACGGCAGCAAGTTTTCCCTCGGAAAGAAACCAAGGTTTATCGAACCGGGAGGAGCCAAGAAGCACGTTGAAGGTTGATGGCGGCGAGATGTAGTGCGGCGCAACACCGGAGATTCCGGCGCCAACGTGGAACCTGCACAACACAACCAAAGTACTTTGCCCCAACGAAACGA
Source organism: Lolium rigidum (assembly GCF_022539505.1). Classification (NCBI taxonomy): domain Eukaryota; kingdom Viridiplantae; phylum Streptophyta; class Magnoliopsida; order Poales; family Poaceae; genus Lolium; species Lolium rigidum. Next base: position 253,453,411 of record NC_061511.1, read on the forward strand.
GTGAGGTTGTCAATCTCACCGGCTTGTCTGTAACAAAGGATTAGATGTATAGTGTGGATTATGATTGTTTGCAAGAAAATAGTAAAGAACAAGTATTGCAGTAGATTGTATTTCAGTATAAAAGAATGGACCGGGGTCCACAGTTCACTAGAGGTGTCTCTCCCATAAGATAGCATGTTGGGTGAACAAATTACGATCGGGCAATTGACAAATAGAGAGGGCATAACAATGCACATACATGACATGATGAATATTGTGAGATTTAATTGGGCATTACGACAAAGTACATAGACCGCTATCCGAGCATGCATCTATGCCCAAAAAGTCCACTTTCGAGGTTATCATCCGAACCCCTTCCGGTATTAAGTTGTAAAACAACAGACAATTGCATTAAGTATGGTGCGTAATGTAATCAATAACTACATCCTCGGACATAGCATCAATGTTTTATCCCTAGTGGCAACAGCACATCCACAACCTTAGAACTTTCTGTCACTGTCCCAGATTTAATGGAGGCGTGAACCCACTATCGAGCATAAATACTCCCTCTTGGAGTTAAGAGCAAAAACTTGGCCAGAGCCTGTTGACGTCAGAAACCCCCTGGCGGGCAGAGACGGGCAACACGGTAGAGCCGGGAACAACTAGGGCTGCGGCTGGCCCCAGTCCCTCTGAGCGACGGCCCGCAAAGCCTCCTGGTCGCACGCACCGATGTTTATCACAAGGGCGTGCCACCGACCTATACCCGGTCGGGAAGGTGTGGATGATGCCTCGCTTAGTTTCCTGCAGGGCACACACGTAAACATTAAATACGAGCCTCGATCGGCTCTCGAGGTTATCTCGTGAATCGGCTCAAAGAGCCGATCCACCCATGATTCGGACGGGGTGTCCGAATATATGGTGGTCCTGCTCGATCAAGGTAAAGCTAATGAGATCTACGACGATTTAGGGTTTTCACCGCATAATCGGATCATCCTACTCCGAGGTTGGGCCTCGCGCTCGCGCACGGTGATCATAAGCCGATCCTAGACAGGGCCTAAAAACCAACACGAGGTTGATCCCCGGAACATCCTTTCTAGGGCTAGCAAACGTCGCCCTACACGCCGCTGGATCCTCCCCCCCCCTTTGTAAGGCCTAACTATTGCAGATATTAAACTAATCCTTGTAGAACAAGGAGCAACCGTAACGGATCAGATCTACTAAACTATGATCAAGCGGGGTGCCGCCCCTACACCTAAGATAGGTGTAAGGGCGGCTAGACATGCAAGGGTTGCACTACGAAAGCATGTAATATGAAGAACAATGCTAACCCTAACATGTCTAAGATAACTACGTTGCTCGCCATCAAAAAGGCTTCGATACGAGCAACGCGTGAATAACGTAGGCAGGCTTGTGCTGCCTAGATCGCAAGATGCGATCTAGGCAGCATGATGCTTACCGGTAGAAACCCTCGAGACGAAGGAGTTGGCGATGCGCCGAGATTTGTTTGTGGTTGAACGTTGGTTGTTGTTTATTCCATAAACCCTAGATACATATTTATAGTCCAGGGGACTTTCTAATGTGGGCGTGCACCAAACCGTGCACGGGTAAGATTCTAACTTCTAAACTAAGATGCGATCTAATATGTTACAGATACACGGGAAATTAAACCCAATTTGATATAAAAGGCCGATCCACGTATTCTTCTATATATATTTCTTCAAACCCATCTTGATCGCGGCCCACCTCTGACTTGGTCAAATTCTGGTGATAACACATGCCCCCCTGGTTTTGGAAATGACATTTCCAAAATCATTATGCCTTTCTTTCATCGGGTCATGTCGTGGCGGAACCGTCGCAGTATCCGTCCTCATGATGACTGGCCTTCTCAACTTCTCCGCGTGACTTGGCAGTCTTTTCTCTTTCTTTCAAGCACCACTTCCTCGGAAACTGCTGTGGCATTGAATCCCCACTATATCCCCTTTTATTTAACCGTTCCGCACAGTTCAATCCTGCATCTCCTTCGCATTAGCATTCCAAAAACCGTCCTGCGCCACCATGTCCTCTTCCTCCTCTGCTTCATCGGCTCTTTCCACCCGGTCCTCTTCGTCTCGCGCGCCGACGCGCGAGCCAAACCCGGCGGAGATCCATGCGGCCAACATCCGCCGCGCCATCGAGGCCGGGGAGGAGTCTAGCCATGACTTCTCCCTCGCGGTCGGAGGACGACAAATCCTCGACAGACGGGGAGAGTGACCTCCGCTTCCTCACCGACGGGGAATCGGAGGAGGAGAGCGATGACGATCGCTTCTCCTGGGACGACTTCACCACCTCCGAGGAGGTGAAGGAGGAGGAAGAGGAGGACGACGACGACGATAGCCTCCCCGACGAACCACCGGCCAAGCGCCATTGCCCCTGGCCGGGGAATCTGAGTGACTTTGACAGCGACGACGATGACGATGACGAAGATGAGGACAATGAAGGTCCTGCCGGCGGCCTCTGGAGCAGCGACGACGAGCCGGCCGGGAGCAGCGCCGACACCGGCGACGACGGCGATGATGAGGGCAGCGACGGCCCGTAGATAGGACATCTAGCATAGGACCAGTAGCAGTAGATGGGGCCATGTATCCCCTAGTACTTCCTTTTGAGGGCTATCAGCTCTTTATGTAAGAAATCTATCAATGAAGAACTTTTCCCAATCTGATTTTGCCGATTCCTTTAGCTTATCTTAGCCGATTCGTCCCCTTTACCAATGCATAACGAGCCGATAGCAACGCATCGGTCCTTCGATATTTACCCTTCCATTCTTCAACTGATGATTCTCTTTCCGGTAGATACTGTGGGATTTCCAAGAGAGCCCTTAAATTCCTCCCACCGGTTTCAGAGATCCTTTTTAGCGAGCGCTCATTACTTTGTGAAGAAGGTTGCCAGGCCTGTTGCCCCCCGAGTCTCAGCCAAGGCAAAACAGAGACGAGGATACGCCAATTAGCTGTATGGACCTGGGCTTGATTATGCCTGAGGGAGCCTTTTATGCAGAACCAACCGATTTGAGCATAAATCGGCTTCCCAGGGCAGAGAGCCTTCAAGGGGAGCTGCCCCCCGAGCTTCTTTAGTTCTTCCTGCAACTTGCCGGCTAGATCGGCTCCTTTCTTTTGGTGGATTTCATGCAATCCATCCTTGACCTGATCTGCACGTCCAGGCTGCTCCTGGCATCGTTCTTGAAGAGAGGATCTGAGCCTTCAAACTACTCCATTGAGGAATTCTCCATAAAAAATCTCCCTTTGTGCTCCATTGACCCTCTGACCGTAACAGTTACTCCTCTTGAGTCGATGGCCATGCATCGGCTTTTATATCCTTAAGACGATGTCTGCTGCATCGGCTGTGCTCGAAAAATTTCGAATTTTCAGAATTTTCTTTGTTTTATGGCCGACTAGTGCATCGGCCCCCATATTCCAATACCCATCACCAAAGGATGAGATGGTTCCATTGCATATCCTCGTGTTCTATCCACCTGGGTGCCCCCCCGAGCCGATTCTGTCAAGAGAATTGATGGTATCGGCTCTGCTGGATAACATGTTGAACCCAGGCAGAATGGTGGGTGAGGATAATTTTGGCCGATTGCTGGAATCGGCCTCCACGTTGCTTGTCCGGTGAAGGTTTTGTAAGTTCCCTTCATAAATTTTTGGAGCCGATCACGAGGATCAGCCTCGCCATGTTTGCTCATTGACGTGTTCTTGCTACTCGTTCAGGCCGGTAGACAGAACCAGCCCAATCTCTGACTTTATCATGTTGGTGCGCTTGATGTCGTCCACCTTGGATGTATCGTGTAACCGTGGAGCGCTGAGCTTCGTCGGAAGAACGAGCACCATGTTTGTGCCAGCCGATGTTTCATCATCGGCTTTCCTTTGCTTGGGGCGCCACTCCATTTTCCGTGGACGACCCTCTTCATCCAGGGTTCGCTGAACCTTCGCAGCCAGATCAGGCCTTGCTTTCCTCAATGTATGCAAGTATAACCTCTCGGCTTCTTCCAGGCCGCGCAATCGTTGAACCCTGCGTTTCTGGGAACGGCTGAGTCCGTCAGGGCACCACCTTGGCCGGTGGTACCTGTCTTCTTCTTCTCCCTCGTCTTCTGAATCTTCGAGATCTTCCAACCGAGGGGACTCAGCTCGTTTGCTCTGTGGCGGGAGAGGTCCTAAGCGCTCGAACACGGACACGTTGGCTGCCTCCTTCTTCTTTCGGTTGCATTCTGGGCAATTGCCGATTGTTGGCAATCGGCTCATTCCTGAATCCCAGCAGTGTCTGAAGAAGGGACAGTCCCAGTGCCTGTCCTCGTCGTCTTGCTCCCTTGCCTTTTCCTTGGCACAACGCTCGTGCTCCTCCTCATCGCGATTATGCCGACGATGTCTTCTGGCTTCTCTAGCCAGACGATCTCTTTCATCATCATCGCTGGACCGTCGGCGTTGGTCGTACCGACTCACATATTTGTTGAGGAGGTGATCAGAGAGAGGTCGCTGATATCTCAAGTTCTTCACTTCTCCCGCTGTGACGTAGCGCTTGCCGTCTTGGCGGAGCCGATCGCGTGGAGCGGCTTCCTCTGTTTCTTTGCTATGAGAGCAGCTGCCCTCATCTCCATCCTTGCCAGCGTGGTGTCCAAGATCTACCATGTTGATATTGCACAGGAAACCCGGTTGGCACCCTGCATGGCAAGCATATTCCACCATGTTTACGGCGGGAAAGGGGTGTGTGTCGACCTTCATGGCGTATTGGTTGAAAATCAACCGTCCGTTTTCTATCGCCGCTTGGATGTGCTGACGCCACACCCTGCAGTCGTTGGTGGCATGGGAGAGCGAGTTATGCCATTTGCGGTATGGCTTTCCATTCAGCTCTTGCGCCGTGGGGAATTTGAGACCTTCGGGTATCTTCAACTCGCTTTTCCTTGAGTAGGAGGTCGAAGATTTGCTCGAGTCTTGGTCACGTCAAAATCAAATCCCCTCGGGCGGGCCTGGTGGCTTTACCCATTTGCGGGACACGGGGTTCCTCCCGAGTCCACTCAGCCACTGCTACTTCTTGGTCTCCCGCAGGAACTTCGTCTTCCTCTCGCATCGACCGAGGCTACTGCACGTTTGAACTTGTCTTGGTACAGGTCCGGGTGGCGCTGTTCATATGCTGAAAGTTTCGAACCACGTGCGCCGGCGAGGGATAATCTGCACGGGAGGCCATGTCCTTGAGCTGTGTTGCAAGGCCCGCTACTGCCAACTCGATCTGCTTCCTTTTCGGTTATACGAACCGAATAGCATCGGTTCCTAAGATTCCTGAAGCGCCGGATGTATTCTCGTCACGGTTTCTCCACGCTTCGACGTAGTTGTGCTAGATCGGCAATGCTAGACTCGGAAGCTTCGGAATGGTACTGCTCATGGAACTGCTCTTCCAACTGCTTCCAAGTTTGGATGGAGTTCGGTGGTAGCGATGTTTACCACCCGAAAGCCGATCCTGTGAGGGACTGTGAGAAGAACCTCACGCGCAACTCATCTGACGCTGAGATCGTGCCCAGCTGTGCCAAATATCGGCTCACATGCTCGATGGAGCTGGACCCATCCGATCCACCGAACTTTGTGAAGTCCGGGAGCCGATATTTGGGTGGCAGCGGGATCAGTTCGTAGCTGTTGGGGTACGGCTTGGTGTAGCCGAACGCTTTCCTTTTCGGCATCATACCGAACTGATCTTTCGAATTGTACAAATCTGATCCGCTGTGATGGCTGAAGGTGTCGAACCCCGAAGATTCGCCGGGGTGGCATACTTAACCAGCCATGCTTGCTTTTCCGGTTCTAAGCCAACTGCAGGAGCTGGGCTTTGGAGGTTTGTCGGGGTGGCGTACTTAGCTAGCCACGATTGCTTCTCAGGATCGGCTCCTGACGTTCCTCCTGCCGTCCCAGAGGCCGCTGATATTGTAGCCTGGTTCGAGAGTGCCCAGGCGTTGCAGTCCGGTACGTATGCGCACGTGTATCCGTGCGGGATCTCCTTAGGCGGCTCAGGCAGGAATTGGTAGTCACTAGGATCACCACCCACCTTGTAGACGACGTATGCCGATGAGTTCGGCAGTTCCGGTGCTACCCATGCGAACGGCTGGGGCTGGAGCGGCATCTCTCCTTTGAAAGCCCCCAGAGCCGGTCCCGACGGGGAGTACCGGTGACTCATGATTTCCTGGACGACGCGCGAGCGACACGCTCCAAGGTGTTCACCGAGCTCTCGAGTGGCGGTGCGGCGAATGAGCCACCATGTAGTTGATCTCCTGCCGCAGCGACCTGGTGCGTTCTTCTGACGGGGCGGACAGGTCCACTCCATCGAGCGCGCCTTCAGGCGTGAAACCCTTCCACCTGACGCCATGGGAGCGGGTTCGGTGGAAGGAGCCGATGAGTTCGGCTTCGAGGGTTGCCTTGATCTCGTCATGCTTCTTCTTGAGCTCATCAGGCAGATCCGCGTATGTGACCGGAGTATCTTCCGCCATCTCGGATGTAGATGGCGATGTCGTGGATGTCGTCGACTGTCCCACCGGGCGTGCCAGAATGTGTTGACGTCAGAAACCCCCTGGCGGGCAGAGACGGGCAACACGGTAGAGCCGGGAACAACTAGGGCTGCGGCTGGCCCCGGTCCCTCCGAGCGACGGCCCGCAAAGCCTCCCGGTCGCACGCACCGATGTTTATCACAAGGGCGTGCCACCTGACCTATACCTGGTCGGGAAGGTGTGGATGATGCCTCGCTTAGTTTCCTGCAGGGCACACACGTAAACATTAAATACGAGCCTCGATCGGCTCTCAGGTTATCCCGTGAATCGGCTCAAAGAGCCGATCCACCCATGATTCAGACGGGGTGTCCGAATATATGGTGGTCCTGCTTGATCAAGGTAAAGCTAATGAGATCTACGACGATTTAGGGTTTTCACCGCATAATCAAATCATCCTACTCCAGGTTGGGCCTCGCGCTCGCGCACGGTGATCATAAGCCGATCCTAGACAGGGCCTAAAAACCAACACGAGGTTGATCCCCGGAACATCCTTTCTAGGGCTAGCAAACGTCACCCTACACGCCGCTGGATCCTCCCCCCCTTTGTAAGGCCTAACTATTGCAGATATTAAACTAATCCTTGTAGAACAAGGAGCAACCGTAACGGATCAGATCTACTAAACTATGATCAAGCGGGGTGCCGCTCCTACACCTAAGATAGGTGTAAGGGCGGCTAGACATGCAAGGGTTGCACTACGAAAGCATGTAATATGAAGAACAATGCTAACCCTAACATGTCTAAGATAACTACGTTGCTCGCCATCAAAAAGGCTTCGATACGAGCAACGCGTGAACAACGTAGGCAGGCTTGTGCTGCCTAGATCGCAAGATGCGATCTAGGCAGCATGATGCTTATCGGTAGAAACCCTCGAGACGAAGGAGTTGGCGATGCGCCGAGATTTGTTTGTGGTTGAACGTTGGTTGTTGTTTATTCCATAAACCCTAGATACATATTTATAGTCCAGGGGACTTTCTAATGTGGGCGTGCACCAAACCGTGCACGGGTAAGATTCTAACTTCTAAACTAAGATGCGATCTAATATGTTACAGATACACGGGCAATTAAACCCAATTTGATATAAAAGGCCGATCCACGTATTCTTCTATATATATTTCTTCAAACCCATCTTGATCGCGGCCCACCTCTGACTTGGTCAAATTCTGGTGATAACAGAGCCTCTACTAATAACGGAGAGCATGCAAGATCATAAACAACACATAGGTAATAGATTGATAATCAACATAACATAGTATTCTCTATCCATCGGATCCCGACAAACACAACATATAGAATTACAGATAGATGATCTTGATCATGTTAGGCAGCTCACAAGATCCGACAATGAAGCACATGAGGAGAAGACAACCATCTAGCTACTGCTATGGACCCATAGTCCAGGGGTGAACTACTCACTCATCACTCCGGAGGCGACCATGGCGGTGAAGAGTCCTCCGAGAGATGATTCCCCTCTCCGGCAGGGTGCCGGAGGTGATCTCCAGAATCCCCCGAGATGGGATTGGCGGCGGCGTCTCAGTAAGGTTTTCCGTATCGTGGCTCTCGGTACTGGGGGTTTCGCGACGAAGGTTTTAAGTAGGCGGAAGGGCAATGCGGGGGGCCACACGAGGGCCCCACACGCCAGGGCCGCGCGGCCAAGACCCGGGCCGCGCCGCCCTGCTGTGGCGGCGCCTCGTGGCCCCACTTCCTTTCCCCCTCGGTCTTCTGGAAGCTTCGTGCAAAAATAGGACCCTGGGCGTTGATTTCGTCCAATTCCGAGAATATTTCCTTTGTAGGATTTCTGAAACCAAAAACAGTAGAAAACAACAACTGGCTCTTCGGCATCTCGTTAATAGGTTAGTGCCGGAAAATGCATAAATACAACATATAATGTGTATAAAACATGTAGATATCATCAATAATGTGGCATGGAACATAAGAAATTATCGATACGTCGGAGATGTATCAGCGCCGTGCGTTCTTCCGGCCTAGATCTAGGCCCTTTGGGCGGGTCCCGGCCATTCTGGCCACCTGCGCCTAAGTGTGGTCACCCACCTTCTCCTCTTCCGTCCACCTCGGCTCCAAGCGCAGGGGTGCTGCTGCTCTGGCCGGGTTGAGCTGAGCCCAACGCCATCTTGGCGTGGCGGCTTGGGGCGCCTGTGCGGCGCTGACGGCTATGTGGACGATGTTGGGTGGCCGACAATGCTTCTTTGAGGTGGATGCACGTAGACCTGCCGGCGAGTCCTCCCATGGCGGCACCTGTACTGCTTGCGGCTTGGTGATGCACCTCTCAGGTGGCTTGTCCCTTTGTGGGCATGGCTGCCCCAATCTGGCGTGTTGGACGTGCTGCCGGCCGGATGCCCTAGAAAGCCTAGTGTTTTGAGTGGAAAGGTCAGCGCGTGTGCTCTAGGCAAAGAGCGGACAGTGCCTGTGCTGGTGAGGTACCATGCTCCGGGTGAAATCCCCTCCTTTCGGGGCCGGTGACGGCGACGTCTGAGGGCGTCGTTTTCTCTGTGGCGTCATCGAGGAGTCCCAGCACCTCCATTACCCAGGGTCTCACGTTCCGGGAGAAAACCTCAGATTTGGCATGCCAAATCGGGTGACGACGACGTCTTTGACGTCGTACCCTCCATGGAGGCGTCGTCTTGGGAACTTGAGTTTGGGTCGTAGTTCTTCCTCGTGGATCTATGTTTTGGACACATGGGAGGCGTCTTGTGATGCATGTGGCGCGCCAGCCACTTGAGTGGTATCGCGGTGGCTTGTGCGATGAGGATTTTCCTCGGATAGCGCGTGCAACCCTGGTTGGCTGGCCTCTATGCTTGATAGCGCGCCCGTTGAGGTTGCTAGGAGGTAGCCGATGCACCGACGGCGTCCTCGGATTTGGGCAGAACCCGGAGCAGCAATGCTCCCAGCTGAGCTGTGGTGAGCTTGCGGGATTCGTATGGTACGCGTCTTAGCTGCGGCGGGCAGGATCTTGATAATTTCGATGATGCGAGTTCTGTTTAGCAGAAGAGTTTACTCACTAGCATCTTAGAGGAGCATTTGATGGATTTCGGCTTTTTGTTGTAGTCTCGTTTTTTGTGTTGGATGTGCGGAGATGTCCTGGCCTTGTTGATCTTACGCTTGTAATGTACTCCATAAATTTTTTCTATCAATAAATCAAAATGAAAAAGGTGATGCGTTCTCGCCAAAAAAAAAAAGTCATGTCGCACCCATCGCCGGGTCAGTATTCTAGTCTTTGTCTTTGCTAGATCGATTCATGGCTTGGGTGGCCACCTACATACGTGATCTTGCCGTGGTGACTTGACGTGCCCTAAACCTTAACAGAAATAGCAGGATCACGTGATCTTGCCGTTTGACCGGGTTTAAGCCCGCGATTCCGCATGGGACAAGCTAGGTTACCTCCGTTGCATGTTCCCACAGTAGACATTTCTGGTTTGGGGGCATGGTGTTCCGAACAGTCTTGTTCTTCGACGGAATCTTCAGAGATGGCGACGCGCGGGTCTCTGGAGACTGGATCGACTGATCGGCGGATGTTCATGGTGCACGCACCACGCAGAGGTTCAACGCGGCGAGAAGCTGCCGCGCGTCAGTTGTGTGTTTCAGCGGACGGGGTTTGCTTCGCTCGCTCTTCCGCCTGCTCGATCTGTGGGAGAAGAGAGTTCACTCCGTTTCGCCTGAATTCTGAACAATAGCGAAGGAAAATTCAACTATAACGGACTTTCCATATGATTATAGGAGGGTTATCTCGTGAGCCGGCCAAGTGAAGATCCGTAAACTAAAACCTCACTTGTTGGCTCTACCTCCGTCACATAAAACATGTCTTAATTTTTTTTCTAAATTCCGGACATTGAAATTTTGTGACATGCCATATCCTTAACTGTTGTGAGCTGTTTGGCATTGAGAAAATAATATCTTGGCCGCTGAAAAGGTGCTCCTTGGTCTAAAAAATGGAGCTATATGCATGATTTGCAACTGGCATGTTCCTATGTAATGCACGGATCAAGCCCAATTCCATAGAAAATAAACTTGAGGGAAGGGAAGTAATGCAAGGCAGGCAACCTAGCCAGGAGCAACTACCGGACGAACCTCTCGTGCTCGCACACCTATCCCTGATTGGCAGGAAATGACGACGCCTAGCTAATCAAATCGATGGTACTACGTAGGAACCAATAATGAATGGCTTCATTTTCCACGAATCATCCAGAACTGCCCCATCGGACGTCTGATCAGACGGTTATCGAAGTTGAGACGATTCGGGCTCTTTCTCCTCGATGCAAAGAAAAGCATAAGCAAGGTACACAACTCCTTGTCTCCGTGCAGTGTAGCCGCATATTCAACGAACGGGCCAGCAGCAAGGCACGCTCCCTGCTTGTCTTCTAGCTTCTCTCTAGCTTTCGATGACAGCCAGCTTTACGCTTGCCCGTGCACTCCAGCACGGCAGCACCGATCATTGCCAGCGTCGCCGTCGCCGTCACCTACGTCGACCAGACGCAACGCCTGGCTAATCAAGTCCAGTTCCGGTAATTAAGCTGGATAGGCCGTGGGTACGAGTGAGAACCGAGTCGGGAACACCCGCGACTGGAAACACTTGTCACGAAAGTGAAAGCGCGCTTGCGTTGCGTGCGTGTGGCTTCGATCTTTGACGAGACCCACGCTAGCTGCCACGCCCGGCCGACGCGGACGTCTTTGACAGGGCGGTCGCCGCATGAACCTGCACGGGCCGGTTCATGGAGATTGGTTAATGGAATGTGTCATCTCGCGTCAGGAAACCCTGCTGACTCGATCTCTAATAACGAGCAAGCTTATCTGGTGTAGACTGGTGTAGAAGGGCGTAAACAACGAACGCCGAAATAAGCACGAACCGGCCGGGGACCGGAACGGCCGTTGTTTACTGCAAAATACTAAGAGTCATGTCGCACCGATCGCCGGATCAGTATTTAAATCTCTGCCCGTGCTAAATCGATTCCCTGCCATCAGCCCATGATGACTTGCCGTGCCCTAAATCCTTAAGAAAAGGAGCAGGTATGTGTGTGCGTGCACGCGTGTGTGCCCTTAAACAAACTAGATTTAGATGTGCGCCTTGGCGCACGACCCCGTAGAATTCGCACCAACTTATACGATGATTAAAATTAGATGGGAATTGATAATATATGAAAATTTGAATTACCAATTTCAAAGTCCTTAGCTCATGAAGTTCAACACAGACTAAGCTGTGTGTAAGATTTGACTAACAAAAATCACAATCTGTTTCTCATAAGTATATAATGCCATAGGTTCATAGCTACCTATTAGATAGCACTTTTCTAGGTAACTAAGCCACAACCATAAACTGGAGGTTCATAGGAATGAGAAAATTTTAGGAATAGTTAGGCCTTTGCTAGAAAGAATAGAAATAATCGAGCACGAAGGAATGGAAAAAAAAGAAAGCAACAACACATAAGTAGCACACATGGACTGTTGCAGAACCTGGTTAATCATCATCACAAAAGAAATACATGATCCTTGGCACACGCCCCGTCCCTCAGCAATACACAGCTTTGTAGATCACTATATTGATCATGTACGAAAATCTATTAGAAGCAAGCAGCATAGACCTGCCGGTTCAAAACATAACGCTTGCTTTTCAAATCACAACAATCATTTAATATACTTCAAATCACAAACTTTATTTCTTTAACTAACTGGGAACAAGTAAATAAGAGGGAATTTTTTTTTTTTTTTTTGAGAAAAATAAGAGGGAATTAGATCTCTAAGATGAAGTGCCAATTTCTAAGAGGGGCATGCACAATGTACGTGGTGGCCCAGATCGGGCTCCAGCAAGCCAGGTCACAAGGCAAACCACAATTGCCGGCTCGCACCATCCGGCGAACGGAGTGCCACCCTCCAAGGTGCACACCACCACAGCACTGTCTGCCAAGCCACCGCTGAACACGCCATGGCGCCTGGCAACCACACCGTGCCAGGCCCGAGGTGGTCGTCCCGCACCGACGACCTGCGCAGCTGGAGCATCATCAGATTGTAGCTCAAGTAAAATACCACTTGCAGCAATGATGGATCTTAATTGAGCCCAGTCTTGAGGAACACGTGGGATCATCATAACAAGTACTTGCACTATTATGTTAGTTAAAGTTTAGTAGAAAACACAAAATATATCTCAATAATAACTATGTACTTGCGTAAGGATAGCGGTAGCACGAGCAACCAATGTTTAGCAGCTAATTAGTTGTACATAACAACATAGGAGTATTGTATTCTGTTACTGAACCTTCCACAAACTGGCCGTCATCCGTTGAATCTTCAGACAACAAATCTAATACAGAAACATAATAGTCAGGCTGCAGCATTATAGATCGGGACATGGAAGAAGTAATCTACATCAGATGGAAAAACACCTGGAAGAAATAATGTCCAGCAAGCGTGCATCTGTGCTCACTATCAATTTACAAAAATTGAATGATTAGGTGGAGTGGAAACCTGAACAATACACGCTATCTATTGACGGTTGACTATGAGCATGGTTTCGTTCACATAGAAATAGAACCTGTGCATAAAGCCTTTTGCGTAATAACACACAAAGTTATTCCTGTAATTTTAACAACATAGAACTACTCGAAACCAACATGTAAGGTTGACAATGGGAGCAAGTAAAACCCAGTCAAGAAAGAGAACTAAAAATGCCAAGAAATTATAAGAGCACTCACCTGGACCCTAGGTTGTAGAGTTCGAGGGAGACAGCGAGCATGCCTGGAGTGGGTGAATGCAACCTTGCTGTGTGCGGTGGACCTGCTGCTCACTGCACTCGTCGCTGCAGAATGCCACCTCGCCCCTGCATCACACGGACAGACAGACATGGGAAGAATTCAGGCATCATGTCACACCTCAAAAACATCTCTAATTCTCAATTCAAGCATCATGTCACGTCACAAACATCTGATTTTCCAGCCAAGGATTTTTAATCCATCTTAATGTACTCAGGAAACCATCTATAACTCTGGTTGATGGTAGATTGTGACAATTAAACAAACACCGGAGCTAATCAGATGGTACTGCCACCAAGTGACCAGATTTGTATGAATAATCAAGCAAGAACTCATATGATTGGTGGGTTAATTTTGCTTAATGCGCGTATTCTAGAAAGAAATGTTTAATGCGTGTTTAGGGGAGTACAGTATGTTAGCCTTGACTCGAAATCTAAAATATCTCCCAATAGTTTTATATTCTGGAACAACACATATAGCAGATTTTGTCCAAGAAATGGCACATGTTTAATTGAGATGCATTCATACAAAATAGATTTCTGAAGACGACTAAAAGAATAATACGCCTGTCACACAACGGAGAATGGTATGATCCAGCTAAATACAGTTAACACTATCAAATGAGATAAGCTTTTCTCCAGCTGGAAATAAGGGATGCTACCACAAGCATTACCACCTGAAGAAGATGCTCGCTCCTCTATCAATATCGTTGCTGGAATGCCACCTGAAGAATGGTTGTTCCTGATATTAACTTCAGCCCACCTACTGAATAAGGTCAGAATTTAGAGGAAGAAGAAGAAGCAAACAATGCAGCAGATCTTAATTTCCACTTCACTTCATCTACTCCCAGAAATCAAGAATAATTCAGTATACTGTTGGAGTAAATAACAATATAACTGAATACTACAACACTACTCCAACAACTACAAAGAGAAATTATAACACTCGTACATCAAGTACTCCTACATCAAGAATTTTTGCTTGTTCACTAAACAATTACCTCACTTTTCAGCTACACAAACATGAATCATCACAGCTCAGAGGAGAACAGAACAGCAAGCATGAAGCATGGTACTACACGACCAGTAGAAAACATGCAATTTACAGCTGCATTACACTACACTTCTGCAGAAAAATGCCCCTAAAATTAAGGAGTATATAAGAAGTACACCACAACCAACTTTACTTTTAGATATTTAGGCGAAGATTGAAATTCTCCTATAGACAATAAGGAGTAGGCAAGGAGTATATGAGAAGTATACTATGATCTAACCTGTTCTTATAAAGCTCGAAGGACTAATGTAGTGAAGCTCTTAAATCAACAGTTATCTCCAGCAGTGAAAAAGGCGCATACGAAGCTGAACGAAGAGAACTTGTACAATGCATTTACTTGCTTCCTGCAAATATCATACTCAAATCTTGGTAGAAAAAAAACCAGCGGGTGTTGAATTCAAACATAGATGCAGATAGACAGTAAAATGCAGACAAAAGATATGTGCCAATGTTTTGAAGTGCAGCATGATAAATATGCAATTTTTCAGTACTGTCAAAGTACTCAGAACAAACAACACGAGCAATTTGGGAGTAGGTCACAGTAGATTAATGCAGTTGAATCATGCAGTGACGGTAATCTACCTGTGTACTAAGCATGCCCCGAGAAAGAACCAGCAATATAAATTATTCTAGAGGAGATACTACTGTATTCCAAATAGACCAACAAAAAATGGTGTAGAAATGATGCATGCAGTAGCCACTGAAACACATGTATTGATTCGGACGGCGTGTACTGTAGGATAACGTTGCATAGAAAACAAAAATTTTCCTACCGCGAACACGCAATCCAAGCCAAGATGCAATCTAGAAGACGGTAGCAACGAGGGGGTATCGAGTCTCACCCTTGAAGAGATTCCAAAGCCTACAAGATGAGGCTCTTGTTGCTGCGGTAGACGTTCACTTGCCGCTTGCAAAAGCGCGTAGAAGATCTTGATCACGATCGGTTCCGGCGCCACGAACGGGCAGCACCTCCGTACTCGGTCACACGTTCGGTTGTTGATGAAGACGACGTCCACCTCCCCGTTCCAGCGGGCAGCGGAAGTAGTAGCTCCTCCTTGAATCCGGCAGCACGACGGCGTGGTGGCGGTGGCGGTGGAGATCTCCGGCGGAGCTTCGCTAAGCATATGCGGGAGAAGTGGAGGAGGAGAAGAAGCTAGGGTTTGGGGAGAGAGGGGGTTGGGCGCCGGCCCTCTAAGGGGTGCGGCCAAGGCTGAGCCAAAGAGTGGCTTCCCCCCTCCCTCTCCTCCTCATTATATAGGTGGAAGCCCCAAGAGTTCTAGTCCAAGTCTTCGAATAAGACCCCAACACTAAAACCTCCCATATGTGGGAAACCTACTCAAGGAGGGAGTCCCACTCAGGTGGGACTCCCACCTTTCCTTGAGGTGGGGTGGCCGGCCACCTCTAGGTGGAGCCCACCTGGGACTCCTCCTTTAGGGTTTGGCTGGTCAAGCTTGTGGAGTCCTTCCGGGACTCCACTTTCCATAGTGCGTTTCTTCCGGACTTTTCTAGAACCTTCTAGAACCTGCCATAAATGCACCGGATCATTTCCAAACTTGGAATATGACTTCCTATATATGAATCTTATTCTCCGGACCATTCCGGAACTCCTCGTGATGTCCGGGATCTCATCCGGGACTCCGAACAAATATTCGAACTCCATTCCATATTCAAGTTCTACCATTTCATCATCCAACTTTAAGTGTGTCACCCTACGGTTCGTGAACTATGCGGACATGGTTGAGTACTCACTCCGACCAATAACCAATAGCGGGATCTGGAGATCCATAATGGCTCCCACATATTCAACGATGACTTTAGTGATCGAATGAACCATTCACATACGATACCAATTCCCTTTGTCACGCGATATTTTACTTGTCCGAGGTTTGATCTTCGGTATCACTCTATACCTTGTTCAACCTCGTCTCCCGACAAGTACTCTTTACTCGTACCGTGGTATGTGGTCTCTTATGAACTTATTCATATGCTTGCAAGACATTAGACGACATTCCACCGAGAGGGCCCAGAGTATATCTATCCGTCATCGGGATGGACAAATCCCACTCGTTGATCCATATGCCTCAACTCATACTTTCCGGATACTTAATCCCACCTTTATAACCACCCATTTACGCGGTGGCGTTTGATGTAATCAAAGTACCTTTCCGGTATAAGTGATTTACATGATCTCATGGTCATAAGGACTAGGTAACTATGTATCGAAAGCTTATAGCAAATAACTTAATGACGAGATCTTATGCTACGCTTAATTGGGTGTGTCCATTACATCATTCATATAATGATATAACCTTGTTATTAATAACATCCAATGTTCATGATTATGAAACTAATCATCCATTAATCAACAAGCTAGTTTAAGAGGCATACTAGGGACTTCTTTGTTGTCTATATATCACACATGTATTAATGTTTCGGTTAATACAATTATAGCATGATATATAAACATTATCATAAACACAAAGATATATAATAACCATTTATTATTGCCTCTTGGGCATATCTCCAACAGATCTCCCACTTGCACTAGAGTCAATAATCTAGTTTACATTTGTAAAGATATAACACCTTGGCCTTCCGGTGCTTTATCATGTATTACTCACGGGAGAGGTTTTAGTCAACGGATCTGACACGCTCAGAAACGTATGTATTTTGTAATTCATTTGCGTCTCAACGCATCACTCATTTTCAAATGAGTTGGCATTAAATATGTTTGGTCTTCTGGTGGAACCTTAATTCCGCGGTCTGAAATATGTCACTAATATTGTCACATACAATATAGCTTCAAAGTTCTGATTCTGTCGGAACTACACCAAGTTCTCAAAGAACCTCTTGACTTAACATCCTTTGTCATTGTCAAAACAATGACATACTACTGCCTTCTTTTGTAGAATCCGTCACAATATTTAGAACTCTTCTAAATCTAGCATAGACAACTTCTAGCTCATTGTGCTACCTTTTAAACAACACTTAGTCAAATTTGAGATTGAAATTATATTTTATATGTGACAAAACCAATATCGGTGTAACACCTTACAGCGATTTGTTTGTCATTTCTCCATACAAAATTATATATATATATATACTTGGTTCTTCTTAAGTACTCAAGAATATTCTTACTGTTTTTTAATGATCATCACATGAATCATTCTGGTACATGCTCATAACACTTTTAGAGCATAGGACATCTGATTGTGTACATATTATTCGTGATTCATAATCACTCATGTGTTTTTACTCATTGAGTATCAGATACACTCAAGTCTTGTTAAACCTTTACATGACAAGAACATTTTCTTAATATTTCTATATTGAACTATTTCAATATCCATTCTATGTACTTTGACTTAAACTTATTATGTGTTTCAATCTATCTTCATAGATCTTGACACTAAATATGTTTTAGTCCATATCCTTTCATTGAAGTTAATTTTCAATGAAACATTTTAATGAAGTATATAATTACATTATTTATAACCAACTATATGTCATCTACATAAAGTATTATAAATATGTCTCAGCGCTCCCACTTAATTTCTTGCAAATGCAAGCCTCTTCATCGTCTCTGATGAAATCAAAAACTCTTTGACTATTTCATCCAGGTGAAGATTCAAACTCCGCTATACTTACTTCATCAAATTGAAGTTTGTATACCTATCTAGTATTCCATGGACCAACAAAACTCTTGGTTGTATCTTGTATACACCTTTTAATACATACTTCTGATAAGTAATGTGTTTTGCCATCCTACTAGCATATCTCATAAAAGAAATATGTAGTGATTACTAGAATAATCCACATAGACTATAAGCATTGCTACGGAAGATCTAATATTATCGTAGTCAACTCTTTGAACTTTGTCGTAAACAATTTTTCGACAAGTCGAGCTTCTTCAAAGATATTTCATCCAAGTCCATCAATTTTATAGATCCATTTACTTTCAAAAAGTATTCATCTATCTTGGATTTCATGGCGTATAGCCATTTTAACGGAGTCGTGGCCCATCATAACTTCTTTGTTTGTAGTTGGTTTATCATTTGTTCAAAATCAATCCTTTGTTCACAAATCATTTATTTGATCACAAAGTAAACCATACCTACAAGATTCAATATGTACTTCGATCTCCATGGCTAAAACACTTTGTAGTCATGGGAGCCATGATCGTTATGGCCGCTTCCGAAACCAATTCCGATGCTGCGCTACTCTGATCATTATGCTCGGGTTCATAAACCTTATCAAATTATATTGTCCTCCCACTCAAATACTTCACTAGAAACAATTTCTCGGAAATAAGAAACATTGACAAACACTTTTGTCTTTGTCTTGTGGGAAGAATTCCCAATTAAATCTCTGGGATAACCAACAAAGACATTCATCCGATTTTGGTTGTAACTCTTAGACCAAAATTTAAAGAAAAGACTATTAGGGTTTGTACCCATACCATAACTTGTATGGTGTCATTTCAACGGATCATGATGATGCTCTATTTAGTGTAAAAGCGGTAGTCACTAAAGCATAATCCACAAAAATATAATGGCGTCATAATATTTTATCTCATCATTAATCCAACAAGGTTTGGAAACATATCTCGGATACTATATCATCATTATGATACTCCAAGAAATGTGAGTTGTAGAACAATTTCATAACTCTCTTAGATGTTCGCTAAAACTCGTAATTCAAATATTTCCACCATGATCCAATCATAGATATTTGATTTTTCTATTACGATGATTTCCACTTCATGCTGAAATTTATTTGAATCCTATTCAAATGTTTCAAACTTTTCCTTATTGAATATATCCACATATATACTCAATTCATTGTTTGAAAGTTTTCATGAAGTAGAAGAATCTTCCGCACACAACTATGCCGAGTGAACCACATATATCATTATGTATGTTTTCACTAAGTTAGTTGCCCGTTCAACTCTTCGGCCTATGAACGGTATTTCAGTCATTACCTTTTAGAAAAGATTTTGCAAGTGCCAAACGATTCAACAAATCGAATGACTCCGAAAATCCATTTGCATGGAGTTCCTTCATGGGATCCTTTCTAACATGACCTAAATTGCGGTTCCACAAATAAGTGGAATTCAAATCATTTGCCTTATGGCATTTTTAGCGTCAGTGTTATGTATGTGTGTTTCACCATTAAGATTTATAATAACTTATCCATCGTACATGGAGTAATGTCATAATTTGAACAACTCATTGTTTTCATTTGACCAGAGCAAAATAACAATTATTAAGTTCTTTATTATAAATTCTAAGGGCTAGATAGAATGCCAACGACGAACATAATAACACTTTATTTTGTTCCGGACGTGCATTCCTATCATATTCCTTGTCAGATCACTTAGGCCATTGTATTCTTGTATTGCGTTGTTTTGTATGACACTTCATACCAACCAATATGGTACTAATACCCAAGAATTTCATTGTGTGACTTAACTAGGAATACAACCATAACATGTATATCATTTATATACACCCGAGCTAGACTTTCTAGTCTTTTCTTTTCTTTTGCCAAAATATCTTTTGCAGTTTCTCTTTTAGCTTTCCTCATTATTCAGAAAAACATTTCAACATCAATAACTTCTAGGTTTGTTGGTCAAATACCAATAACCTTGAGGTTCTTACTTTGAAGTTGATCATCATATGACAAGTGTTTCAGATTTCACTATTAGTAAATTTGTAATATGATGAACAATTTCACTCATAATTTTATCCATCAATTCATGATAAATTTCTGAGACCATGTTTGTACATGCTAGGCTCATAAAGTTTAAACCTTAGTATTCGCATATGCAAATCTGGCTTGCACCCGTTGGAAGCACACGTAGAATCTATAACACCCGATCATCACGTGATGCTTCGAAACGACGAGTCTTAGCAACGGTGCATACTAAGGACAATCACTTCATGGATATGCGAATATCGTTAGTGCCCCAATAGTTGGAGGATTGGGACGCCTTGCGTCTTCAACCTTCGTACATTCCCATAAAACTTATGAGTTTATGTAGTCTCACCAAATTTATATTCTATCATCTTGCAATAAGGTCTTAGATATCACATATATCTCGTACCTTGATTATTTCTGAAAACTAAATTTTCAGCTCCTTACTTTTCAAACAGATTTGAACTTCAAGTTTCACGGAGACAAGATAACTTTAGGTACTAATTGAAACCATAGCTCTCTGAATCAACAAAGTGAGTTTCACTAAAAGTTTGCAATAGGACTTAATCATTTCTTGATTCATTAACAATACGGTACCAATCCGTAAAGTTTCTAGTCAGATTTTAACAGTATTTCTATCTCAATAACAAGACTAGCGCATGGTAGAAAACGGATGCCAATACTACAAAATTAATTCAAAATACTACTCAGACTATGTTTATGATAATTAGTTCATGTTCTAATCTTATTACTAATGAACTCCCACTTAATACAACATCCCTCATAGTTGTTAAGTGGTACACGATCCAAATCCACTACACCAAAACCGATCATCACGTGAGATGATGTAGCTTCAATGGTGAACATCAACATGTTGATCATATCATCCATATGACTCGTGTTCAACCTTTCGGTTTCCGTTGTCCCGAGGCCATGTCTGTACATGCTAGGCTCGTCAAGCAAACCCAAGTATTCCGCGTGTGCAACATTGCTTACACCCGTTGTATGTGAACGTTGAGTCTATCACATCCGATCATCACGAGATGCTTCGAAACGACGAACTGTACAACGGTGCATACTAGGGGAGAACACTTTATTATCTTGATATTAATGTGAGGGATCATCTTATAATGCTACCGTCGCGATCTAAGCAAAATAAGATGCATAAAAGGATTAACATCACATGCAGTTCATATGTGATATGATATGGCCCTTTTGTCTTTGCGCCTTCGATCTTCATCTCTAAAGCACGAACATGATCTCCA
Organism: Lolium rigidum; assembly: GCF_022539505.1. Lineage (NCBI taxonomy): Eukaryota > Viridiplantae > Streptophyta > Magnoliopsida > Poales > Poaceae > Lolium > Lolium rigidum. The sequence goes on from NC_061511.1 coordinate 253,474,716, forward strand.
TCATCAACGGGCATGATCTCCATCATCGTCGGCGTAGCGTCAAGGTCCATGGCGCCGTCTTCATGGTTGTTCACCTCATGTAGCAACTATTACAACTACTTTGAAATACTACTCAACATGAAATTTAAAGACAACCATAAGGCTCCTGCCGATTGCCACAATACAATAATGATCATCTCATACATATTCATCATCACATTATGGCCATATCACATCACCAAATCCTGCAAAAACAAGTTAGACGTCTCTAATTTGGTTTGCATATTTTACGTGGTTTAGGGTTTTCGAGTAAGATCTAATCCACCTACGAACATGAACCACAACGGTGATACTAGTGTTGTCAATAGAAGAGTAAATTGAATCTTCACTATAGTAGGAGAGACCGACACCCGCAAAGCCTCTTATGCAATACAAGTTGCATGTCGAACGAGGAGCAAGTCTCATGAACGCGGTCATGTAAAGTTAGCCCGAGCCGCTTCATCCCACTATGCCACAAAGATGCAAAGTACTCAAACTAAAGACAACAAGAGCATCAACGCCCACAAAACCATTGTGTTCTACTCGTGCAACCATCTATGCATAGACACGGCTCTGATACCACTGTAGGATAACGTTGCAAAGAAAACAAAAAATTTCCTACCGCGAACACGCAATCCAAGCCAAGATGCAATCTAGAAGACGGTAGCAACGAGGGGGTATCGAGTCTCACCCTTGAAGAGATTCCAAAGCCTACAAGATGAGGCTCTTGTTGCTGCGGTAGACGTTCACTTGCCGCTTGCAAAAGCGCGTAGAAGATCTTGATCACGATCGGTTCCGGCGCCACGAACGGGCAGCACCTCCGTACTCGGTCACACGTTCGGTTGTTGATGAAGACGACATCCACCTCCCCGTTCCAGCGGGCAGCGGAAGTAGTAGCTCCTCCTTGAATCCGGCAGCACGACGACATGGTGGCGGTGGCGGTGGAGATCTCCGGCGGAGCTTCGCTAAGCATATGCGGGAGAAGTGGAGGAGGAGAAGAAGCTAGGGTTTGGGGAGAGAGGGGGGTTGGGCGCCGGCCCTCTAAGGGGTGCGGCCAAGGCTGAGCCAAAGAGTGGCTTCCCCCTCCCTCTCCTCCTCATTATATAGGTGGAAGCCCCAAGAGTTCTAGTCCAAGTCTTCGAATAAGACCCCAACACTAAAACCTCCCATATGTGGGAAACCTACTCAAGGAGGGAGTCCCACTCAAGGTGGGACTCCCACCTTTCCTTGAGGTGGGGTGGCCGGCCACCTCTAGGTGGAGCCCACCCGGGACTCCTCCTTTAGGGTTTGGCTGGTCAAGCTTGTGGAGTCCTTCCGGGACTCCACTTTCCATAGTGCGTTTCTTCCGGACTTTTCTAGAACCTTCTAGAACCTGCCATAAATGCACCGGATCATTTCCAAACTTGGAATATGACTTCCTATATATGAATCTTATTCTCCGGACCATTCCGGAACTCCTCGTGATGTCCGGGATCTCATCCAGGACTCCGAACAAATATTCGAACTCCATTCCATATTCAAGTTCTACCATTTCATCATCCAACTTTAAGTGTGTCACCCTACGGTTCGTGAACTATGCGGACATGGTTGAGTACTCACTCCGACCAATAACCAATAGCGGGATCCGGAGATCCATAATGGCTCCCACATATTCAACGATGACTTTAGTGATCGAATGAACCATTCACATACGATACCAATTCCCTTTGTCACGCGATATTTTACTTGTCCGAGGTTTGATCTTCGGTATCACTCTATACCTTGTTCAACCTCGTCTCTCGACAAGTACTCTTTACTCGTACCGTGGTATGTGGTCTCTTATGAACTTATTCATATGCTTGCAAGACATTAGACGACATTCCACCGAGAGGGCCCGGAGTATATCTATCCGTCATCGGGATGGACAAATCCCACTCGTTGATCCATATGCCTCAACTCATACTTTCCGGATACTTAATCCCACCTTTATAACCACCCATTTACGCAGTGGCGTTTGATGTAATCAAAGTACCTTTCCGGTATAAGTGATTTACATGATCTCATGGTCATAAGGACTAGGTAACTATGTATCGAAAGCTTATAGCAAATAACTTAATGACGAGATCTTATGCTACGCTTAATTGGGTGTGTCCATTACATCATTCATATAATGATATAACCTTGTTATTAATAACATCCAATGTTCATGATTATGAAACTAATCATCCATTAATCAACAAGCTAGTTTAAGAGGCATACTAGGGACTTCTTTGTTGTCTATATATCACACATGTATTAATGTTTCGGTTAATACAATTATAGCATGATATATAAACATTATCATAAACACAAAGATATATAATAACCATTTATTATTGCCTCTTGGGCATATCTCCAACATGTACCACTCCTAACATGGACATGCATGAGTAGGCATACTGCATCAACATTCGTTGTGTGCATATAGTAGATAATCTTGCAAGTTAATAGTTGGTACATGGATAGACACTTACAATGGTTAAGACTGCCTTGCAGATAGATATGTGTTGGATATACCATAAATAAAGAAGATGAGAAACATCAAACCTCGGTAAAAAAAGAAGCAGTAATCCTAGGGAAATAACATAAAGAGAATAGAAACTTACTGTGGTTTTGTCTCTCTGCACTTGCACGTAGTAGACATGATCTTTCAACAGTTGTAACCACCAAATGGGACATTCGACATCCCTAGACTGGGCAAATATTGTTTAGCACCTGAAAATCCAAAACAGAGCCACAACATAGAAAAGATTAGAAGATTAATTCAATAACCCGATTATGAAGGATGCACATGAATAAGCACTAAAACATAGGTTAGTTGCCTATTTTTCTGGCCTACTGTAATGCTAAATTTAATTTGCATCAACAAACTAAGTAAGTTCAGTCTAGAAGGATAAATAGCAGAAACATTCTAACTACAGGATAGAACACCTTATATAATGTGCCCAGTTGCCCACAAAAATTGGTTGGGAGGAAGAAATCAGAGGAAAAAAACATTACCAGACAACTCTTGTACATCCCAACAAAATACATAATTCAGTACAAAGAATTACATTTTGTAATAGAAATACAAAATTCAGTCTTAAGAAACGATATACACATATAAATCAAGAACTACATTTTGTAATATAAATTCTTTCCGTTAGAACACTGCAATGGTCTAGCAGATTCAAAATGTGCTTCGACCATTAATAGAAACTTCAAATATAAATTTGTACAATGCATCATCGTCAACCAAAAAACTATATTTATGTTCACTGAGAACTTCAAGTTTGGAATATAGAGGTTTATCTAACCACCCGACTCACAAATAGATTATTACTTATTTACATGTGGTAATATCCATAAGCAATATCAAGCATATCACCCACATCCATCAGAGCTCAAAGTCGGATCACACACATAAAATCAAAGGAGAGTAAATGAGAGAATGGGCAGACCATCATTACACCCTCAGATCCAATGCAACAACATTGGTGGACTGAAAGGCCATTACCAATAACTTCATATAATTCTGGATCAACCAATTTAAAGGCATAGACAGTGAAGTGCAACTTAAGTTGATCGCGGTCCATTTACATGTGCGAAAAGCATAAAATATCATAATTTTTTCAAGTCTTACGAACTTTTCTAGCTAACACAAACCCATATCCGTTTAGTAACCTAGGTGTAGATTTCAGTTTTCCTAGTGCCTGAAGTCAAATAGTTTGTGACAAAATAAAGGTTGATTCACAAAAATACATGGCACCCAGGTTCACTACGATAAACTAACCTGATGCTTTGCAGCTATCGAAGATGCAATGCATTCGAACAAAAGAGAATGCAAGTTCACCAAATCTGACATGGCACCCAGGTTCACTGCTTTGAACTGACACTTACAGTGCGACTTAACACACCGTCGTTACTTCTGAGGTCCTGCAGCAAAGAAGTTACATGTATCAGCCTTCACACCAACATTCGTTCAGTAAACCTGTTCATTTATGCTGACATTCATTTCTTCACAATGCTAATGCACATGCGTTCCTCTATGTAAAAAAGGACAATTTGTTGGGCATCACATTAACACAAGTATAATGAAAAAGTAGCATAACCCGTAGAGGGCTTGGTGAACTGTACCTCGTTCTCAAACAGATGAAAGTTAAGTCAGCAAGAGACCTCCTAGGATTGTTCCGCTGCCTTGGTCCACAAGGAGATAATGTTAGGCACCACAATAGCCGTGATGGGATCGAAATAGTCTAGCAAAATGTGACAAACCCCATGATTATTGTATATCTCATTCAAGTGACTTGATCTACATACCATCACGTCATTCTTACATAACTCATGAGAAATGAAACAAACTCCAACAGAGGGATGAATCCTTACATGTTGTTGATCTCGATCTACTATAGGAAGACAAATTGGTTCTTGAGAAGAGTCATATTGTGCTGCAAAGCAAGCAAAAATAAAAATAAACTAACAGGTGATAAGAAGGCCTCGTACCATGTCTATCTACTGCAGAAATAAGGGGATCCACACAAACAAAGACATATAAGAAGAGAGAGGAAGCTGGCCGTTGGTGGATGGAGATGTGGTAAGAGGGTTGAAGAGCAGCAGCAGCAGCGCCACCAGGGGACCGTGCTTCTGGCCAATACCAAGCATCCATGCGCCGGTCGCCATCTTCCCGCGTGCTCCTTCATATCGTGCTCCACCTCCTCATCCATGGTGTCCTTCTGCCCTTTTCCTCTCCCAGCTTCGGCCATGGAGACAACCGGGAGGTGGGTGACGAGGAAAGGGGAAGAACACATGGAAGAGGGGATTGTCGTTTGGGGTTGGTGAGGGAGAAGAAGAGGCGAGATGGGTCGGGCAGGGAGGAGGAGAAGGGCGGGCGGCGGCCAGGGAGCCGGAACTCAGCCGCCTGAGGAGGGAATTGGGGAGCACAAGCACGGGAGGGATTGAGGCCTGGGGGCTAGGGTTTCCTTCGTGAGATTCTCATTTTAGGACGGGGGCTGAGGAGGAGAACTCGAGCTGAAGCGGAGAAGCGAGGCGGAGACGCCGCCGCCGCCTCTCGCGAGGAGAACGACGAAGAGGAGACGCGGAGGGGCGCGGGTCCAGTTAGGGTTTTCACCGTGGGTTGTCAGTTTTATACTCGTGCGACGCGAGACTGGGCCTGGAGGGCTTTCACAGGACCCATGGATAAAAAGTGGGTCTGCGGGAGGGCCTCAGCGCCCTGGACGAACGGCTGGCCGAGATCGCGCCACGTCAGCTCGATCGGACGGCCCAAAATCCAAACGTCTGTAAGAGCCCCATGGAAGTGCAGCAATCATACCGTGAGATTTGGCCCCATGACCCGTCCCTCGCGGTCTCTGCAGCGACCTTGACCCCCAGCGTCCCAGCTGACCCGAGCTAGGCCACTGCAGCGATTCTCAATGTTCAAAGTTTTGGACTCGTTCTAGCGTCCTACGAATCGTACTGAACTATATATGCTGTGCACATCATCGAGGTCTCACCTGGGTAGCTCCTCTGATGTGTGAGCGTACCGGCTAGCTGACGGGCTAAGCAAGCCTTGACGAATCTGCCGGTCTGCATCGGAAATGAGGGTGATAGATAGCTACCCCTGCATAGCGGTTTGACCCGGTTCGGCCTACAATTCTGCATGGGACAAGCTAGGTGTACCACTACCACCGATGGGCTCATGTTTCATGATGCACCCACAGGTTCAACGGAGAGATAAGCTGCCGCGTGGGTTACCCAAGTTGCATATACCATATAATATATTTTTTGTAAAATTTCAACACCTAAAATAAATAGAAATTAGCTATATGGTAATTAAAATAGAAATAAAATGATTCATACCGTACAATTTAAATAAATAAAGTTTAAGTAGAGCAGGACCCTCCATTCTCTGTCTTTCCTTGGACTTTCTTCTTCTTCTAAACTTCGAACCTCCATGACTCGGAGCGGCATTGTTTTGCTCATACGCCTATAATTGTATAAGATAAGCAAGGATTGTCAAGTGCTCATCTTTGTCGGCGGCGGCATTGGCTTCCCCCTCCATAAAATGATGGTTTATCATCTTGTCGTCTCTATCCATAGTCTATGAACCAAACAACGGAGCAATCAATCAACCGAACAATGCCAGGAACTACAAATATCTAGAAATGAATCCCGCCGAGGCAAACATACGATCACCTTGCATGCAAGCCAAGCGTGTGAAATCTCCGCGAGTCGAGAGGAACGGCGAGAGAGGCAACCGGGGTTTGGTGCGAAGCGCAGCTGGACTATTGGCGTTCAGAGGGGACGACACAGACGATGGCGATCTCTCATGGATGAGAGATACCTTGAGCCATGAAAAAGACATGGTAGCGGGGGAATGTGTTGGGTCCCTAGCTAGTGGAACCTGCATGTCCATATCCTATGTGGCGGATGCTTCTGGTTTTCTCCGGAGCGCCAAGCGCCTCCCTATGGGTTGGGGTGAGCCTAGGGACCGCACACAGTTCTTTGTGCTGCGCTGGACCTAAGACTCCTTTGGGGTCGTGGGTGAGCGCATTTTTCTATCTGGTACCCGAGTAGCCTTTTGGGGAAAGAGGATGCGTTTGAAAATGCTCTTAGCGTTGTGGTTTCAAAACGAGTGTTTGCTCTATTGCGCCTAAATTTTGAACATGACCCGAGAAAACTCCAGACAATAGGATCTAGAAGGATGCTTTTCGCAAACAAACAAACAAACAAAATGATTTGGAGTGAGGCATGTCAACAATGTACTTTGTTTGGTGATAGTTGGAGTATAGGCCTGGACTGTCATAGCTATAATCAGAAGAGAGGTACTCTCGGCAAGCATTACAGTTAAGAAAACCGACATACCCTAACACAACTGTTTTTATTTTTATTTTTCTGAGGGTTCTTTTCATTTTTTATGCTCCGCCCAACACCAAGTAGGAAACCTTTTTCTTGAACAGGGATGGGTCCCAAAGGATCCAGATATACGGTAATTAAAATAGAAATAAAATGATCCATACAAGTTAAATAAAATAAAGTTTAAGTAGAGCAGGACCCTCCATTCTCTATCTTTCCTTGGACTTTCTTCTTTTAAACTTCGAACCTCCATGACTGCTGGGAGCGGCATTGTTAAGCTCATACGCCTATAATTGTATAAGTTAAGCGAGGATTTTCAAGTGCCCATCTTCACCGGCCACGGGATTGGCTTCCCCCTCCATAAAATGATGGATCATCATCTTGTCGTCTCTATCCATAGTCTATGAATCATACAACGGAGCAATCAACTGAACAATGGACGGAACTACAAAAATCTAGAAATGAATCCTACTGAGGCAAACTGACGAACACCTTGCGTGCAAGCCGGGCGTGTGAAATCGTCACGAGTCTAGAGGATTTGTGAGAGAGGCAGCTGGGGCGGTGGGAGTCAACCAGGGTTTGGTGCCAAGCGCCGCTGAACTATTGGCGTTCAGAGGTGACGTCACTGAGGATGGTGATCTCGCAGGGATGAGATAGGCCTCGAGCCGGGAAGAGACTACTTCGGGTTTTGTCGGAGCCCTAGGCTGCCCCCCGTCGGTAGGGCCAGCCTAGGGACCTGCATAGTTCTTTGTGATGCGCTAGACCTAAGCCGCCTTTGGGGTCGCGAGTGAGTGCCTTTTTTCTATCAGGTACCCCAAAATTCCTTTGGGGGGTGATGGCGTGTATTTCACACGTTCGTTGGGGAACCCCAAGAGGAAGGTATGATGCGCACAGCAGCAAGTTTTCCCTCAGAAAGAAACCAAGGTTTATCGAACCAGGAGGAGCCAAGAAGCACGTTGAAGGTTGATGGCGGTGGGATGTAGTGCGGTGCAACACCAGAGATTCCGGCGCCAACGTGGAACCTGCACAACACAACCAAAGTACTTTGCCCCAACGAAACAGTGAGGTTGTCAATCTCACCGGCTTGCTGTAACAAAGGATTAACCGTATTGTGTGGAAGATGATTGTTTGCGAGAGAAAACGAGTAAAAACAAGTATTGCAGCAGATTTGTATTTCGAGTATTAAAGAATGGACCGGGGTCCACAGTTCACTAGAGGTGTCTCTCCCATAAGATAAAAGCATGTTGGGTGAACAAATTACAGTCGGGCAATTGACAAATAGAGAGGGCATAACAATGCACATACATGTCATGATAAGTATAGTGAGATTTAATTGGGCATTACGACAAAGTACATAGACCGCCATCCAACCGCATCGATGCCTAAAAAGTCCACCTTCGGGTTATCGTCCGAACCCCCTCCGGTATTAAGTTGCTAACAACGAGACAATTGCATTAAGTATGGTGTGTAATGTAATCAACAACTACATCCTCGGACATAGCGCCAATGTTTTATCCCTAGTGGCAACGAGCACAACACAACCTTAGAACTTTCCGTCACTCGTCCCAGCTGTCAATGCGGGCATGAACCCACTATCGAGCATAAATACTCCCTCTTGGAGTTAAGAGCAAAAACTTGGCCAGAGCCTCTACTAATAACGGAGAGCATGCAAGATCATAAACAACACATATGTAATAACTTGATAATTAACATAACATGGTATTCTCTATCCATCGGATCCCGACAAACACAACATAGAGTATTACGGATAGATGATCTTGATCATGTTAGGCAGCTCACAAGATCCAACAATGAAGCACAATGAGGAGAAGACAACCATCTAGCTACCGCTATGGACCCATAGTCCAGGGGTGAACTACTCACTCATCACTCCGGAGGCGACCATGGCGGTGTAGAGTCCTCCGGGAGATAAATCCCCTCTCCGGCAGGGTGCCGGAGGAGATCTCCAGAATCCCCCGAGATGGGATTGGCGGCGGCGGCGTCTCCGGAAGGTTTTCCGTATCGTGGTTTTTCGCATCGGGGGTTTCGCGACGGAGGCTTTAAGTAGGCGGAAGGGCAGAGTCGGAGGGCTGACGAGGGGCCCACACCATAGGGCGGCGCGGGCCCCCCTCTGGCCGCGCGGCCCTATGGTGGCGGCGCCTCGTCGCCCCACTTCGTATCCCTTTCGGTCTTCTAGAAGGTTCGTGGCAAAATAGGACCCTGGGTCTTGATTTCGTCCAATTCCGAGAATATTTCGTTACTAGGATTTCTGAAACCAAAAACAGCGAGAAAACAACAAGCGGCTCTTCGGCATCTTGTTAATAGGTTAGTTCCGGAAAATGCACGAATATGACATAAAGTGTGCATAAAACATGTAGGTATCATCAATAATATGGCATGGATCATAAGAAATTATCGATACGTCGGAGACGTATCAGCATCCCCAAGCTCGGTTCTGCTCGTCCCGAGCGGGTAAAACGATAACAAAGATAATTTCGAAGTGACATGCCATCATAACCTTGATCATACTATTTGTAAACATATGTAATGAATGCAGCGATCAAAACAATGGTAATGACATGAGTAAACAAGTGAATCATAAAGCAAAGACTTTTCATGAATAGTACTTCAAGACAAGCATCAATAAGTCTTGCATAAGAGTTAACTCATAAAGCAATAAATCAAAGTAAAGGTATTGAAGCAACACAAAGGAAGATTAAGTTTCAGCGGTTGCTTTCAACTTGTAACATGTATATCTCATGGATAATTGTCAACATAGAGTAATATAACAAGTGCAATATGCAAGTATGTAGGAATCAATGCACAGTTCACACAAGTGTTTGCTTCTTGAGGTGGAGAGAGATAGGTGAACTGACTCAACATAAAAGTAAAAGAATGGTCCTTCAAAGAGGAAAGCATCGATTGCTATATTTGTGCTAGAGCTTTTATTTTGAAAACATGAAACAATTTTGTCAGCGGTAGTAATAAAGCATATGAGTTATGTAAATTATATCTTACAAGTTGCAAGTCTCATGCATAGTATACTAATAGTGCCCGCACCTTGTCCTAATTAGCTTGGACTACCGGATCTTTGCAATGCACATGTTTTAACCAAGTGTCACAATGGGGTACCTCCATGCCGCCTGTACAAAGGTCTAAGGAGAAAGCTCGCATTTTGGATTTCTCGCTTTTGATTATTCTCAACTTAGACATCCATACCGGGACAACATGGACAACAGATAATGGACTCCTCTTTAATGCATAAGCATGTGGCAACAATTATTATTCTCATATGAGATTGAGGATATATGTCCAAAACTGAAACTTCCACCATGAATCATGGCTTTAGTTAGCGGCCCAATGTTCTTCTCTAACAATATGCATGCTCCAACCATTAAGGTGGTAGATCTCTCTTACTTCGGACAAGACGGACATGCATAGCAACTCACATGATATTCAACAAAGAATAGTTGATGGCGTCCCCGAAGCATGGTTATCGCACAACAAGCAACTTAATAAGAGATAAAGTGCATAAGTACATATTCAATACCACAATAGTTTTTAAGCTATTTGTCCCATGAGCTATATATTGCAAAGGTGAATGATGGAATTTTAAAGGTAGCACTCAAGCAATTTACTTTGGAATTAATGGCGGATAAATACCATGTAGTAGGTAGGTATGGTGGACACAAATGACATAGTGGTTGGCTCAAGGATTTTGGATGCATGAGAAGTATTCCCTCTCGATACAAGGTTTAGGCTAGCAAGGTTATTTGAAACAAACACAAGGATGAACGGTACAGCAAAACTCACATAAAAGACATATTGTAAACATTATAAGACTCTATACCGTCTTCCTTGTTGTTCAAAACTCAATACTAGATATTATCTAGACTCTAGAGAAACCAAATATGCAAGCCAAATTAGCAAGCTCTAAGTGTTTCTTCATTAATGGGTGCAAAGTATATGATGCAAGAGCTTAAACATGAGCACAACAATTGCCAAGTATCACACTGTCCAAGACATTATAGCAATTTACTACATGTAGCATTTTCCAATTCCAACCATATAACAATTTAACAAAGAAGAAACTTCGCCATGAATACTATGAGTAGAGCCTAAGGACATACTTGTCCATATGCTACAGCGGAGCGTGTCTCTCTCCCACAAAGTGAATGCTAGGATCCATTTTATTCAAACAAAACAAAAAACAAAAACAAACCAACGCTCCAAGCAAAGTGCATAAGATGTGACGGAATAAAAATATAGTTTCAGGGGAGGAACTCGATAATGTTGTCGATGAAGAAGGGGATGCCTTGGGCATCCCCAAGCTTAGACGCTTGAGTCTTCTTAGAATATGCAGGGGTGAACCACCGGGGCATCCCCAAGCTTAGAGCTTTCACTCTCCTTGATCATATTGCATCATACTCCTCTCTTGATCCTTGAAAACTTCCTCCACACCAAACTCGAAACAACTCATTAGAGGGTTAGTGCACAATCAAAATTCACATGTTCAGAGGTGACACAATCATTCTTAACACTTCTGGACATTGCATAAAGCTACTGGACATTAATGGATCAAAGAAAATTCATCCAACATAGCAAAAGAGGCAATGCAAAATAAAAGGCAGAATCTGTCAAAACAGAACAGTCCGTAAAGATGGATTTTATTAGGGCACCAGACTTGCTCAAATGAAAATGCCAAAATTGAATGAAAGTTGCGTACATATCTGAGGATCATGCACGTAAATTGTATTAATTTTCTGAGCTACCTACAGGGAGGTAGACCCAGATTCGTGACAGCAAAGAAATCTGGAACTGCGCAGTAATCCAAATCTAGTACTTACTTTACTATCAAAGACTTTACTTGGCACAAAAAAACTCAAAACTAAGATAAGGAGAGGTTGCTACAGTAGTAAACAACTTCCAAGACTCAAATATAAAACAAAAATACTGTAGTAAAAACATGGGTTGTCTCCCATAAGCGCTTTTCTTTAACGCCTTTCAGCTAGGCGCAGAAAGTGTGTATCAAGTAACATCGAGAGATGAAGCATCAACATCATAATTTGTTCTAATAATAGAATCATAAGGTAACTTCATTCTCTTTCTAGGGAAGTGTTCCATACCTTTCTTAAGAGGAAATTGATATTTAATATTACCTTCCTTCATATCAATAGTAGCACCAACGGTTCGAAGAAAAGGTCTTCCCAATATAATGGGGCAAGATGCATTGCATTCAATATCCAAGACAACAAAATCAACGGGGACAAGGTTATTGTTAACCATAATATGAACATTATTAACTTTCCCCAAAGGTTTCTTTTTAGCATTATCGGCGAGATTAACATCCGGATAACGAGTTTTTCAATGGTGGCAAGTCAAGCATATCATAGACTTTCTTAGGCATAACGTAAATACTTGCACCAAGATCACATAAAACATTACAATCAAAATCTTTGACTCTCATTTTAATGATGGGCTCCCAACCATCCTCTAGCTTTCTAGGAATAGAAGTTTCAAGTTTTAGTTTCTCTTCTCTAGCTTTTATGAGAGCATTTGTAATATGTTTTGTGAAAGCCAAGTTTACAGCGCTAGCATTGGGACTCTTAGCAAGTTTTTATAAGAACTTTATAACTTCAGAGATGTGGCAATCATCAAAATCTAAATCATTACAATCTAAAGCAATGGGATTATCATCCCCAAGGTTGGAAATTTTTTTAGCTGTTTTATCACAGGCAGTTTTAGCAGTTTCAGGTAATTTTGCGCGCTTTGCACTAGGAGTAGAAACATTGCCAACACCAATTATTTTACCATTAATAGTAGGAGGTGCAGCAACATGTGAATCATTAGCATTGCTAGTGGTGGTAATAGTCCAAACTTTAGCTACATTTTTCTCTTTAGCTACTTTTTCATTTTCTTCTCTATCCCACCTAGCACGCAGTTCAGCCATTAATCTTATATTCTCATTAATTCTAACTTGGATGGCATTTGCTGTAGTAACAATTTTATTTTCAATATCCCTATTAGGCATAACTTTCGATTTCAAAAGATCAACATCAGAGGCAAGACTATCAACCTTAAAAGCAAGAATATCAATTTTATTGAGCTTTTCCTCAACAGATTTGTTAAAGGCAGTTTGTGTACTAATAAATTCTTTAAGCATGGCTTCAAGTCCAGGGGGTGTATTCCTATTATTGTTGTAAGAATTCCCATAAGAATTAGCATAACCGCTACCATTATTATAAGGATATGGCCTATAGTTATTACTAGAATTGTTCCGATAAGCATTGTTGTTGAAATTATTATTTTTAATGAAGTTCACATCAACATGTTCTTCTTGAGCAACCAATGAAGCTAACGGAACATTATTAGGATCAACATTAGTCCTATCATTAACAAGCATAGACATAATAGCATCAACCTTATCATTCAAGGAAGAGGATTCTTCAATAGAATTTACCTTCTTACCTTGTGGAGCTCTTTCCGTGTGCCATTCAGAGTAATTAACCATCATATTATCAAGGAGCTTTGTTGCTTCACCAAGAGTGATGGACATAAAGGTACCTCCAGCAGCTGAATCCAATAAATTCCGCGAAGAAAAATTTAGTCCTGCATAGAAGGTTTGGATGATCATCCAAGTAGTCGATCCATGGGTTGGGCAATTTTTAACCAAAGATTTCATTCTTTCCCAAGCTTGAGCAACATGTTCATTATCCAATTGTTTAAAATTCATTATGCTACTCCTCAAAGATATAATTTTAGCAGGGGGATAATATCTACCAATAAAAGCATCCTTGCATTTAGTCCATGAATCAATACTATTCTTAGGCGAGAGATAGCAACCAATCTTTAGCTCTTGCTCTTAATGAGAAAGGAAACAATTTTAATTTTATAATTTCACCATCTACATCTTTATACTTTTGCATTTCACACAATTCAACAAAATTATTGAGATGGGCAGCAGACATCATCGGAACTAACACCAGAAAATTGCTCTCTCATAACAAGATTTAGTAAAGCAGGTTTAATTTCAAAGAATTCTGCTGTAGTAGCAGGTGGAGCAATAGGTGTGCATAGGAAATCATTATTATTTGTGCTAGTGAAATCACACAACTTAGTATTTTCAGGGGTAGCCATTTTAGCAGTAGTAAATAAAACAAACTAGATAAAGTAAATGCAAGTAAACTAATTTTTTTGTGTTTTTGATATAGCAAACAAGACAGTAAATAAAGTAAAGCTAGCAACTAATTTTTTTGTGTTTTGATATAATGCAGCAAACAAAGTAGTAAATAAAATAAAGCAAGACAAAAACAAAGTAAAGAGGTTGGGAAGTGGAGACTCCCCTTGAAGCGTGTCTTCATCTCCCCGGCAACGGCGCCAGAAAATATGCTTGATGGCGTGTATTTCACACGTTCGTTGGGGAACCCCAAGAGGAAGGTATGATGCGCACAGCAGCAAGTTTTCCCTCGGAAAGAAACCAAGGTTTATCGAACCAGGAGGAGCCAAGAAGCACGTTGAAGGTTGATGGCGGCGGGATGTAGTGCGGCGCAACACCAGAGATTCCGGCGCCAACGTGGAACCTGCACAACACAACCAAAGTACTTTGCCCCAAAGAAACAGTGAGGTTGTCAATCTCACCGGCTTGCTGTAACAAAGGATTAACCGTATTGTGTGGAAGATGATTGTTTGCAGAGAAAACAGTAAAAACAAGTATTGCAGCAGATTTGTATTTCAGTATTAAAGAATGGACCGGGGTACACAGTTCACTAGAGGTGTCTCTCCCATAAGATAAAAGCATGTTGGGTGAACAAATTACAGTCGGGCAATTGACAAATAGAGAGGGCATAACAATGCACATACATGTCATGATAAGTATAGTGAGATTTAATTGGGCATTACGACAAAGTACATAGACCGCCATCCAACCGCATCTATGCCTAAAAAGTCCACCTTCGGGTTATCGTCCGAACCCCCTCCGGTATTAAGTTGCTAACAACAGACAATTGCATTAAGTATGGTGCGTAATGTAATCAACAATTACATCCTCGGACATAGCGCCAATGTTTTATCCCTAGTGGCAACAAGCACAACACAACCTTAGAACTTTACGTCACTCGTCCCGGGTGTCAATGCAGGCATGAACCCACTATCGAGCATAAATACTCCCTCTTGGAGTTAAGAGCAAAAACTTGGCCGAGCCTCTACTAATAACGGAGAGCATGCAAGATCATAAACAACACATATGTAATAACTTGATAATTAACATAACATGGTATTCTCTATCCATCGGATCCCGACAAACACAACATAGAGTATTACGGATAGATGATCTTGATCATGTTAGGCAGCTCACAAGATCCAACAATGAAGCACAATGAGGAGAAGACAACCATCTAGCTACTGCTATGGACCCATAGTCCAGGGGTGAACTACTCACTCATCACTCCGGAGGCGACCATGGCGGTGTAGAGTCCTCCGGGAGATGAATCCCCTCTCCGGCAGGGTGCCGGAGGAGATCTCCAGAATCCCCCGAGATGAGATTGGCGGCGGCGGCATCTATGGAAGGATTTCCGTATCGTGGTTTTTCGCATCAGGGGTTTCGCGACGGAGGCTTTAAGTAGGCGGAAGGGCAGAGTCGGAGGGCTGACGAGGGGCCCACACCATAGGGTGGCGCGGGCCCCCCTCTGGCCGCGCGGCCCTATGGTGGCGGCGCCTCGTCGCCCCACTTCGTATCCCTTTCGGTCTTCTGGAAGGTTCGTGGCAAAATAGGACCCTGGGTCTTGATTTCGTCCAATTCCGAGAATATTTCGTTACTAGGATTTCGAAACCAAAAACAGCAGAAAATAGCAACTGGCTCTTCGGCATCTTGTTAATAGGTTAGTTCCAGAAAATGCACGAATATGACATAAAGTGTGCATAAAACATGTAGGTATCATCAATAATATGGCATGGATCATAAGAAATTATCGATACGTCGGAGACGTATCAGGGGGAGAGGAACCTGTTGAAAAATGTTGTTAGCCTTGTGCTTTAAAAAACAAGTGTTTGCTCCATTGCACCTAAATTCTGAACACGACAGAAGAAAAATTCAGACAATAGGGTCTAGAAGGAAGCTTTTCGTAGACAAACAAACAAACAAACACAATGATTTGGAGTGACGTGTGTCAACAATGTACTTTATTCGGTGATAGTTGGAGTCCAGGCCTCGACTGTCATAGCTGTAATCAGAAGAGAGGTACTCTAGGCAAGTGCTGAAGTGAAGAAAACCAACATGCCCTTTTATTTTTATTTTTCTCAGGGTTTTTTTTCATTTTTTTCTGCTCCGCACTACACCAAGTAGGAAACGTTTTTCTTGAACAGGGATGGAAGGACCCAAAAGCTGCATTATATTCCAGTGGTGGGATTACATTTTATAGGAAGTTCTAAGAAGTAAGGAAAATTACAACTAGGGCCAGCAACTTTGCAACAAGAGCCCGACAGAAAACCAAGAAGAAGAAATATGGTCCTTCTCCACCGCGCCGACGAAATCCGCTGGACGTCCATGCCAGCACCATCGCTACCGGGGACGAACCACTTGGAGCAATGCCGCTGCTGTGAAGCTCGGGCGGAGAGGATGAAGTCCTCCGCAATTGTACTAGGCCTGAGGAAGAATAGTCACCGTCATGTGACCGAGTATGGCCGCCCTCCGTCCATGAGAAGCAGGGGCAAGACAACGCCGGCCGTTGCGCGTCCCCTACTGAGAAACTCCGAGGAACTTTCGCAGCCCAAGATCCCTGCCCCGCAGATCGACAAGACAGCTTCACATCGCCATCTCCCAATCCAACTTCACCAAGATGGCTAGCCCGAGAAAAAGAGCGGGTGAAGTCTCCAAGATCTGCACCACAACTGAGCTTATTTAGTTCGCCGCCGCCAAAACCCTCTCCCAACACCATCATGCTCCATGGACAACCAGTGGAAGAGTAGGGAGACGAAACCCTAATGCCATTCACGAGCACCAGGAAACGGTAGAGAAGTGGCATCACGCCATACTCCATATAGGTAATCCTACTGCTAGTACTACTACTATGGAGAGGGGGCGTCCTCCTCTCCCGCATACCCGCCAACCGGTGAAGCCGCCGAAAGAGAGGGGGAGAGGAGCTGGGAAGACACTGGAGACTCTCAAGGGCGGTGGAAGAGAGAGAGAGGGGTACCACTAAAAAAAGACCAACCTTTGCGAAGGAAAAAACACATCCCACGAAACGTACGAGAAGCTGACGCGTGTCCGTCAACGCGAGATCCCGCACGAGCAGCGCTTCCCCGCCTGCGCGAGTACCTGCCCTTAGGGGTGGGCATAAAAAACCGAACACCGAACACCGAACCGAACTAACCGGAACCGAAACCGAATAGACCAAAACCGAATTAACCGAGAACAATTTCGGTGCATACATGTGAAAAACCGAATTTATATTAACAAATTCGGTTTTGACCATCTGTTAACCGAAATAACCTAAAAACCGAGATAGCATTGACAGATAGCATAACCGTCGCCTACGTAGCTCCATTGCCAATCATTTCTGTTAATTTCTAAGCCCAGAAAGCAGACTACCCTATACGTCCCTAGAAAAATAAAAGGTTGCCCCATTCATCTACTACATGTATACACGCATGTGTCTAATTTCATTTTGCTTCGTCTAGCTATGTACGAGCAGTTTAGTACTACATGGTTGTACAGTATGATTATTGGGCTCAGCGGTCCTTGTCGTACGTGGAGCTATCATACGGACTCGACTTTTTATTTGTTGTCACAATTTGGTCAAATCGGTTAAAAACCGAACACCGAACCGAATTGTCGGGTAACCGAACTACATACTAATTAGGAAACCGATATAATTTCGGTTCTCATTTCTTATTACCCGAATTATTGAAAAACCGAAAAAATCGAACCGAATTTTCGGTTAAAACCGAATGCCCAGGCCTACCTGCCCTGTACAGCACGCGAGTACGCGATGCTCCAGTCCTGCGCGCGTGTACGCGCTCAGCGCTAGCATAGCCTCATATCGTCCCGCGCGAGTACGTAGCCATAGCTCATCTCGTCCCGTGCAAGTAGGTACTGCCACGCACGTAGTTAGCTAGCTCTGGCAAAATCAAGTACAAAGCAACATACAAGTGTATGTTCTCTTTTTTTTTATATCAAAATATAGGTACAGTCACACATACGAGCGAGTACAGTGGCGCACACGAGTGAGTATAATCATGCAGACGAGCAGATACAGTCGTGCACACGGGCGAGGACAGTGTCGCACACGAGCGAGTACTGTAGAGAAGGATATTGGAGATTGCACAGCACCAATAGGGCCGGCTGCTCGTATATATATAGGCGGACACATGTACAATTACAGGTACAACCCTGAGAAAACACGGGGACCTATATCTATACAATATGTTACTCAACACCCCCCGCAGTCGAAGGGTCGGCACCGACACACAGACTGGAGCGAAACTCAGGAAAAGTCGTGGATGGCAGTCCCTTCGTCATGATATCGGCAAATTGCTGAGACGTCGGTACGTGAAGAACTCGAACGCGACCGAGGGCAACTTGCTCACGAACAAAGTGGATATCCAGCTCGATGTGCTTGGTGCGCCGATGATGAACGGGGTTGGCGGAGAGGTAGACAGCCGACACGTTGTCGCAGAAAACCACGGACAAGATAGCTCGGACAGAAGCTGACGGAGCCATGTGCACTCAGCCACAGCGTTGGCCACGGCGCGGTACTCGGCCTCAGCACTGGAGCGGGACACGGTGGGCTGCCTCTTGGAGGACCAAGAAACAAGCGACGAGCCGAGGTAGACACGATAGCCGCTGGTGGAGCGGCGCGTATCCGGGCAACCCGCCCAGTCCGCGTCGAGTAGGCGACAAGGTCAGTCGACGTCGAGGGCGAAGCATGCAATGTCAAGCCGTAGCCCATGGTACCGCAGACGTAGCGTAGAATCCGCTTCACCGCGGCCCAATGAGCATCCCGAGGAGCATGCATATGCAAGCACACCTGCTGCACGGCGTACTGGAGCTCCGGGCGCGTCAGTGTCAGGCATCGAAGGGCACCGACGATGGAGCGATAGAACGGCGCGTCGGACGCCAGCGACCCATCACTGGCGGAAAGCTTGGCCTTCGTGTCGACAGGAGTAGGGCAGGGTTGCAGTTAAGCATCCCAGCACGCTCGAGAAGCTCGTGAGCATACTTCCGCTGATGGAGGAAGAATCCGTCCGCACGTCGGACAACCTCGATGCCGAGGAAGTAGTGAAGCGGGCCAAGATCCTTCAACGCGAACTCAGCGCGAAGGCGGTCGGTGAGCTGTCGAAGGAGACCAGCGGTGGAGGCCGTCAGAATGATGTCGTCGACGTACAGCAGCAGGTATGCCATGTCGTTGCCGGTCCGGTAGACAAACAGGGACGCATCGGAACGCGTGGAGCGGAAGCCCAGCTGATGCAGGAAGCCGGCGATGCGCTGGTACCAGGCGCGGGGCGCCTGCTTCAGTCCATACAGGGACCGAGAGAGCAAGCACACGTCATCGGGGCGCTCGGGGTCGACGAAGCCGGTGGGTTGCTGACAGTACACCCGTTCCTGCAGATGGCCATGAAGGAAGGCGTTGGAGACGTCCATCCGATGCACGGGCCACGCACGAGACGCGGCGAGGTGCAGCACTCGTGCGGATCGTGCCCGGTTTGACAACCGGGGCAAACGTATCCGTGAAGTCGACGCCAGCCGCGCTGCCGAAAGCCGCGCACCACCCGGCGCGCCTTGTAGCGCTCGAGAGTACCGTCGGAGCCGAGCTTGTGCTTGAAGACCCATTTGCCGGAGATGACATTGGCGCGAGGGGGCCGGGGAACGAGCTCCCAGGTCCTATTGCGCTGAAGCGCGTCGTACTCCTCCTGCATGGCGGCACGCCAATGCGGGTCGCGCGAGCCGAGGTGGGCACCGGCGAAGGAGCGGTCGCCGAGCCGGTGGGAGAGCCGGTCTGGCCGGCCTGATGACCAGACAGGCCGGGCGACGGTCCGGTCTGACCGGGCGCTTGGCCGGGTCGGCTGGTGGAGGGAACACCGCCGTCGTGCGGCAATATGCTGTTGCCGCTGGCCCAGAAGGCAGACGCAGTAGACGGAGAAGCCGCGCAGACATACTGGTCGGCGGGGTAGCGTGTAGACGGCCGCTGCACGCCTGCGCGGGCGCGGGTGAGCATGGGCTCAGGAACCGCAGCGACGGGTGGCGAGGCAGACGGCGAAGAGGCGGCCGCCGCGGGCGACGGGGGCACCGGGGACGCCTCGGACGTCGCGGGCGATGGCGCCGCGGGCGAGGGCGCCGCAGGCGACGGGGGCGCCGCGGGCGAGGGCGCCGCAGGCGACGGAGGCGCCGCGGGCGAGGGCGCCGCAGCGGCGACGGAGGCGCCGCGGGCGAGGGCGCCGGCCGGCGACGGGGCGACGGGGCGCCGCGGGCGGTGCGGACGCCGAGGGTCCAGGCGGGGAGGCCACCGCGGTCGGGCGTCGGCGCGCGGCCGCGAGGAGGGCCGGCGGGCGCCGGGGACGCCGAGGGACCGGGCGGGGCCGGCGCCGGGGGGGCCACCTCGGTCGGTCGTCGGCGCGCGGCCGCAGGAGGGCCAGCGGGCGCCGGGAGCGTCGTCGGAGGTGTCGCCATGAGTCCCTGCTGAAACGGAAAAACCAACTCGTCAAAGTACACGTGCCGGGAAGTGATGACACGATGAGAGACCGGGTCGTAACAGCGGTAACCCTTGGTGTTGGCGGGGTAGCCGAGAAACACACAAGGGAGGGAGCGCGGCGCAAGCTTATGCGCGGCGGTGGCAGCGGTGTTAGGAAAACACCGGCAGCCGAAGATGCGGAGGTCATCATAGGTGGGCGGCGCACCGTAAAGGAGATGATGCGGCGTGTAGGACCAACGCACACGACACGGGCGGATGTTGACGAGGAGAGTCGCCGTGGCAAGGGCATCCGGCCAGAATCGCGGGGGCATGGAGGCATGGAACAGAAGGGTGCGGACGCAGTCGTTGAGGGTACGAAGCATCCGTTCGGCACGGCCATTCTGTGAAGAAGTGTATGGACACGTGAGGCGGAAGATGGTGCCGTGGGTGGCGAGAAGTGAGCGAATGGTGATGTTGTCGAACTCCTTGCCGTTGTCGGTCTGGAAAGCGTGAATGGGGCGACCAAACCGAGTGGAGACGAACGCGAAGAAGGCGGTGAGGGTGGTGGCAACATCTGACTTACGGCGAAGTGGAAAAGTCCATACAAAATGCGAGTAATCATCAAGAATCACAAGATAATAATTATAACCAGAGTTACTCGGAACCGGCGAGGTCCATACATCACTATGAATGAGTTGAAAGGGAAAAGATGCGATCGTGGAGGAAGAACTAAACGGAAGGCGAACATGTTTGCCTAGACGACATGCTTCACAAGAGTGGGCATCCGTTTTATTACAAGTAAAGGAGAATCCTTGCATTATTTGACGCAGAGTGGCGGAGCTAGGATGGCCAAGACGGGCGTGCCAAAGGTCGACACCGGCGGAGAGGGCGAGTGGACGGCCGGTGGTGGTGGAGGCCGCGCCAACGGGGTAGAGATCGCCGGGGCTGTCACATCGGTGGAGGAGCATCCGGGTACGACCATCCTTGACGAGAGAAACCAAAAGCGTCAAATTCCACGAGTCACGGGGTTATCACGACGGAAAGATTTAACGAAACAAGGTTTTTGATCAAGTTAGGAGAAACGAGAACATTATGGAGAGAGAGGGGAGTGGAGGTGGAAGGAAAAGAGACAGAACCAGTGTGAGTAATAGGAAGAGCATGACCGTTGCCAACGATGATGCGAGAAGAAGTGGAAGCGGGTGTGGAAAAGGAGAGGTTACCGGGATGCGCCGCCATATGCGCGGAAGCGCCGGTGTCCATGAACCAATCGCCACCGCCACCATACGCCCCAACAGAGGGGCGCTCCGGAGGGCGGTCGGGAGCGCGGGATCCCACAGGGGTCGCACCCGGAGGGGCGGCGTAGGCCGGGGCAGGCCGGGGCGCCGCGTAGAACGCCCGGTGGGAGGCCGGACGCGGCCCCATAATGCCCGGGTAGGGGCGCGCGGCACGGGCATGGAGTAGGCGTGAACAACCCCGGTCCACGGGTTGTGACCGGCGAGTCCATGGCGGAGGGGCGGTGTACTCGCGGGGACGAGGCGCGGGGCGGCGGCATTGGCGCCACCGCTGCCGCCACCGGTGCCACCGCCACGGCGACGACGGCCACGGCGGCCACCACCGGGGGAGCCGGCTGGCCGGTCCGGGGACCGGTCCGGCCGGCCGGGCGCCAGCGGGCCCGGTCCAGGGGCCGGTCTGACCGGGCGGCGGGGCGGCGGCGGGGAAACCCGGCGGCGGACCCAGGGGGCGAGGCGCAGGGGCGCGGGGCGCGGGAGTCTGGGCGCCGCGGGACAAGCCAGCGGCGAAGGCGGTGTGGGCCGCCCGAGCCCGGAGGTGCTTGAGGCGGCGCTCCTCGAGGCGCAGGTACGCCACGGCCTGCTCGTAGGTGGGCGTGGTGAGGAGCGTAAGGTTGGAGGCGGCGTTGCTGAGATCCTCGCCGAGACCCGCCGACAGGGTGGAGAGCATGATCTTGTCATCGATCGGGAACTCCAAGTCACGGAGCTCATCGGAGAGGCTCTTCAGCTTGAGGGCGTAGTCATCGAGAGACAGGTCGTTCTGGTGGGTGCCGAAGAACTCCGTTGGAGGAAGGTGACCCGCTGGATTTTGTTGTCGGTGAAGAGGCCGGTGATCTTATCCCGGACCGTGTGGGCGGAGTCGCCGTCGCGGACGACAAGTGCGGAAGATGTCGTTGGAGACGGTCTGGTAGAACCAGCGGATGATGGTGGCGTCGATGGCGAGCCACTCGGGGTCGTGCGGCATGGCGAGGAGGTCGATGGTGCCGTCGACGTGATCAAGGAGATCATACTCGCGGAAGAGCAGCCCAAAGTACGTCTTCCACGGGAAGAAGTTGGCAGCGGTGGTGGAGAGCTTCAGCGGCACGCGCTCGGCGATGGGGATGTCGCGGATGACGGCGACGGAGGGGCCGGCGAAGGGGTTGCCGCTGCCGGAGCCGGAGGAGGAGTCGAAGCGCGCCATGGCGGAAGCGGTGGGGAGGGCCGGCGGCGCCCTAGATGAGAAGGGCGGCGGCTAGGGTTGGAAGTGGGGAGGGCCGGCGGCGCCCTAGAGAGGAGGGGGCGGCGGCTAGGGTGGATGGCGGAAGCGGTGGTGGTAGGGAGGGCCGGCGGCGCCCTAGAGGAGGAGGGCGGCGGCTAGGGTTAGGGAGGGCCGGCGGCGCCCGAAGGAGGAGGAGGGGCGGCGGCTAGGTCAGGACCCGAAGGGTCTCTGATACCATGTAGAGAAGGATATTGGAGATTGCACAGCACCAATAGGGCCGGCTGCTCGTATATATATAGGCGGACACATGTACAATTACAGGTACAACCCTGAGAAAACACGGGGACCTATATCTATACAATATGTTACTCAACAAGTACATTCGCGCAGATAAGCGAGTACACTCATGCACACAAGCGAGTACAGTCGCGCACACGAGCGAGTACATGTACAGAAGTATAGTGACGCACACGAGCAACTACAGATACCGAAGTACAGTCGCGCACGCGAGGAAGTACTGATACAGAAGCACAGGTACAGTAGCACACGGGTAAGTACAGTTAGTGAGTAAAGGGAAAAACTATATCAAATACACTAAAAACAGAAGTACTTATCAGTTAAAGCACGAGTACAGTTAGATACACACCACGATTACAACCTGTTGCGGTCAAAAACCCACCGGCGAGCAACGACGGGCAACACAGTAGAGCCGGGAGGCTCCCAGGACTGCGGCTGGCCCTGGTCCCTCGAGCGACGGCCCGCAAAGCCTCGGCACGCACGTCCAATGCTGGTGCAAGGGCGTGCCACCTGACCTATACCCGGTCGGAAGGTGATGGATTTGCTTCGCTTAGTTTCCTCGCATGGCATACACGTAAACATTAAATACGAGCCTCGATCGGCTCTCAGGTTATCCTGTGAATCGGCTCAAGGAGCCGATCCACCCATGATTCGTATGAGGTCTACGATCACATGGTGGTCCTGCTTGATCAATATAAAGCTAAAACGACCTACAATGATTTAGGGTTTTCACCACATAATCGGAACATCCTACGCGTGATTGAGCCTGGCAGCCACGCACGGTGATAATAAACCAACCCTACACAAGGCCTAAAAACCAACATGAAGTTGATCCCCGGAACATCTTATCTAGGGCTAGCAAACTACACCCTACGTGCTACCTGGATCCTTCAACCCGTTTGCAAGGCCTAACTATGCAGATATTAAACTAATCCTTGAAGAACAAGGAGCAATCATAACGGATCGGATCTACTAAATAATGATCAAGCGAGGTGCCGCCCTTACACCTAAGATAGGCGTAAGGGCGGCTAGACGTCTAAGGGTTGCATGGACAAAAGCATGTGACACGATGAAACAATGCTAACCCTAACACATCTATGATAACTACGTTGCTCGCCATCAATAAGGCTTTAGCACGAGCAACGCATGAACAACGAATAAACGTATACTGCCTAGATCGCAAGATGCGATCTAGGCAGCATGATGCTTACCCGGAAGAAACCCTCGAAACAAGGGGTTGGCGATGCGCCTAGATTGGTTTGTGATGAACGTGATTGTTGTCTTTCTCAATAACCCTGGATACATATTTATAGTCCGTAGACTTTCTAACGTGGGAATAATCCCAACCGTGCACGAGCCAAATTCTATCTAACCGACACGTATCCTACTATATTTACAGATACACTGGCAAACTAGCCCAAACTTTGTATACAAGGCCGATTCATGTATATCTTCCGTGTATATTCTTCAAGCCCATCGTAATCGCGGCCCACCTCTGATCCGGTCAAATTCTGGTGATAACACATGCCTCCCTGGTTTTGGAAATGATAATTCCAAAATCACTCGCTTTTTCTTCGTCGGGTCATGTCGTGGCGGAGCGGTAACCGTCGCAGCACCCTTCATCATGAGGCCTTGCCTTCTCAACTTCTCCGCGTGACCTGGCAATTTTTTTTTCTTTGGGCACCACTTCCTCGGAAACTGCTGTGGCATTGAATCTCCACTATATCCCCTTTATTTAACCGCATCGAGCAGTTTGCTTCTTCATCCCCTCTTCATCCTCTGTTCCTCTATAGTACTCGAACACCCTTCTTCCACCATGGACTCCTCCTCCTCTTCCTCCTCCGGTCTTTCCTTCCGGTCTTCCTCCTCCCGCGAGCCGACGCCGGAGGACATACGCGCCCCGGAGCGGACGAGGCAGACTGGGACTTCTCCGTCTGGTCAGAGGATGATGAATCCCTGACCGATGGGGAAGACAACCTCCATTTCCTCATTGATGGGGATTCGGAGGAGGAGGGCGACGATGATGCTCTCTGGGGCGAAGACATCTCTTCCGATGAGGAGGATGAGGAAGCGGAGGAGGACACCTCCTCCGACGAGTACCCGCCGATGAAGCGCTTCCGCGCCGGGTCGGATGATGATGACGACGATGACGATGACGAGGAGGAGTACGGGGTCCCTGTCGAAGGCTACGGCAGCAGCGACGAGGAGCCCGCCGGCAGCAGCGCCGACAGCAGCCATGACAGCACCGACGAGGGCAGCAACTGCCCTTAGACTAGGACTAGTAGCATAGGACTAGTAGTAGTAGTGCATTAGGCATCGGATGATCCTTTTGAGAGCCATTGGCTCTTTCTTGTAAAGCCGTCCCTTTGAATCAATAAGAACTGTTCTTCCAATTTGACTCTCCATTTACCCAATTTCAAGTCTTCCATTTGCCGCACCAAGAACCGATAGCAACGTATCGGACTTTTCCCCTCAAACGCCCATGAGGCCAGACTCAAATACCAATTTAAACAGTCATCCAAGCACTCCTCAAATTCAGACTGTAATTTAATATCTGACCATAATACTTTGCAACTCTAAAGTCGATGGCTGTTCATCGGCTGTTTTGAAAATCCAGTCTCCTTCAGGTTAGATAGTTTTGCCGATGATTTCCCTTCATCTCCTTGCAGCAACAGGACGGTCCAGACCCTGTAGATGATGACGGCTCCCCTTTCAGATTCCTCCCAGCAGCTCCAGTGGTCCTCTTCTGCAAAAACTCGCCACCCTTGAAGAAGGTTGTGATGCAGAGCCAGCCGATGACACCCAAATCGGCTTCCAAAAGCAGAGTGTCTACTAGGTCAGCTGCCCCCCGAGCCTCAGTCAAGGCGAGAACAGCGGTGAGGAAAGTAGCTGCCAGGAAGACTCTGAAGCGCCAAAGCCCTACTCCAGCTGAAGAAGGCTCGCACGTCAGTTTCGCCCATGCTTTGGCTGATTCCATTCATCCTTCTAGGCTTATGCAGCATACTTGTATCTCTTCTACAAACCTCCACTGAAGAAATCCCTAGTGAGGACACACAGTCCAGTCGAAGAGCCTCGAGCTCGGGCAATTCTGAGAAAACCACCACGCAGAGCCAGCCAGACTTGCCACCGTCGGCTTTCAAGAAAAGGTCGGCCCCTGAACCTGCCGTTTCCCAAACTCCGATCAAAGCGGGGCAGGGCAGCCTACGCACAAAGAACCGATGCATCAAGAGAGCTCGCAAGGAAACGCAAGCCTCTCCATCAAACCAGGAGATATCAAACGTTACTCCATCCTCTCCTCGGCTCATTTTGCATGTTGACCCCTTGTCGTTCTTATCGGCTAACCTCTCCCTCTGCAGACTGATGACACCTCCAGTGGGGAAGTCGAGGAGGTGCCCATGCCATCCGCCACTCTGGTCCTTGCAACTTCTACGAGTGTAGTTGAGAAGGTGGCCAACTTGGCCAAACCGACAGCAGAAACACCAGAGCCGATCACCTCTTCTTCCGTTGAAAGCCGATATTGCAGACAAATGTCAACGGCTCAACGAGAAAAAGGCTGCTTTAGACGCCAAAACTGACACTTCTGCCAATAGTGCCGAACTCGAGACCCTGCGTAAGGAACTGGAGAACCTTGAAGAGAGGGTCGGGGTGACCAAGCAGCTTATCCAAGACAAGGAAACCCTCATTGCCCACTCTCAAGAGGAAGCAAAAGGCCTCACAGCCGATCTGAAGACCGATCTGGCTGAAATTCGTGCCCCGAGCGATCGACTGGTGACGGGCAAAGACGAGGACGACGAGGCTGAGATCGCCGAGGTGGATCGTATCCGTGCCGACGCCCTTCACGCCCTCAACGCGTTTCTTCGCGAGAGCCTCTCCGTGTAAACCGATAAATGTTTTGTTGAACTTGTACCTCTAGAGTCGATGGCTGTGCATCGGCTTTTTACATTCTGAAGTCGATGTCTTTGCATCGGCTGTACTTGTATACTGTTGTCTTCGCATATTTTCTCAAGTCGATGTCTGTGCATCGGCTGTGACTTGCATGTACATCTTTTTTTTTACTGGCCGATTTTTCTATCGGCCCCCCAATATTTCACTGCCCATGTATCGCACATGTTCATCGCACATGTTCATCTGATTAGGTGCCCCCCGAGCCGAATCTGTTAAGTAACTGCAGATATCGGCTCTGCTTCTTCCAGTTCATCAGCCGACGTAAACCCGAATCCCAGCTTTCCGTCGCCCGTTAGATCGACGTTGAACACAGGCAGAACGTATGGCGAGGATAATTTTGGCCGATTGCTGGAATCGGCCTCCATGTTGATTGAATTGCTCAATGAAGGTTTACATCTCGGTCTTGATTTACTATAACTACGTGACATGCTTGAGACAAGATTATCCCTTTTTATTTTTTGGGGCCGATCACAAGGATCGGCCTTGCCGCGTACGTCCATAGATTTTGCTCTTGTTACACGGTCAGGCCGGTGGATAAGACCAGCCTCACCCCGTTTTTTGTCACGTCGATGCGCTCGCAGTCGTCCAAAGTGATGCCTGAGAGTGGCTCTTGGCCTGCCGTCTCCCAAACGTTCATGCCAGCCGTTGAAATCTCGGCTGTGTCATCTGCGTGGACGACTTCTACTTCATCTCCATCCCACTGTATTAAACATTGGTGCATCGTGGATGGAATGCAACAGTTGGCGTGGATCCAATCTCTCCCTAGCAGGACAGCATAGGTGCTCTTGCTATCGACAATAAAGAACGTCGTAGGGATGGTTTTTCTTCCTACGGTCGGATCCACGTTCAGTAACATCTTGTGCTTCGGATGCTTGGCCGTTGAAATCGCTCGGTGTAACGTTGGTCTTGATCAGATCCGAGCTAGAGCGTCCCAACCGACGTAGCATGGAGTATGGCATAATGTTGACTCGCCGCTCCGGTGTCTACCAGCATCTTGTTGACGAGGCTGCCCATTGATATAACCTCGTAAGTACGGGGCCTTCAGGTGTCCGTAGCTCCTTTCTCGTGGCTTCTCAAAGATAACCGGCCGTGGGCCGCCGTCAAGTTGTGCCACGGGTGCTTCGTCTAATCCTCGGAGCACAAAACTCCGCCGGAAGGATGAACACCATGTTCGTGCCGGCCCGATGTCTCATCATCGGCTTTCCTTTGTTTGGGGCGCCACTCTTTCTTTTGTGGCCGACCCTCTTCGTCCAGAGTTCGCTGAATTTTCGCGGCCAGATCAGGCTGCGCCTTCCTTAACGTGTGCAGGTACAACCTTTCGGCTTCCTCCAAACCACGTAGTCGCTGAACCCTACGCTTTTGGGAACGGCTGGGTCCATCAGGGCACCACCTTGGCCGGTGGTACTTATCTTCTTCTTCTTCATCGTCATCTTCTAACTCCTCGAGATCTTCCACCCGAGAGGACTCAGCTTGCTTGTTCTGAGATGGGAGAGGCCCTAGAGGTTTGAATACTGACACGTCTCCTGCACCCTTCTTCTTCTATCTACATTCTGGGCAGTTGCCGATTGTAGGCAATCGGATCATTCCTGAATCCCAGCAGTGTCTGAAGAAGGGACAGTCCCAGTGCCTATCCACGTCATCTTGCTCTCTTGACCTTTCCTTGGCGTGGCGCTCATATCTCTCCTCGTCGCGATCATGCCGACGATGTCTCCTGGCGTCCCTTCTAGCCAGACGATCTCTTTCGTCATCGTCGTCGTATCGTCGGCGTTGGTCGTATTGACTCACGTATTTGTTGAGGAGGTGATCAGAGAGAGGTCGCTGATATCGCACATTCTTCACTTCTCCCTCTCGTGATGTAGCGCTTGCCATCGTGCCGGAGCCGATCGCGTGGAACGGCTTCCTCTTTCTCCTTGTTATGAGAGCGGCTGCCCTCGTCTCTGTCCTTACCGCAGTGGTGCCCGAGTCCTACCATGTTGATGCTGAACGAGAAACCTGGCTGGCACCTCCCAGGGT
This sequence comes from Lolium rigidum, assembly GCF_022539505.1. NCBI lineage: Eukaryota > Viridiplantae > Streptophyta > Magnoliopsida > Poales > Poaceae > Lolium > Lolium rigidum. The sequence goes on from NC_061511.1 coordinate 253,503,989, forward strand.
AAGTGCACTCCACCATGTTCACGGCGGGGAAAGGGTGTGTGTTGACTTTCATGGCGTACTGGCTGAAAATGAGACGCCCTTGTTCTATCGCCATTTGGATCTGCTGACGCCACACCCTGCAGTCGTTGGTGGTATGGGTGAACGTGTTATGCCACTTGCAGTATGGCTTTCCGTTCAGCTCTCGTGCCGTGGGGATTTTGTGGCCTTCGGGTACCTTTAGCTGCTTCTCCTTAAGTAAGAGGTCGAAAATTTGCTCAGCTTTGGTCGCGTCGAAGTCAAACCCCCTTGGAGGACCTTGTGGCTTAACCCATTTGCAGGACACGGGGCTTGCCCCCCGAGTCCATTCAGCCACTGCTACCTCTTGATCTCCCGCGGAGCCTTCATCTTCATCTGCCTCAACCAGGACTACCGCACGCTTGAATTTATCCTGGTACAACTCTGGGTGGCGCTGTTCATATAATGACAGCTTCTGAACCATATGCGTCAGTGAAGGGTAGTCTGCTTGGGAGGCCATATCCTTGATCGGTGATGCGAGACCCACCACCGCCAACTCGACTGCTTCTTTTTCAGTCAAACGAGCCGAATAGCATCGGTTCCTGACGGTCCTGAAGCGCTGGATGTATTCTGACACTGTTTCTCCGCGCTTATGTCGTACTTGTGCTAGATCGGCAATGCCGGCCTCGGAAGCCTCCGAGTGATACCGCATGTGGAACCGTTCTTCCAACTCGCTTCCAAGTCCGGATTGAGTCCGGTGGCAGCGATGTGTACCACCCGAAAGCCGATCCCGTGAGGGACTCGTGCAAAGAACCTCACACGTAGTTCATCCGATGCTGAGATCGTGCCCGACTGCGCCAAATATCGGCTCACATGCTCGATTGAACCGGGAGCCATCCGACCCACTAAACTTGGAGAATTCAGTGGAGCCGATATTTGGGTGGTAGTGGGATCAAATCGTACTCGTTGGGGTACGGCTTGGAATAGCCGATTGCCCTCCTTTTCGGCACCATGCCGAACTGGTCTCTCAAGATTGTACCGATCCGATCCGTGGTGCCGGGCCGGCAGAGTCGAACTCCGAAGATTCGCTGGAGTGGCATACTTAGCCAGCCCACGCTTGCTTCTCAAGCTCCGAGCTAGTTGCGGGAGTTGAGCTTTGGAGGTTTGTTGGAGTGGCATACTTAGCTAGCCACGTCCGCTTCTCAAGATCCGATCCGAAGCTCCTCCCGCTGTCCCGTAAGTCCCCGCTCGTCGCAGCCTCGGTTCGTGAGTGCCCGACTATCGCAGTCCGGCACGTATGTGCACGTGTACCCGTGAGGGATCTCCTTAGGCGCCTCATACAAGAACCGGTAATCACCGGGGTCACCACCGATCTTGTAGACGACGAATGCCGGTGAACTCGGCACTTCGAGTGTCGCCAACGCGAACGGCAGCGGCGGTCGGGACTGGAGTGGTACCTCTCCTTGGTGAGTCCCTAGAGCAGGTCCTGACGGAGAGTACTGATGCATCATGATCTCCTGGATCACCCGAAGGGCAACACGCTCCAAAGTGTTCACCAGGCTCTCAGAATGGCGGTGCAGCGAATGAGCTACCATGAAATTAATCTCCTGGCGTAGAGACCTGGTGCGTTCTTCTGAAGGGGTGGACAGGTCCACACCATCGAGCGCGCCTTCAGGTGAGAACCCATTCCACCTAATGCCGTGAGAGCGGGTCCTCTGGAAAGAGACGATGAGGTCGGCTTCGAGGATAGCTTTGACCTCGTCATACTTCTTCTTGAGCTCCTCAGTCAGATCTTCGTACGTGACTGGAGTACCTTCCGCCATCTCAGATGTAGATGGCGATGCAGTTGATGTCGAAGACTGTCCCACCGGGCGTGCCAGAATGTGTTGCGGTCAAAAACCCACCGGCGAGCAACGACGGGCAACACAGTAGAGACGGGAGGCTCCCAGGACTGAGGCTGGCCCTGGTCCCTCGAGCTACGGCCCGCAAAGCCTCGGCACGCACGTCCGATGCTGGTGCAAGGGCGTGCCACCTGACCTATACCTGGTCAGGAAGGTGATGGATTTGCTTCGCTTAGTTTCCTGCATGGCATACACGTAAACATTAAATACGAGCCTCGATTGGCTCTCAGGTTATCATGTGAATCGGCTCAAGGAGCCGATCCACCCATGATTCGTATGAGGTCTACGATCACATGGTGGTCCTGCTTGATCAATATAAAGCTAAAACGACCTACGACGATTTAGGGTTTTCACCACATAATCGGAACATCCTACGCGTGATTGAGCTCGGCAGCCACGCACGGTGATAATAAACCAACCCTAGACAAGGCTTAAAAACCAACATGAAGTTGATCCCCGGAACATCTTATCTAGGGCTAGCAAACTACACCCTACGTGCTACCTGGATCCTTCAACCCGTTTGCAAGGCCTAACTATGCAGATATTAAACTAATCCTTGAAGAACAAGGAGCAATCATAACGGATCGAATCTACTAAATAATGATCAAGCGAGGTGCCGCCCTTACACCTAAGATAGGCGTAAGGGCGGCTAGACGTCTAAGGGTTGCATGGACAAAAGCATGTGACACGATGAAACAATGCTAACCCTAACACATCTATGATAACTACGTTGCTCGCCATCAACAAGGCTTCAGCGACGAGCAACGCATGAACAACGAATAAACGTATACTGCCTAGATCGCAAGATACGATCTAGGCAGCATGATGCTTACCCGGAAGAAACCCTCGAAACAAGGGGTTGGCGATGCGCCTAGATTGGTTTGTGATGAACGTGATTGTTGTCTTTCTCAATAACCCTAGATACATATTTATAGTCCGTAGACTTTCTAACGTGGGAATAATCCCAACCGTGCACGAGCAAAATTCTATCTAACCGACACGTATCCTAGTATATTTACAGATACACGGGCAAACTAGCCCAAACTTTGTATACAAGGCCGATTCATGTATATCTTCCGTGTATATTCTTCAAGCCCATCTTAATCGCGGCCCACCTCTGATCCGGTCAAATTCTGGTGATAACACAAGCATAGTAGTATAGGAAGTACGAAAAAAAATAGTCTCAAAAAAAAAAGGAAGTACGAAAAAAATATATCTCGAAACATATCAACATGAGATCTAGTTTTGAAGATCTCGACGAGAGGGTCTCGAAAGTGGAAACGGTTCATAATTTGGACTTACGGTTCTCAAGATATTTCATTTTGAAAAAACGAATCTAGGAAAAAAGGAAAAATCTGACACAACCCAGCCTCCCCTGTCTTCTCTCTCCTCCCCTATCCCCACCTTGCTTCCCCTTGCAACACGTGGCAAGCAGGGAGACCACTTCCCAGGGATTTTCTAGCACCACAGCGCGCCACTTGTCGCGTGCGGAGCGAGTTGTCTTCCCTTCACGAAGATCAGCCTTTTTCTAGAGTTTTCGGAGAGAGAGAAGAAAGGGAAGAAACCTTGGGCCGGTACACCTGCAATTCACGATTGTCCAGCAAATGCAAAACCCATACATTATAGGCCACATTGCGCGACACATGATTTTCATGGTTGGGTACCGCTCGCACGATTTGTAACGCCCAATACGCACGCTCAAACAATGATTTCATGGGGTTGGTATTTCCTGGGGTGTGCCCCTATAGGCCGCTTCAGCGCGTAAGAGAGCACACCCCGCACAAGCAGCTTTCCCTTATGGACCGCGCCCAATACGGCCCAAAAATAACAGGTACAGTTTTTAATTTTTTGTTTGAAAAAGGTTTAAATTTTTAAAATGTATAAAATCGAAAAAAAATTACTCAAAAAATTTCATATTCAAAAAATATTTAGATTCACAAAATATTAGGATTAAAAAATTTAAACTTTTAAAAGTGTTCAAATTTGAAAATGATCAAAAATAAAAAAAATTTATTCAAAAAATGAATGTTAAAAATGTTCAAATTTTCAATAAAAAATAATCAAAAAAGAAAAGAAAATAAAGATACAAAAAATGAAAAACCAAAATAAAATGATAGAACCAGCAAAGAATCCTTCCTAAAGCTGGAAAAACTAGGAACCCTCCATCACCGGCGTTGGCATTATCGGGCCGCAGCCCAAGTTTCCATCATTAGCGTGTGCGATGTATCATAACGCACACTAATGTACGATGAATATGGTTTGCCTATTTCCTCCTTTTAAAGGGTGGGCATCGCCTTTTATTAATCAATCATCAACGATACAATAGAAGTATCAGACAGTTGGCGACCATGTTCTAGAGAAATATATGAATGATCTAGACTATGGGCATGAGTAGTATTAAATCATCTCTTCTCATGAATAAATCTAGCATCATCGAACTGAAACCGACGGTGATCAATCTTCCTCATGATCGAATAATAGTTGCACCTGCTCGACTCTTTGATACCGTTAATAACTTTCAAACAGCAGAGGCTATGTAGATGCGTTGAAATTAAAGATCAGCGGAAGGGATAAACCCTCTCGGTATGCAATTGATTCCAAGGTAGTAGGATTTGCAATGCTGCTAGCACCGATTGTCCCTCGAAATCTCCCGGGGTACATCTGCAAACTGCTGCAACTACACTTATATTACCATGTTTTAAATGGGTGCAACCACGTTCACTTTAAAGAAACCATTGTGTTGTTGACCGATTTGGCTTGACTGTATATGTGATATTCATTTATCAGAGATAGCTGATTATGAAACCAAAAATGGATAGAGGGCTCTAGAAAATTCCCTCTTGCCTTCGCTAGCAATCTTCACTGAATTGCTCACGCGAGAGTGACTCTATAAGGAAGAAAATACATTCCTAAGCATTTCCACATTGATTTATGAATGTGAGAGTGCATCTATAAGGAAGAAAATACATTCCTTGCTAGGCTTGATAGAATGGGTGCCTCCAACTATCTTCAGTATCCGCACAAAAAAAGACATCCACGAGATGTTGCCATATTTCGGTGATGACAAACTGAACAGGTAGATAGCGATTGGTGTGCAAGTCTCCACAAAAATACTCCGGCCTTTCTAGGTACTTTTGTCTTCCACATTCTACTATGTAGCCTATATTCTGACCCTGACGAGTGGCTTGTTGCACGATCTTCAAGCTCATCCCTCGTCATCTTCTTTGTTGACACCGACAATCCATATGCCGATCAAACTATAAAAGACCTAGAACGTTCAAAATTACAGACCAATGAATCATGTTGGTTTCTAGTAATCAGCGGATTAGATTTAATGATGTCGATATCCATAGGTAGCAGAAATTCTTCAAGACTTTCCGTTCTCCTAAACGCGTTCGTTTGCGTCTAGGACCGAACCGTGCCAGCTTGGTGGGCTGGCAAGTTACTATTTGTTTATAGTTTTTGTGCTGTTTGTTTTATTATTATTTTTCTTTTACCTGCCTGATGGGCAATGTATCCTATGCACCCGTTGTTTTTTTTTCTTCTTTTTATGTTTCAGTTTAATTTTTGTTATTTTGAGTCATAAGAATTTAACCAGTCAAATAAGTAATATTGTTGAAGATGTGTTCTCTCCTAATATTGTTTCCAATATAAACCTTTTAAATGCTCGGGCATCTATTTGAGTTGTGCGGACATTCTTTAACCGACTCAAATCGGTGCAGAGGCCTGATGAGCGCAGAATGCACACTCTTGGGGAACCCCAAGAGGAAGGTATCATGAGCACAACAGCAAGTTTTCCCTCAATAAGAAACCAAGATTTAATCGACCAGTAGGAGAAAGGCATCATGAGCACACTGTCGCTAGCTGGCTATTGGCAGGGCGCACTACGGCGTCAGCAACAACGTGGAACCTGCACACAACAGAACCAAAATACTTGCCCCAACTTACAATGAGGTTATTAATCTCACTGGTTTCCCTGAACACAAAGGATTAAACGTATCGAGTGGAAAGAGATGTTTGCAGTAATTAAAAAGAACATAGCTTACAGTAAGTAAACAGAGCAGAATTACAGTGGTTAAATTTATCAGTATAAAGGAAAGGACTGGAGTCCACAGTTCACTAGAAGTGTCTCTCCATAAAGATAAATAACATGTTGGGTGAACAAATTACAGTTGGACAATTGACAGAATACCAACCATGCAGGACAAGATGATTACTATGAGATTCGTTTGGGCATTGCAACATAATACATAGACCGTAATGCAACTACGTCTATGACTAATAATACACCTTCCGATTATCGCCCGAACCCCTTCCAGTATTAAGTTGCAAGCAACAGATTATCGCATTAAGCAATGTGTGTAAAGTAAACAATAGAATTACTCTCAAATAAAACATTGTTGTTTTCTCCCTAGTAGAAACAACACATCTACAATCTTAGAAATTATTGTCACTCTTCCAGAAAACTATAGGCATGAACCTACTATCGAGCAGAAATACCCCATCTTGGAGTCACAAGCATCTACTTGGCTAGAGTATCTACTAGCAACGGAGAGCATGCAAGATCACAAATAACATATGACAAGAATATATAATCGATCTCAACATAGTATTCAATATTCATCGGATCCCAGCAAACACAACATGTAGTATTACATAAGGATGATCTTGATCATGTAGGGCAACTCACAAGATCTAAATATGAGGCACAAATTGGAGAATACAACCATCTAGCTACTGCTATGGACCCATAGTCCAGGGATGAACTACTCACACATCAATTCGGAGGCAGACATGGCGATGTAGATGCCTTCGACGATGATTTCCCCCTCCGGCATGGTGCCGAGAAGAGCTTCAGAACCCTCCCGAGCTAGGTTCTGCAATGGCGTCCGCGACGGAACTTTTCGTGGATGGAGCCTCGGGTGTTTAGGTTTTCCCGAGATCATGAATAAATAGGCGGAGGGGCGGTGTCGGTGGAGGCCAGGGGGCCACACCACACCTAGGCGCGGGCCAGGGCCAGGCCACGCCTAGGGCTGGTCTGGCCGCCCTGCTTCCTTTCTTCGACCCCCCCCCTTCTGGACTCCGTTTTTTTACGGTAAAATATTGAATTCGGCTTTTGTTTCGTCCAATTCCGAGAATATTTTATGTACAACTTTTCTGAAATAGAAAACAACAGAAAACAGGGAACTGCCACTGTGGCATCTTGTTAATAGGTTAGTGTCGGAAAATGTATAAAGTGCAACGAAGCATGAGCAAAACATATATAAATTGGTGTAAAACAAGCATGGAGCATCAAAAATTATAGATACGTTTGAGACGTATCAAGCATCCCCAAGCTTAAGTCCTGCTCGTCCTCGAGTAGGTAAGTGATATCAAAATAATTTTTGAGGTGACATGAAGCCAACACAATATTGATCAAGTTAATGTAAAGCATTGTGAGCTTGGATCAAAGTACTCTAAACATATGCATGATATATATAATTCTAACAATAGAACTTAGCAACTATGTTATAACATGAAAAGTAACTCAAACAAAGGATCATGAATAATTGTGCATTGAAAGCAACTGTTTATTTATGAGCATAGAGAAAACATAGCAAAATGGTACTCAGCATGTCCTTTATGAAGTAGCAAAATATAAATGCTTGGACACCTTTAAAATTCAAAGGGTGACTAAATACAAGTAATTTAAGAACAAGCAATAGCATAATCATGAATCAATCAATAATAATTTTGAGACTATGCACATTGCACTAAGAATAACAACTATACTCTCTTAATTTGTGCATAAAGAAGAAGATGAAGACTCAACATAAAAGTAAAATAAAAACTCTTTGTAGAGTAAGCAAGATAAACAAGTATTATAAACCTTCCAAAAAGTATGGTACTCATTAGCTTTGAGCTCTCATTGCCCCTATCATAAGCATCTTGAATGATTAAAGTTAATGTGATGGCAAATATGAGCTATATGCTTGACAAATCACAAGTTGAAAATCTCATGCCCCTTGAATACGAGTACCTAAACCTCATGCTACTCAACTTAGGTCCCAAATAAGTTCTTATCATTGTAAGTATACATGTATCATCGAGAATCGCCAACGGGGTACCTCTTGCCCGATGATATGGAAGTACTCTTGTAGGAGCAATCGCATGCCAAAATGACAATACAAACAGACAATGAGCATCTCAGCAATCCTTTTATTTACTATGGGTATAGCTTTTTATTGAAGATGCTTCATAGAATGCTCACTATGGTTCGCTGTAAATTTCCACCATGAATGATGCATGGCTTAGATTAGCAGCCTAGGAATTTCTCTAACTCATATACAAACTCCATGGACTTACGAGTTTCTATTTTATTTCGAACCGCTAGGCATCCATAAACAAAAGAACATGACATCAACTAAATATGAATAAGTGTAATGTTGAAAGTTTTCCCCATGAAACCATGGTTATGCTAACTCCCAACTCGCAATTTGCAAACATATAAACTTCATAAGATAGTCACAATGATCAATTTTATTAAGTACAAGAAAGTAAATGTGTCATCAAGTTCGTGAGAGCTTCACTGACTAATTTTCTCATGCCAAAATTTATTTTGGAAGATAAATAAAAACATGATGAATATACTTGGAATAGCAATAATGCTAGTAGGTAGATATGGTGGACACAATTGGTAAACTTTGGTTATTGGTGGTTAGATGCACGAGTAGAGTTCATACTTAGTAGAGACGAAGGCTAGCAAAAGACTAGGAGCGACCAACTAAGAGAGCAATAATGGCCATAATCATGCATAGCGACAAAACATTATCAATCAAAGCATAAAGTGATATTACAAGTTAAAAACTAAATGATCATAGCGGCTTTTGTTGACTGGTTATAGTCATAACATGGTATAAGCATGTGCCAAGTCAACCCAATAAAGCATCAAAGGAGAATACCACAATATTATGCTTTTTATGATGGAAACAACACATGATTTTTTTCAACGACACATTATGCACTCTCAGCTATTTGAGACAAGTCATACTACAACAATAAAAACTAAGCATATGACAAGAATAACATCCAACATGACATGCCAAAGTCTATACCACAGTCTAGACAAGCTTCCTTTTGCATCACTATAGACATGAACATTTTACTCGTCTCCAACACCAATCAACTTATTTGAAATAACTCTCAGAGATGAAAATCAATATGGAACAGAGAGATAATCATACACAAATAAAGCATACTAAAAAGCTCTGAACAAAATTAGAATCGAAAACCAAGAGCTAAACGCAGTACTAGAAAACTAGAACACTCGCATAACAATAACAGCGAAAACTAGAGCGTTCTATGCAATTAAAACAGAGCCTGTCTCTCTCCAAAAAAAATGTGCCGAGATCGAACATACGCTATAGAAAACAAAACAAAGCTAAACTAAAAACAAAAATAAATACGCTCCAAGAACAACACATAGCGTATGAAGCAATAAACGCATAGAGAGATGACATGTTGCTTTGTTGATGAAGAGGGGATGCCTTGGGCATCACCAAGCTTTGGCGCTTGTACCTCTTGAATATTTCTTGTTATGCAGGGGTATCCCAAGATTGATATTTTGTCCATTCTTCATCTCATCACATCATTTTTCTCTCCCTACACTGGAAAACTTCCTTCATACAAAACTTCGCACAATTCTTTATTAGCAGCATTAATACAATCAAAATAAACAAATCCACTTGGGTTCAGTTCTAATATATATCAAACATCTATTAAAGCATTAGCTACTGTAGCAAATCTTCAAAAAGCTCTTTGATCAAAAGAACTAAAAAAGAAAGAGATTAAAAGGAAAATGCAAACAGTGGCAGAAATCTGTCAAAACAGAACAGCAGATAAAGATCCATTTTTTCGAAAATCTTCTGCTGCTCATCTCGAAAAGTGTTTAACCAACGAAAGTTATATAATAACCTGGGGCATATGCAAAAAAATTGGCAGCTCAAAAATCCGCTCTGGCTATTTATACGAATTTGTATGGTGACAACACAGAATTTGTTGTCAGGACAACAACTTCCCCAAATCTTACTTCCCTCCTATTAGAGACTCTTATTGGCACAAAAAAGAAATAAAAAATAACAAGGAGAGGTTATTACAGAGGTAATAACTTCCAATAGTCAACAAAAGAAAATTATAGAAATAAAGCATGGGTTATCTCCCAATAGTGTTTTTCTTTAACGCCTTTCAGCTAGGTGCAGAAAAAGAGCTAGCATCAAGTATTATCAAGTGAAGAAGCATCAAGATCTGTGTGAGAAGACTTTTCAAAAAGGATTTGTATTTTATCAATATAAGTTTTATAAGACCCTCTCTCGGAACTTTCAGATTCACTACTTTCATCAAATGGGTTTTCAGGAACAATCCAATCAAAATTCTTTTCCAAAATTTCATGTATTGCTAAAAGTTTGAAAGGTATTGGTATTTTACTTTCTTTCCTATTTTTGGTTTTGTCTACTTTTTCAAGTGTACCAATAATATCTACACATGATCCTAGCATCTTAAACGGATCAAAGACTTTCCTAGCTTCTATAACAACATCTTTAAATTGTTTAAGCAAAGTTTCTATAATGAAATCTCTTTTTTCATCATCCCCAACTTCATAAAGTTTAAGAAACATTTGTTGCATTATGGGATTAATGCTAACAAATCTAGCCTCCAACATTTGAACTAAATAAGTTGCAGCAGTTTCATAATTAGGAGCAAGTTCTACCAGAGATTTATCCTCAATATCTTTATGCCTACTAACATAATTGAAGAATTTTTCAATATTATCTTTCACAATTATAGAACCAATACCTACTGATAGGTCATTCAGATCATACTTAGAGAAAAACATAATGAACTAGAAAAAATAACAACTGTAAAAGAAACTAATTTTTTGTGTTTTTGATATAATGAAGCAAACAAGACAAAATAAAAGTAAAATAAACTATGCAAAACAATAACAAAGTAAAGAGATTGGGGACGAGAGACTCCCCTTGCAGAAATCCTCTTTCTCCCCGGCAACGGTGCCAAAAAATTAGCTTGATGAGCGCAGATTGCACACCGTTAGGGTTCCACAAGAGGAAGGTATGATGAGCACAGCAGCAAGTTTTCCCTCAGTAAGAACCAGAGATTTAATCGACTAGTAGGAGAAAGGCGTGACTTCTGAGGGTGTTGCTAGCTGACTCTTGGCAGGGCGCACTACCGGCGTCAGAATCAACGTGGAACCTGCACAGAACACAACCAAAATAATTTGCCCCAACTTAAAGTGAGGTTGTTAATCTCACCGGTTTCACTGAACACGAAGGATTAAACGTATCGAGTGGAAAGAGATGTTTGCAGTAATTAAAGAGAACAGAGCTTATAGTAAGTAAACAGAGCAGAATTGCAGTGATTGAATTTTTCAGTGTAAAGGAAAGGACCGGGATCCACAGTTCACTAGAGGTGTCTCTCCATAAAGATAAATGATATGCTGGGTGAACAAATTACAGTTGGGCAATTGACAGAATACGAACCATACATGACAAGATGATTACTGTGAGATTCGTTTGGGCATTACAACATAATACATAGACCGTAATCCAACTACATCTATGACTAATAATCCACCTTCGGTTATCGTCCGAACCCCTTCCAGTATTAATTTGCAAGCAACAGATTATCGCATTAAGCAATGTGTATAAAGTAAACAATAGAACTGCCCTCGGATAAAACATTGTTGTTTTCTCCCTAGTAGCAACAACACGTCTACAATCTTAGAATTTATTTTCACTCTTCCAGAAAACTAGTGGCATGAACCTACTATCGAGCATAAATACCCCATCTTGGAGTCACAAGCATCTACTTGGCCAGAGTATCTACTAGCAACGGAGAGCATGCAAGATCACAAATGACATATGACAAGAATATATAATCGATCTCAACACAGTATTCAATATTCATCGGATCCCAGCAAACACAACATGTAGCATTACATAAGGATGATCTTGATCATGTAGGGAAGCTCAGAAGATCTAACATGAGGCAAAAATTGGAGAAGACAACCATCTAGATATTGCTATGGACCCATAGTCTAGGGATGAACTACTCACGCATCATTTCGGAGGGCGGGCATGGCGATGTAGATGCCTCCGGAGATGATTTCCCCTCCGGCAGGGTGCGGGGAAGAGCTTCAGAACCCTCCCGAGCTAGGTTCTGCAATGGCGGCCGCGACAAAACTTTTTGTGGATGGAGGTTCGGATGTTTAGGTTTTTCCCGAGATCGTGAATAAATAGGCGTAGGGGCGATGTCGGTGGAGGCTAGGGGGCCCACACCACCCCTAGGCGAGGGCCAGGGCCAGGCCATGCCTAGGGATGGTCTGGCTGCCCTGCTGCCTTTCTTCGACCCCTTCTGAACTCCGTCTTCGTTACGGGAAAATATTGACTTCGCTTCTGTTTCGTCCAATTCCGAGAATATTCATGTACAACTTTTCTGAAATACAAAACAACAGAAAACAGGGAACTGGCTCTGTGGCATCTTGTTAATAGGTTAGTGCCGGAAAATGTATAAAAGTGCAACAAAGCATGAGCAAAATATATATAAATTGGTGTAAAACAAGCATGGAGCATCAAAAATTATAGATACATTTGAGACGTATCAAGGCTCGTCACGGGAAAAGCTAGCACGCGTGCTCATACGGTTAGGTCAGAGGCAACCAGAGAAAGTGTGGCGTCCGGTTCAAATCGGTCCAATCCCCTTCTGACCGATGATCGTGGATGCTATTACGTGGCCAGTTCCCGCTCCGGGGATGGGAGATAATGGCGCGGTCCAATTGGAAGGCGTTGATCAGTTCTTGGAAGAGGCACATGTGAACCAGGAGAACAAGGAGACAACCTCGGATCCAAGTCTAGACGAGGCTCACGAGGCTGATGAGGTGGGGCCCATTGGGTTGGTGGAGTCACAACCAACCGACAAAGCTGGTCTGACTGATGCTGGATTGGTAGAGAGTGCAGGGGCCGGGCCAATCCCGCGGCAGAGGGAAAACTAGCCAATTTTTAATGCCTCAGGGGGCCACAGAGACTAAGGAGACGGAGGCAACTGAGGTGGATAGAGATGTTTCATTCTATGCTTCACTTTCTGGCTCATGCAAGGAGATTCTGGACACATGCACATTTATCAAGGTGTCCCTCTCGGGATCGGCGCCCACATGCAACCCTGTGGCAGTTGATGCTGTCGATCTGGGATTGAATGGAGCTGGTTGCACTGAGGAGAGTTTGCTCCAGATCTCGCCATGCACCTCGTTCACTGGACCAAACAACAACATGCAAATGGTGCCAAGAGCTACCATTGCTACTGAGGAGGAGATCCTAGGTGGGGATATGTCTAACGAGAAGGAGAATCTCCCAGGAGAGGGCATGTCCAATGAGGAGGCGTTGGCTTTTACGAAGATCAAGTCCTTTTGCTCTAACATTCTCAAGACTCTTGCGTCGCCATTACTCAAGGAGATCGAGGGAGCCAAGAGGCTCAACGCTGCGGTTGAACCGTTTATGCCAAGACGCATAATGCGACAGCATGCAGTTCTACTCAAGGAACTGTCCGTAAACGAGGAGGATCATGTCATCTTAGGAAGATTTTTTACTCGCCACTCCGTGATCAGCACATGTGAGCCATTGCATCCATCTTTGGAAAGGCGGTGCCACCAAACTTTGAGAACCTAGAGAGCTGCAGAGTTGCGGTAGCAGCATAGTAGTTGCTTTGCATGGAGTCGGAGTTCGTGTGTTTTTATGGATATTCCATAGAGTTGTTGTGTTGGAATGTAAGGGGTTTAAATGACCTGGCAAAGAGGAGTGATGTGAGAGAGCTTTTTTTCCACGCTCCATGTGAGCATTGTGTGTTTTCAGGAACCAAAGTAGAAGTAATCGATGACTTCTTCATCATGCAACGTTTGGGGCTGTCTTTTGACGGATATGTGTACATTCCAGCGGAGGATACTAGGGTTGGAATTTTATTAGCTTGGGACATCTCTGTTGTCCAGATCGAAAGAATCTGCTTTAATTTGTATGCCATATATACCTGGGAGGTAACTACAAGGGACAACAATTGTTGGTGGCTAACCATGGTCTATGGGCCACAATCCACGGAGGATAAATGGGCCTTTCTCAATGAGCTGACAGAGAGGCGGGGAGCTCTGCCCTGGCCCATGGGCGATCGCTGGAGATTTTAAAATGACCCTAAGCGCAGCGGAGAAAAACAACATCAACCTGAACCGCGTCCTCATGACTAGATTCAGAAACTTCACACAGAGACAATAGATTCTCCCACTCTGACTAGAATTGACAAAATCTTTGCCTCGGTTGACTGGGATTTGGCGCATCCGAACGCGATCTTGCAAGTGTTATCTTCGTCAGTTTCGGATCATGCGCCCGTCTAATCGTCATTGACTGCTGCCTTCCACCCAAAAAGAAGATTCCGCTTCGAGATGTTTTGGTTAAAACTTGATGGTTTTGAGGATGCCATAAAGGATGCATGGGTGTGTGATGAAGAGATTTTAGACCCTTTCAAGAGGTTGGATGCGAGATTGTTCAGGAACACTGCATGATTCCTGCAGGCATGAGGCCAAAGAAAGACTACGAATATTAAGCTCCAGATATCTATTGCAAACACAGTGATTTTTCATTTGGATGTGGCTCAGGAGCGGAGGTGCCTATCACCGGGAGTGCTTTGGCTAAGGAGAACTTTGAAATTGTTTGTGCTAGGCATGGCCTCTCTGGAGAGGACTCTAGCAATACAAAGGTCTAGAATCAGATAGTTGCGTGAGGGCGATGCAAAATGAAAGCTTTTTTCACATCGTTGCTAATAGAAGGAGCGCGAGGCGTAGGCTTTCAAGCAACAGATTGGAAACATAGATGTCAGAGACCAGGGTCTCGACCTCGAGGCCCTGGATTTGCCGACTCATGACCTCAGTAGCATGGAGGCAATGATCACCGAAGAGGAGGTTTGGAATGTCATCAAAGATTTGCCAGCGGACAGGCCCCTAGGCTAGATGGATTCATCGGAGCCTTTTATCAGCGGGCGTGGAAAGTTATCAAGAGTGACCTTATGGCTGGGATTATGAATCTATTCGTTGGAGATTGCAAGGGTTTTACGCGCCTCAATATTGCTTTCATAACCCTAATACCCAAAAGACAGAATGCCTCGGGGATAGGCAATTTCTGCCCCATTAGTTTTGTGCACAGATTCTCTAAGCTATTCTCAAAGATCATGGCAAATTGCTGATACGTCTCAAACGTATCTATAATTTCTTATGTTCCATGCTACTTTTATGATGAAACTCACATGTTTTATACACACTTTATGTCATTATTATGCATTTTCCGGCACTAACCTATTGACGAGATGCCGAAGAGCCAGTTGCTGTTTTCTGCTGTTTTTGGTTTTAGAAATCCTACAAAGGAAATATTCTCGGAATTGGACGAAATCAACGCCCAGGGTCTTACTTTTCCACGAAGCTTCCAGAAGACCGAAGAGGATACGAAGTGGGGCCACGAGGTGGCGATACACTAAGGCGGCGGGGCCAAGGAGGGGCCCGCGCCGCCCTAGTGTGTGGGCCCCTCGTGACTCCTCCAACTTCGCCCTTCCGCCTACTTAAAGCCTTCATCGCGAAAACCCCAGTACCGAGAGCCACGATACGGAAAACCTTCCAGAGACGCCGTCGCCGCCAATCCCATCTCGGGGGATTCAGGAGATCGCCTCCGACACCCTACCGGAGAGGGGAATCATCTCCCGGAGGTCTCTTCATCACCATGATCGCCTCCGGATCGATGTGTGAGTAGTTCACCCCTGGACTATGGGTCCATAGCAGTAGCTAGATGGTTGTCTTCTCCTCATTGTGTTATCATGTTAGATCTTGTGAGCTGCCTATCATGATCAAGATCATCTATTTGTAATGCTACATGTTGTGTTTGTTGGGATCCGATGAATATTGAATACTATGTCAAGTTGATTATCAATCTATCATATATGTTGTTTATGTTCTTGCATGCTCTCCGTTGCTAGTAGAGGCTCTGCCAAGTTGATACTTGTAACTCCAAGAGGGAGTATTTATGCTCGATAGTGGGTTCATGCCTCCATTGAATCTGGGACGATGTGACGGAAAGTTCTAAGGTTGTGGATGTGCTGTTGCCACTAGGGATAAAACATCGATGCTTTGTCTAAGGATATTTGTGTTGATTACATTACGCACCATACTTAATGCAATTGTCCGTTGTTTGCAACTTAATACTGGAAGGGGTTCGGATGATAACCTGAAGGTGGACTTTTTAGGCATAGATGCATGCTGGATAGCGGTCTATGTACTTTGTTGTAATGCCCTGATTAAATCTCATAGTACTCATTATGATATATGTATGTGCATTGTTATGCCTTCTTTATTTTTCAATTTCCCTACTGTAATTTGTTCACCCAACATGCTATTTATCTTATGGGAGAGACACCACTAGTGAACTGTGGACCCCGGTCCATTCTTTACATCTGAAATTTAATCTACTTCAATACTTGTTCTTTACTGTTCTTCGCAAACAAACATCATCTTCCACACTATACATTTAATCCTTTGTTTACAGCAAGCCGGTGAGATTGACAACCTCACTGTTACGTTGGGGCAAAGTACTTTGATTGTGTTGTGCAGGTACCATGTTGGTGTCGGAATCCCTGGAGTTGCGCCGCACTACACTCCGCCACCAACAACCTTCACGTGTTCCTTGACTCCTACTGGTTCGATAACCTTGGTTTCTTACTGAGGGAAAACTTGCTGTTGTGCGCATCACACCTTCCTCTTGGGGTTCCCAACGGACGTGTATCTTACAGGCCATCAAGCTCTTTTTCCGGCGCCGTTGCCGGGGAGATCAAGACACGCTGCAAGGGGAGTCTCCCACATCCAATCTCTTTACTTTGTTTTTGTCTTGCTTTACTTTACTTTATTTACTGCTTTGTTTGCTCTCTATATCAAAAATACAAAAAAAAATAGTTGCTAGCTTTACTTTATTTACTGTCTTGTTCTCTATATCAAAAACACAAAAAAATTAGTTACTTGCATTTACTTTATTTAGTTTGCTTTATTTACTACTGCTAAAATGGGTACCGTTGAGAATACTAAGTTGTGTGACTTCACTAGCACAAATAATAATGATTTCTTATGCACACATATTGCTCCACTCGCTACTACAGCAGAATTCTTTGAAATTAAACCTGCTTTACTAAATCTTGTTATGAGAGAGCAATTTTCTGGTGTTAGTTCTGATGATCCTGCTGCCCATCTTAACAATTTTGTTGAACTTTGTGAAATGCAAAAGTATAAGGATGTAGATGGTGACATTATAAAATTAAAATTGTTTCCTTTCTCCTTAAGAGGAAGAGCTAAAGATTGGTTGCTATCTTTGCCTAAGAATAGTATTGATTCATGGACTAAATGTAAGGATGCTTTCATTGGTAGATATTATCCTCCCGCTAAAATTATATCTTTGAGAAGTAGCATAATGAAGTTTAAGCAATTGGATAATGAACATGTTGCTCAAGCATGGGAGAGAATAAAATCTTTGGTTAAGAATTGCCCTACCCATGGACTAACTACTTGGATGATCATCCAAACCTTTTATGTAAGACTGATTTTTTCTTCGCGGAACCTATTGGATTCAGCTGCTGGAGGTACTTTTATGTCCATTACTTTGGGGGCGGCAACAAAGCTTCTTGATAACATGATGATAAATTACTCTGAATGGCACACTGAAAGGGCTCCACAAGGTAAGAAGGTAAATTCTGTTGAAGAAACCTCTTCCTTGAGTGATAAGATTTATGCTATTATGTCTATGCTTGTGAATGGTAGATCTAATGTTGATCCTAATAATGTTCCTTTAGCTTCATTGGTTGCCCAAGAAGAACATGTTGATGTGAATTTCATTAAAAATAATAATTTCAACAACAATGCTTATAGGAATAATTCTGGTAACAACTATAGGCCATATCCTTCTAATAATGGTAATGGTTATGGTAATTCTTATGGTAGACCTGTTTCGCCTAATGAGGAAAAGATGTTAGAAATTGAAAGAACTACTAAGAGCTTTATGCAATCACAATATGAGCAAAATCAATTGTTTACTAAAACTATGAATGAACAATCTGCCTTGTTGAAAAATATAGGAAATCAACTTGAAAATTTAAATATAGAGATTTCTGGTTTGCAAACTAAGCTTTCAAATGCTGAAAACCGAATCTCATACATGTCTGCGTCACAATCTTCTTTAATTAATAAAATGGCTTCTAAACCTGAGGATAATGATAATAAAATTGTTACTACAACAAACGCCATCCAAGTTCGAATTAATGAGAATATTAGATTGATGGCTGAATTGCATGCTAGGTGGGAAAGAGAAGAAAACGAAAAACTTGCTAAAGAGAATAATGTAGCTAAAGTTTGGACTATTACCACCACTAGTAATGTTAATGATTCACATGTTGCTACACCACCTACTATCAATGGTAAAATAATTGGTGTTGGCAATGTTTCTACTCCTAGTGCAAAGCGTGTAAAATTGCCTGAAACTGCTAAAACTGCTGAAACTGCTTGTGATAAAACTGCTTAAATTTTTCAAAATATTGGGGACAATGATCCCATTGCTGTAGATCATAATGGTTTAGATTTTCATGATTGTCATATCTCTGAAGTTATAAAGTTCTTACAAAAACTTGCTAAAAGTCCCAATACTAGTGCTATAAATTTGGCCTTTACAAAACATATTACAAATGCTCTCATAAAAGCTAGAGAGGAGAAACTAAAACTTGAAACTTCTAGTCCTAGGAAGTTACAAGATGGTTGGGAGCCCATCATTAAGATGAGGGTCAATGATTTTGATTGTAATGCTTTATGTGATCTTGGTGCAAGTATTTCTGTTATGCCTAAGAAAATATATGATATGCTTGACTTGCAACCATTGAAAAATTGTTATTTGGATGTTAATCTTGCTGATAATGCTATAAAGAAACCTTTGTGGAGGATTGATAATGTTCGCATTATGGTTAACAATAACCTTGTCCCCGTTGATTTTGTTGTCTTGGATATTGAATGCAATGCATCTTGTCCCATTATATTGGGAAGACCTTTTCTTCGAATTGTTGGTGCTATCATTGATATGAAGGAAGGTAATATTAAATATGAATTTCCTTCAAGAAAGGTATGGAACACTTCCCTAGAAAGAGAATGAAGTTACCTTATGATTCTATTATTAGAACAAATTATGATGTTGATGCTTCGTCTCTTGATAATACTTGATTCACACTTTCTGCGCCTAGCCGAAAGGCGTTAAAGAAAAGCGCTTATGGGAGACAACCCATTATTTTACTTCTGCACTTTTGTTTTATATTTGAGTCTTGGAAGTTGTTACTACTGTAGCAACCTCTCCTTATCTTTATTTTATTGCATTGTTGTGCCAAGTAAAGTCTTTGATAGTAAAGTCAATACTAGATTTGGATTACTGCGCAGAAACAGATTTCTTGCGGTCACGAAATTGAGCCGCCCCGTCTGTAGATAACACAGAAAAATCTTCCAATTTACGTGCGTGATCCTCAGATATGTACGCAACTTTCATTCAATTTGAGAATTTTCATCTGAGCAAGTTAAGTGCCCCTGAAAATTTTGTCTTTACGGACTGTTCTGTTTTGACAGATTCTGCCTTTTATTTTGCATTGCCTGTTTTGCTATGTTTGATGGATTTCTTTGTTCCATTAACTTTCGGTAGCTTTGTGCAATGTCCGAAGTGTTAAGAATGATTATGTCACCTCTGAATATATGAATTTTCGATTATGCACTAACCCTCTAATGAGTTTGTTTTGAGTTTGGTGTGGAGGAAGTTTTCAAGGGTCAAGAGAGGAGGATGATACAATATGATCACGAAGAGTGAAAAGTCTAAGCTTGGGGATGCCCCCGTGGTTCATCCCTGCATATTTTAAGAAGACTCAAGCATCTAAGCTTGGGGATGCCCAAGGCATCCCTTCTTCATCGACAACTTATCATGTCACCTCTAGTGAAACTATATTTTTATTCCGTCACATCTTATGTGCTTTACTTGGAGCGTCTGTTTGTTTTTTGTTTTTGTTTTTGTTTGAATAAAATCGGATCCTAGCATTCTTTGTTTGGGAGAGAGACACGCTCTGCTGTTTCGTATGAACACATATGTTCTTAGCTTTGTTCTTAATGTTCATGGCGAAGGTGAAACTGCTTCGTTCATTGTTATATGGTTGGAAACAGAAAATGCCGCATGTGGTAATTGCTATATTGTCTTGAATAATTTGATACTTGGCAATTGTTGTGCTCATATAGATCATGTTTAAACTCTCGCATCATGTACTTTGCACCCATTAATGAAGAACTACATAGAGCTTGTTAAAATCTGGTTTGCATGATTAGTTTCTCTAGAGTCTAGATATTTTCTGGTTAAGGTGTTTGAACAACAAGGAGACGATGTAAAGTCTTATAATACTTACAATATGTTCATATGTGAGTTTTGCTGCACCGTTTTATACTTGAGTTTGCTTCAAACAACCTTGCTAGCCTATATATTAGTAAAATAGTGTTGTTTTGCTTAGGTGGATGAGAGAGAAGTGGAGAGAGAAGAGAGATGGGCTATCATGCAAAAGTCAGCTCTTGCATGTGCTCCTAGGCACCTTGTGAGACTGAAAGGTGGGCCATATATTAGTAAAGTATTACATTCTTATAGCCAACTATTGTACATGTTAGCTATATGATGACTACAAATGATATGACATCTTCTTATAGCCAACAGTTGGCTATACTATTGGAATTGCTCTAAGAGGTAAAATAACCGCACGAATCAACTAAAAAAGAGCAGACGTGTCAAACCATGCTTAAGTTCAAAAAGAAACAAAATTAGGAGAAAAAATATATGTACTTATGTGTCTTATTTCTTAATAAGTTGCTTGTTGAGCGGTAACCATGTTTCTGGGGACGCCATCAACTATTACACCTTTGTTGAATATCATGTGAGTTGCTATGCATGTTCGTCTTGTCTGAAGTAAGGGCGATTTTCATGATCAAATGGTTTGAGTATGCATATTGTTAGAGAAGAACATTGGGCCGCTAACTAAAGCCATGATCCATGGTGGAAGTTTCAGCTTTGGACAATCAATCCTCAATCTCTTATGAGAATTTTAATCTGTTGTTGAATGCTTATGCATTAAAGAGGAGTCCATTATCTCGTTGTCTATGTTGTCCCGTATGGATGTCTAAGTTGAGAATAATCAAAAACGAGAAATCAAATGCGATCTTTCTCCTTAGACCTTTGTACATGCGGCATAGAGGTACCCCTTTGTGACACTTGGTTGAAACATATGCTATGCAATGATAATCCATGTTAATCCAAGCTAATTAGGACAAGGTGCGAGCACTATTGGTATACTATGCATGAGGCTTGCAACTTATATGATATCTTATACATAACACATATGATTTATTACTACCGTTGACAAAATTGTTTCTATGTTTTCAAAATGAAAAGCTCTAGCACAAAAATAGTAATTCATGCTTCCCTCTGCGAAGGGCCTATCTTTTACTTTATGTTGAGTCAGTTTACCTATTCTTTCTATCCCAAAGCAAACACTTGTATCAACTGTGTGCATTGATTCTTACATGTTTACCTATTGCACTTGTTATATTACTTTGTGTTGACAATTATCCATGAGATATATATGTTGAAGTTGAAAGCAACTGCTGAAACTTATATCTTCCTTTGTGTTGTTTCAACGCTTTCTACTAAGAATCTATTGCTTTATGAGTAACTCTTATGCAAGTCTTATTGATGCTTGTCTTGAAAGTACTATTCATGAAAAGTCTTTGCTATATGATTCATTTGTTTACTCATTGTCTTCACCATTGCTTCGAATCGCTGCATTCATCTCATATGCTTTACAATAGTATTGATCAAGATTATGATAGCATGTCCCTTCAGAAATTATCCTTGTTATCGTTTACCTACTCGAGGGCGGGTAGGAACTAAGCTTGGGGATGCTTGATACGTCTCAAACGTATCTATAATTTGTTATGTTCCATGCTACTTTTATGATGATACTCACATGTTTTATACACACTTTATGTCATTATTATGCATTTTCCGGCACTAACCTATTGACGAGATGCCGAAGAGCCGACTCATCGTTTTCTGCTGTTTTTGGTTTCGTAAATCCTACAAAGGAAATATTCTCGGAATTGGACGAAATCAACGCCCGTGGTCTTATTTTTCCACGAAGCTTCCAGAAGACCGAAGAGGATACGAAGTGGGGCCACGAGGTGGCGACACACTAAGGCGGCGCGGCCAAGGAGGGGCCCGCGCCGCCCTAGTGTGTGGGCCCCTCGTGACTCCTCCAACTCCGCCCTTCCGCCTACTTAAAGCCTTCGTCGCGAAAACCCCGCATCGAGAGCCACGATACGGAAAACCTTCCGGAGACGCCGCCGCCGCCAATCCCATCTCGGGGATTCGAGAGAACGCCTCCGGCACCCTGTCGGAGAGGGGAATCATCTCCTGGAGGTCTCTTCATCACCATGATCGCCTCCGGATCGATATGTGAGTAGTTCACCCCTGGACTATGGGTCCATAGCAGTAGCTAGATGGTTGTCTTCTCCTCATTGTGCTATCATGTTAGATCTTGTGAGCTGCCTATCATGATCAAGATCATCTATTTGTAATGCTACATGTTGTGTTTGTTGGGATCCGATGAATATTGAATACTATGTCAAGTTGATTATCAATCTATCATATATGTTGTTTATGTTCTTGCATGCCGATACGTCTCCGACGTATCGATAATTTCTTATGTTCTATGCCATATTATTGATGATACCTACATGTTTTATGCACACTTTATGTCATATTCGTGCATTTTCTCGGAACTAACCTATTAACAATATGCCGAAGTGCCGGTTCTCGTTTTCGCTGTTTTTGGTTTCAGAAATCCTAGTAACGAAATATTCTCGGAATTGGACGAAACGAAGACCCGGGGGCCTATTTTGCCACGAACCTTCCGGAAGACCGAAGAGCATACGAAGTGGGGCCACGAGGTGGCCGGACCACAAGGCGGCGCGGCCAAGAGGGGCCCGCGCCGCCCCGTGGTGTGGGCCCCTCGTCGCCCCCGACTCGCCCTTCCGCCTACTTAAAGCCTCCGTCGCGAAACCCCCGATGCGAAAAACCACGATACGGAAAACCTTACCGAGACGCCGCCGCCGATCCCATCTCGGGGGATTCTCGGAGATCTCCTCCGGCACCCTGCCGGAGAGGGGATTCATCTCCCGAAGGACTCTACACCGCCATGGTCGCCTCCGGAGTGATGAGTGAGTAGTTCACCCCTGGACTATGGGTCCATAGCAAGTAGCTAGATGGTTGTCTTCTCCTCATTGTGCTTCATTGTTGGATCTTGTGAGCTGCCTAACATGATCAAGATCATCTATCCGTAATACTCTATGTTGTGTTTGTCGGGATCCGATGGATAGAGAATACCATGTTATGTTAATTATCAAGTTATTACATATGTGTTGTTTATGATCTTGCATGCTCTCCGTTACTAGTAGAGGCTCCGGCCAAGTTTTTGCTTTTAACTCCAAGAGGGAGTATTTATGCTCGATAGTGGGTTCATGCCCGCATTGACACACAGGACGGTGATGAGAAAGTTATAAGGTTGTGTTGTGCTCGTTGCCACTAGGGATAAAACATTGGCGCTATGTCCGAGGATGTAGTTGTTGATTACATTACGCACCATACTTAATGCAATTGTCTCGTTGCTCGCAACTTAATACCGGAAGGGGTTCGGACGATAACCTCGAAGGTGGACTTTTTAGGCATAGATGCGGTTGGATGGCGGTCTATGTACTTTGTCGTAATGCCCAATTAAATCTCACTATACTTATCATGCCATGTATGTGCATTGTTATGCCCTCTCTATTTGTCAATTGCCCGACTGTAATTTGTTCACCCAACATGCTTTTATCTTATGGGAGAGACACCTCTAGTGAACTGTGGACCCCGGTCCATTCTTTAATACCGAAATACAAATATGCTCGCAATACTTGTTTTTACTGTTTTCTTGCAAACAATCATCTTCCACACAATACGGTTAATCCTTTGTTACAGCAAGCCGGTGAGATTGACAACCTCACTCGTTTCGTTGGGGCAAAGTACTTTGGTTGTGTTGTGCAGGTTCCACGTTGGCGCCGGAATCTCCGGTGTTGCGCCGCACTACATCCCGCCGCCATCAACCTTCAACGTGCTTCTTGGCTCCTCCTGGTTCGATAAACCTTGGTTTCTTTCTGAGGGAAAACTTGCTGCTGTGCGCATCATACCTTCCTCTTGGGGTTGCCCAACGAACGTGTGAAATACACGCCGTCAAGCATATTTTTCCGGCGCCGTTGCTCGGGAGATCAAGACACGCCGCAAGGGGAGTCTCCACTTCTCAATCTCTTTACTTTGTTTTTGTCTTGCTTTATTTTATTTACTACTTTGTTTGCTGCATTATATCAAAACACAAAAAAATTAGTTGCTAGCTTTACTTTATTTACTGTCTTGTTTGCTATATCAAAAACACAAAAAAATTAGTTTACTTGCATTTACTTTATCTAGTTTGCTTTATTTACTACTGCTAAAATGGCCAACCCCGAAGATACTAAGTTGTGTGACTTCACTAGCACAAATAATAATGATTTCTTATGCACACCTATTGCTCCACTCGCTACTACAGCAGAATTCTTTGAAATTAAACACCGCTTCTATCGAATCTTGTTATGCGAGAGCAATTTTCTCAGTGTTAGTTCCGATGATGCTCGCTGCCCATCTCAATAATTTTGTTGAACTATGTGAAATGCAAAAGTATAAAGATGTAGATGGTGACATTATAAAATTAAAATTGTTTCCTTTCTCATTAAGAGGAAGAGCTAAAGATTGGTTGCTATCTCTCGCCTAAGAATAGTATTGATTCCTGGACTAAATGCAAGGATGCTTTTATTGGTAGATATTATCCCCCTGCTAAAATTATATCTTTGAGGAGTAGCATAATGAATTTTAAACAATTGGATAATGAACATGTTGCTCAAGCTTGGGAAAGAATGAAATCTCTCGGTTAAAAATTGCCCAACCCATGGATCGACTACTTGGATGATCATCCAAACCTTCTATGCGAGGACTAAATTTTTCTTCGCGGAATTTATTGGATTCAGCTGCTGGAGGTACCTTTATGTCCATCACTCTTGGTGAAGCAACAAAGCTCCTTGATAATATGATGGTTAATTACTCTGAATGGCACACGGAAAGAGCTCCACAAGGTAAGAAGGTAAATTCTGTTGAAGAATCCTCTTCCTTGAATGATAAGGTTGATGCTATTATGTCTATGCTTGCGAATGATAGGACTAATGTTGATCCTAATAATGTTCCATTAGCTTCATTGGTTGCCCAAGAAGAACATGTTGATGTAAACTTCATTAAAAATAATAATTTCAACAACAATGCTTATCGTAACAATTCTAGTAATAACTATAGGCCATATCCTTATAATAATGGTAACGGTTATGCTAATTCTTATGGGAATTCTTACAACAATAATAGGAATACACCCCCTGGACTTGAAGCCATGCTTAAAGAATTTATTAGTACACAAACTCGCTTTTAACAAATGCATTGAGGAAAAGCTCAATAAAATTAATATTCTTGTTTCTAGAGTTGATAGTCTTGCCTCCGATGTTGATCTTTTGAAATCGAAAGTTATGCCTAATAGGGATATTGAAAATAAAATTGTTACTACAGCAAATGCCATCCAAGTTAGAATTAATGAGAATATAAGATTAATGGCTGAACTGCGTGCTAGGTGGGATAGAGAAGAAAATGAAAAACTAGCTAACAAGGAAAATGTAGCTAAAGTTTGGACTATTACCACCACTAGCAATGCTAATTCTTCACATGTTGCTGCACCTCCTACTATCAATGGTAAAATAATTGGTGTTGGCAATGCTTCTACTCCTAGTGCAAAGCGCGCAAAATTACCCGAAACCGCTAAAACTCGCTGAAACCGCTCGTGATAAAACTGCTGAAATTTTTTCCAACCTTGGGGATGATAATCCCATTGCTTTAAATTGTAATGATTTAGATTTTGATGATTGCCACATCTCTGAAGTTATAAAGTTCTTACAAAAACTTGCTAAGAGTCCCAATGCTAGCGTCAGTAAACTTGGCTTTCACAAAACATATTACAAATGCTCTCATAAAAGCTAGAGAAGAGAAACTAAAACTTGAAACTTCTATTCCTAGAAAGCTAGAGGATGGTTGGGAGCCCATCATTAAAATGAGAGTCAAATATTTTGATTGTAATGCTTTATGTGATCTTGGTGCAAGTATTTACGTTATGCCTAAAAAAGTCTATGATATGCTTGACTTGCCACCATTGAAAAACTCGTTATCCTGGATGTTAATCTCGCTGATAATGCTAAAAAGAAACCTTTAGGGAGAGTTGATAATGTTCATATTATGGTTAGCAATAACCTTGTCCCCGTTGATTTTGTTGTCTTGGATATTGAATGCAATGCATCTTGCCCCATTATATTGGGAAGACCTTTTCTTCGAACCGTTGGTGCTACTATTGACATGAAGGAAGGTAATATTAAATATCAATTTCCTCTAAAGAAAGGTATGGAACACTTCCCTAGAAAGAGAATTAAGTTACCTTATGATTCTATTATTAGAACAAATTATGATGTTGATGCTTCGTCTCTTGATGTTACTTGAGTTACACTTTCTCCGCCTAGCTGAAAGGCGTTAAAGAAAAGCGCTTATGGGAGACAACCCATGTTTTTACTCCAGTATTTTTGTTTTATATTTGTGTCTTGGAAGTTTTTTACTACTGTAGCAACCTATCCTTATCTTAGTTTTGAGTTTTGTTGTGCCAAGTAAAGTCTTTGATAGTAAAGTAAGTACTAGATTTGGATTACTGCGCAGTTCCAGATTTCTTTGCTGTCACGAATCTGGGTCTACCTCCCTGTAGGTAGCTCAGACAATTAAGCCAATTTACGTGCATGATCCTCAGATATGTACGCAACTTTCATTCAATTTGAGCATTTTCATTTGAGCAAGTCTGCTGGCCTAATAAAATCCATCTTTACGGACTGTTCTGTTTTGACAGATTCTGTCTTTTATTTCGCATTGCCTCTTTTGCTATGTTGGATGAATTTCTTTGATCCATTAATGTCCAGTAGCTTTATGCAATGTCCAGAAGTGTTAAGAATGATTGTGTCACCTCTGAACATGTGAATTTTTATTATGCACTAACCCTCTAATGAGTTGTTTCGAGTTTGGTGTGGAGGAAGTTTTCAAGGATCAAGAGAGGAGTATGATGCAATATGATCAAGGAGAGTGAAAGCTCTAAGCTTGGGGATGCCCCGGTGGTTCACCCTTGCACAAGAAGACTCAAGCGTCTAAGCTTGGGGATGCCCAAGGCATCCCCTTCTTCATCGACAACATTATCAGGTTCCTCCCCTGAAACTATATTTTTATTCCGTCACATCTTATGCACTTTGCTTGGAGCGTCGGTTTGTTTTTGTTTTTTGTTTTGTTTGAATAAAATGGATCCTAGCATTCACTTTGTGGGAGAGAGACACGCTCCGCTGTAGCATATGGACAAGTATGTCCTTAGGCTCTACTCATAGTATTCATGGCGA
Organism: Lolium rigidum; assembly: GCF_022539505.1. Taxonomy (NCBI): domain Eukaryota; kingdom Viridiplantae; phylum Streptophyta; class Magnoliopsida; order Poales; family Poaceae; genus Lolium; species Lolium rigidum. Next base: position 253,531,634 of record NC_061511.1, read on the forward strand.
AGTTTCTTCTTCGTTAAATTGTTATATGGTTGGAATTGGAAAATGCTACATGTAGTAACTCTAAAATGTCTTGGATAATTTGATACTTGGCAATTGTTGTGCTCATGTTTAAGCTCTTGCATCATATACTTTGCACCCATTAATGAAGAAACACTTAGAGCTTGCTAATTTGGTTTGCATATTTGGTTTCTCTAGAGTCTAGATAACATCTAGTATTGAGTTTTGAACAACAAGGAAGACGGTGTAGAATCTTATAATGTTTACAATATGTCTTTTATGTGAGTTTTGCTGCACCGTTCATCCTTGTGTTTGTTTCAAATAACCTTGCTAGCCTAAACCTTGTATCGAGAGGGAATACTTCTCATGCATCCAAAATACTTGAGCCAACCACTATGCCATTTGTGTCCACCATATCTACCTACTACATGGTATTTATCCGCCATTCCAAAGTAAATTGCTTGAGTGCTACCTTTAAAATTCCATCATTCACCTTTGCAATATATAGCTCATGGGACAAATAGCTTAAAAACTATTGTGGTATTGAATATGTACTTATGCACTTTATCTCTTATTAAGTTGCTTGTTGTGCGATAACCATGTTTCGGGGACGCCATCAACTATTCTTTGTTGAATATCATGTGAGTTGCTATGCATGTCCGTCTTGTCCGAAGTAAGAGAGATCTACCACCTTTATGGTTGGAGCATGCATATTGTTAGAGAAGAACTTTGGGCCGCTAACTAAAGCCATGATTCATGGTGGAAGTTTCAGTTTTGGACATACATCCTCAATCTCATATGAGAATAATAATTGTTGCCACATGCTTATGCATTAAAGAGGAGTCCATCATCTGTTGTCCATGTTGTCCCGGTATGGATGTCTAAGTTGAGAATAATCAAAAGCGAGAAATCCAAAATGCGAGATTTCTCCTTAGACCTTTGTACAGGGCAGCATGGAGGTACCCCATTGTGACACTTGGTTAAAACATGTGCATTGCAAAGATCCGGTAGTCCAAGCTAATTAGGACAAGGTGCGGGCACTATTAGTATACTATGCATGAGACTTGCAACTTGTAAGATATAATTTACATAACTCATATGCTTTATTACTACCGTTGACAAAATTGTTTCATGTTTTCAAAATAAAAGCTCTAGAACAAATATAGCGATCGATGCTTTCCTCTTTGAAGGACCATTCTTTTTACTTTTATGTTGAGTCAGTTCACCTATCTCTCTCCACCTCAAGAAGCAAACACTTGTGTGAACTGTGCATTGATTCCTACATACTTGCATATTGCACTTGTTATATTACTCTATGTTGACAATTATCCATGAGATATACATGTTATAAGTTGAAAGAAACCGCTGAAACTTAATCTTCCTTCGTGTTGCTTCAATACCTTTACTTTGATTTATTGCTTTATGAGTTAACTCTTATGCAAGACTTATTGATACTTGTCTTGAAGTACTATTCATGAAATGTCTTTGCTTTATGATTCACTTGTTTACTCATGTCATTACTATTGTTTTGATCGCTGCATCCACTACATATGTTTACAAATAGTATGATCAAGGTTATAATGGCATATCACTTCAGAAATTATCTTTGTTATCATTTTACTCGCTCGGGACGAAGCAGAACTAAGCTTGGGGATGCTTGATACGTCTCCGACGTATCGATAATTTCTTATGTTCTATGCCATATTATTGATGATACCTACATGTTTTATGCACGAGTTTATGTCATATTCGTGCATTTTCCGGAACTAACCTATTAACAAGATGCCGAAGTGCCGGTTCTCGTTTTCTGCTGTTTTTGGTTTCAGAAATCCTAGTAACGAAATATTCTCGGAATTGGACGAAACGAAGACCCGAGGGCCTATTTTGCCACGAACCTTCCGGAAGACCGAAGAGCATACGAAGTGGGGCCACGAGGTGGCCGGACCACAAGGCGGCGCGGCCAAGAGGGGGCCCGCGCCGCCCTGTGGTGTGGGCCCCTCGTCTGGCCCCCGACTCTGCCCTTCCGCCTACTTAAAGCCTCCGTCGCGAAACCCCCGATGCGAAAAACCACGATACGGAAAACCTTGCGAGACGCCGCCGCCGCCGATCCCATCTCGGGGATTCCGGAGATCTCCTCCGGCACCCTGCCGGAGAGGGGATTCATCTCCCGGAGGACTCTACACCGCCATGATCGCCTCCGGAGTGATGAGTGAGTAGTTCACCCCTGGACTATGGGTCCATAGCAGTAGCTAGATGGTTGTCTTCTCCTCATTGTGCTTCATTGTTGGATCTTGTGAGCTGCCTAACATGATCAAGATCATCTATCCGTAATACTCTATGTTGTGTTTGTCGGGATCCGATGGATAGAGAATACCATGTTATGTTAATTATCAAGTTATTACATATGTGTTGTTTATGATCTTGCATGCTCTCCGTTACTAGTAGAGGCTCTGGCCAAGTTTTTGCTTCTAACTCCAAGAGGGAGTATTTATGCTCGATAGTGGGTTCATGCCTGCATTGACACTCGGGACGAGTGACGGAAAGTTCTAAGGTTGTATTGTGTCTGTTGCCACTAGGGATAAAACATTGGCGCTATGTCCGAGGATGTAGTTGTTGATTACATTACGCACCATATTTAATGCAATTGTACTGTTGCTCGCAACTTAATACTGGAAGGGGTTCGGACGATAACCTGAAGGTGGACTTTTTAGGCATAGATGCGGTTGGATGGCGGTCTATGTACTTTGTCGTAATGCCCAATTAAATCTCACTATACTTATCATGCCATGTATGTGCATTGTTATGCCCTCTCTATTTGTCAATTGCCCGACTGTAATTTGTTCACCCAACATGCTTTTATCTTATGGGAGAGACACCTCTAGTGAACTGTGGACCCCGGTCCATTCTTTAATACTTGAAATACAAATCTGCTGCAATACTTGTTTTTACTGTTTTCTTGCAAACAATCATCTTCCACACAATACGGTTAATCCTTTGTTACAGCAAGCCGGTGAGATTGACAACCTCACTCGTTTCGTTGGGGCAAAGTACTTTGGTTGTGTTGTGCGGGTTCCACGTTGGCGCCGGAATCTCCGGTGTTGCGCCGCACTACATCCCGCCGCCATCAACCTTCAACGTGCTTCTTGGCTCCTCCTGGTTCGATAAACCTTGGTTTCTTTCTGAGGGAAAACTTGCTGCTGTGCGCATCATACCTTCCTCTTGGGGTTGCCCAACGAACGTGTGAAATACACGCCATCACATGCTCTCCGTTGCTAGTAGAGGCTCTGGCCAAGTTGATACTTGTAACTCCAAGAGGGAGTATTTATGCTCGATAGTGGGTTCATGCCTCCATTGAATCTGGGACAGTGACAAAATGTTCTAAGGTTGTGGATGTGTTGTTGCCACTAGGGATAAAACATCGATGCTTTGTCTAAGGATATTTGTGTTGATTACATTACGCACCATACTTAATGCAATTGTCTGTTGTTTGCAACTTAATACCGGAAGGGGTTCGGATGATAACCTCGAAGGTGGACTTTTTAGGCATAGATGCATGCTCGGATAGCGGTCTATGTACTTTGTCGTAATGCCCCGATTAAATCTCATAGTACTCATCATGATATATGTATGTGCATTGTTATGCCTTCTTTATTTGTCAATTGCCCAACCGTAATTTGTTCACCCAACATGCTATTTATCTTATGGGAGAGACACCACTAGTGAACTGTGGACCCCGGTCCATTCTTTACATCTGAAATACAATCTCATCGCAATACTTGTTCTTTACTTGTTCTTCGCAAACAAACATCATCTTCCACACTATACATTTAATCCTTTGTTTACGAGCAAGCCGGTGATATTGACAACCTCACTCGTTACGTTGGGGCAAAGTACTTTGATTGTGTTGTGCAGGTTCCACGTTGGCGCCGGAATCCCTGGTGTTGCGCCGCACTACACTCCGCCACCAACAACCTTCACGTGTTCCTTGACTCCTACTGGTTCGATAACCTTGGTTTCTTACTGAGGGAAAACTTGCTGCTATGCGCATCACACCTTCCTCTTGGGCGTGTGTCTTACACGCCATCAATCGCATGCGTGCTAAGCTGCCTGATTTCATCATCCCAAACTAGTCCAGGTTCGTCAGAAGTAGGAGCATGCACGAGAATTGCATGCTTGTTGGTCAGGTCGCAAGAAAGATCAGTCAGTGGAAACAACCATGCGTCCTCCTAAAGCACAATATTAGAGGAGCTTTCGACTTGATCTCTTGGAGTTTTCATTTGGAGGTGCTTAGAAATCTTAGGTTTGGAGATTTGTTCCTTAAATGGCTGACCTCGCTGCTCTACACGGCCAACATAGTGGTCATCGTAAATGGTGAGCCAAGAGCGAGAATTCAGCATGTCTGTGGCTTATGGCAAGGAGACCGGCGTCCCCATGCTATTTGTAATTGGAATGGAGGTCCTGACCAAAGAAATCTTTGTTACTGTCCATCATGATCTCTTGCGACCATTGACAGGTATCTCCCCCCCTTCAGCCTCTCTCGGTCTATGCAGACGATGTCGGTCTTTTCTGCAAGCCGGTAAGGGCAGAGCTTGTTGCAGTCAAGGAGATTTTACGTATATTGGGAGGTGCGTCGGGTTTGCACGTTAATTACAGAAAAACAACGGCCACCTTGATCAGGGGTGGGGATCGGGACGCTGAGCTTGTCACAGAAGTTCTTGGATGCGAGATGGCACACTTCCCTATCAAATATCTCGGTCTACAGCTAGCACTCTGGCTGCTAACCAAATCACAATGGCAACCGATGATTGATAACGTGACTCGGATGCTCCCGGCCTAGCAACGTGGCATGATTGCCGAGGAGAGCCGCTTGATCCTCATCAAATATGTTTTGCAGGCGAGGCCGATTCATAACATCTTGGTCGAAGAGGCCCCTATGTGGCTGTTGGAAGAGATCACTAAATGGTAGTGTGCTTTCTTTTGGTCTGGAAAGAAGGACATCAATGACATTTTTAACTCAGTGATTAATTTATATGAATTTAGAGAACTGGTTATGATTTTAATTCGGAAATTGGGAAATTTTATTTACTTTGGCTATGGTTCATAACATTGCAAAAGAAAAATCAGATGATAATCCTTTGATAATCATTTCTAGTAAGGAACATGTGAAGCCTTCTAGAAAATTTAGATGTGAGTTCTTTTTGTTTAAGCACCCACAATATTTGGGAAGAGTTGAAAAGCCTAGGAGCTTCTAGTTGTCAGCAAAGATGATTTGGGTAGTTTCGTTCTTAGACTTAAGTAAGTGAAAAAAAGGATGGGGTATAAATTGGAGAGGGGTTCATTTAAAAGGGAAAAAGGTAGTTGCACTTCAGGGTTTGGGAATACTTGAAGATATTCAAGTTCCAAATAGAGCTGACCTACAAAGGGAACTTCTAGGCATTTATGAAGCAGATGAACTGTATTGCTATAGTCGCTCCGGTTGAATTGGTTCTTGCAATGAGATAATAATACTAAGGTTTTCACAGAGTAGAATATGGGAAGAAAAGAGGAAACATGAATTTTAATTCACAGAAGGATGATGAAAATTTGCAGGGGGTGGATAAATTTTGAATCCTTCTACTGATTATTATAAAAACTTGTTAGGGTACTCTGTTTCAAAGTGAATTTAGACCGAATGCAAGTTTGTTGCTTAAGAATGAAAAACTAATGAAATTGATAATGCTAATTTGAGTATACCTTTTAGTGAGGATGAAATTAGGGGAGATATCTTATAATGAAAAATAAGGATGCAGGGCCAGATGGCTTGCCTTGCCGGCTAAATCTTACCAATCTTCTTGGCATATAATTAAAAAACATCTAGTTCATCTCTTTGCTTCATGTGGGTCAATTGGATTTAAGTAGACTGAACTATGGTATTATTACTTGCATATCTAAGAATAAAGGGAGATACCGAATACAACTGTTTAGACCCATTTGTTTGTTCATTGTCTGTTTCGAGATTTCCTTCAGGGTGTTATCAATTAGATTTGATCCTGCTGGTAACAAAGTTGTTGTTCCTTGTCAAAACACATTCATTAAGGGGAGGTTTATCACTGATAGTGTGGTGTCACTACATGAAAGTTTACATGAATGCAAAAATAAGAAGCAACAAGGGGTTGTCTTTAAAATTTACTTTTAAAAGGCATATAATAAGGTGAATTGGGAATTTCTTTTACAAAGCTGGGAAATGAGTGGTTTTAGTTCTGTTATATGCGGTTGGATCAAACAAACAGGGAAAGGGGGACTTTGTGTGTCAATATTAATAGCTCTTTGTGTTGGAATTTTGGTACACACAAAGGAGTTCGACAAGGTGACCCCATGTCTCCATTGCTATTTAATATTGCTGGAGATGTGGTGGCAAGAATGTTCAGAGTGACTCAAAGAAATGGTTTAATTTTTCGATTGGTTCCTCAATTAATTTCAAGGGTATCATGCAATTTTCAGATGATACAGATGTTATGTTCCAAGACAATTTGGATCATGCTATCAATATATGTCAAACTATGGCTGTATTTTTTTAAATATGGCGGGACCGAATATAAATTCGATAAAAGTGAGATTATATTGATTATTGAAGATGGTATTAAGTTGGGTTCTTATGATGATATTTTTAACTAAGAATTGGTTGTTGGACAATAAAGTATACTTAAAATCAAAGATTTTAAGTTCATTGAAGATATGCATTTGAAACACCTTGATGGTTGGCAAGGAGTATCGATGTCCCTAGCTGGGAGGAAAGTTTTGCTTGATTCCTCCTTGAATAGTATCTCTATTCATTTTACGTCTTTGTTCCTATTCCAAAAAAAACTTTTGTGAAACTTTAGCTAAAATCCAGAGAACATTCTTCTCGCAAGGAGGAAATTTAGTTAGCAATATCATATGGGGAAATGGAAGTTAATTTGTAAACTAAAAACAATAATAAGACCTGGAGGATATCGGTAAAATAAACATTAGTTTTCTTTGCAAATGGTGGTGAAAGGTTGAATCCGGTGATGGTATGTGGAAAACATTAGTGAATAGGAATTTCTTGCATGACTGTCCTTTGGCATTCATTAAGCATAAGCAATTTGATTCTGCTTACTAGTATGATCTTCTTAAAGTCAAATAGTTTTACCTGGATAATAGAAAAATAAAAATTGGGGAGGGAAAGAAACCAGTTTTTGGGATGATGCTTGGTCCTCATTTATATGATATTTGCAATGACCAGAAGGTGTTTGTAGCTTATGCTAGCATCATTAGATGGGCATTGTCTTATTGAAGATGGTTGGATGAAAATCAACAAAACCATAGGAATAAGATACATGATATGATTATGAAATGTCCTCTGGTGAGAATAGAGATAAGCCAGTGTGGAATTTTAAAAAAATGGGGTTTTCTCCGTCAATTCTTTATACAAAAAACCAACTGAGGTGGGGGTTTCCAAAAAAAATTAAGCATCTTTGGAAGGCTAAAATCCCTCCAAAAATAAAATTTGGCTTTGGTTTATCTGGCATAATGCAATTGCAACAAAATATAATATGGGGAAGAGAGGGTGGATAGAAGATATGAGTTGAGGATTTTGTGAAGGAAATGAAGACATTCATCATTTATATTTTTCTTGACCCGCTGCTAAATATGTGTTGAGTGTAGCTAGTTGGTCTCTTGTTGTTAATAGGCCAAGTAATTTTACTCAATAGTCAATACTTTATTAAGTTGGAAAAGGGCATGAGGGGAGAATCAACATACATGTTGTTGGTCTATCTGATGTTTGGTTTAAAAAATGGGGCTTGATTTAAGAAAATGAGAAATGGGGCTTGATTTAGAAAATATTAAAAAATCCAGTTGAAATAATCTGCTATGCATGTTCCTTTTTAAAATATTGGGCAGAGCGACGGAAGGAGAATGAGAAGAATGCCATGTTGAAGGATGCAGACGCTCTACAATCAATTGCGCTCACGATATACAAAACTTTGAACTCTTCCAGGGTTCGAATTGAAGGTGGAGACCACTCAATCACTTCAGAGGACGATGATGCTGATGTGCAACTCTTCCATTTGGAGAGAATAAAGACTCTGCTTTCTAGTTTAACTCTCCAAGACTTGTTAGTTATTTCGTGCTTTTCAAGTTTGAGCTTATGCTTGTTATCAGTTCAGTGGTTAAGGTTCTCTCGTTTTCACTAGGCGTGGAGAATTTTAGTGGGAGAATCTAATGTTTTTTTTTTGAGAAACCAGCAAGAGCACTGCCCTTTTCATTTAGTTGAAAGCAATATAATGTTCTTGCATGGGTGATACCTTTGCGTTCCTATCTTTTGTTAAAAAGTTCTCTTTTACTTCTTTCTTGCCCCTGGTGGTGTGGATCTGGCTGCAAAAACTCTGTTATGTTGTCTTCATGATAGTGGAACCCAGAGCATTGTATGCTTTGTATGGAAAGAAAGAAAAACATAAGGTCATCTTTGAGCAACGCTTGTAAGTGCCTTGATGTCTATGATTTTTTCTAGCATTGGCGTTCTGGTCCGAGAAGCAAGAAGCACATGCATCGCCTCTTTTGATTCTTTTGACTTTGTTCACTGCCGCTGAAAGTGTAATAACGGTTACCTATACTATTGCAGACTATGTTATAGGATGAGCTCTGAGAGCTCTAGCTATGTTTCTTTTATGCCCAATTTTGTATCAGACTTAGTCGCCGGCGCTGTGTGCTCTGGTTAATGAAATCCACTTACCAGTGTAATAGAAACAGCTTCTACCAGAATCAATTTGTCCTCATACAAGAGGAAAGGAAATACTCACTCCGTTCTACTAAAGTTGTCTGAATGTCTAAATTTGGATGTATCTACATACTAGATATTGTTTAGATACATTTAAATTTTAATAAATCTCAGATAATTTTGGTGGGACGGAAGGGTATTGTGCATCATTCGATTAGACATCTCTTCGAGAACACATGGTACCAGTTTCTCCAAAACAAAAGAGTTCTTGCAGTGCCACCCATAGAAATCTCAACTGAGCCAAATGCCCAGGCTACAAGCGAAAACTAAACACAGACATAATTCGTATTGGTGTTTTGGCTTTATGTTGGTCAATTTGGAATTGCAGAAATGATATTGTTTTTAACAAAAATGACTCTACTAATTTTTTGCAGGTTATTCACACTATGATCCACTGGATCCAGCTTTGGTGTTTCTTGCTCCCGGAGGATCAGCAGGAATGCATGGTTTCTGGATGCAACCGCCTTCGTATGGTTGCCCAGGATATTTTCTACCATGCTACTAGGCGGCATGTTAAGAGATTACATGATGCTTAAATTGCTTAGTAGTCTTTTATTTTTTCGATGGTTGATTTTTGTATCGACCCTTGTTGATCCATGAGTTGAGTTGTAAACTTTGAATATTTATTTATTTAATAAAAAGCTGTGTGCATCAACTGATGCAGAGGCCGGGGTACACCCTATTTCGAGAAAAAAAAATACATCAAGAAACCGCGCATAGCAAAACGCCCATGATTCAGCTAATTTTGTTTCATAAATGGTCCACAGCTGTGCCAACATGTGTAATTTCCTACCAGCAACCTACCAGCAGACTCCATCAGGTCCCCCCTTTCCGTGCTACCTTCAAATCCACATGTCCATTACCGCAGGTTTAAATAAACAATCGCCGATCTCAAAAAAAAAAAAATTACCAACTGCATAGAGCAAAAAAAACAAAAAAACGTGGGGCATGCTGTATTAAGCCATCTACAACATACCAATCAAATGTGTTTGTTTGGATTGCTCCGCAGATAAAAACATGGACGTATTCGTCTTTTAGTTCGTTTGGGCTAGTGTAAACCTAGACAAAAGTTTTATTAGTATTTCAGTTATAGAAACTTAATTTACATAGGAAAAATACATAAAAAGAAAATTCTATTTTTGATAAAACCCTGGCTAGGGTTTGCAAAGGTCGTGCAGTCAACTCATGCTCATCATGACGGCCAGGTCAACGAACATTGTCAAGTCCTAGAGAAATGGACATGGTGATGTTTGAAAAAAAAAGACGCCGGCGCAGGAGCCAGTGCATGCACGGGACACCCCATCCATGGTGATGTTTGATGCGGTGGAGTCTCTGGCGTCGTGGCAAGTCCTCCCACCGTGTCGTGGCAGGTCCTCCTACCGCAAGCGCGGACTCTGCAGCTGCACAGGTCTTGCCACTTGGGGGACCATCCAACCACTATTGGCTCGTAGAAGGCAAAGCGGTTATTCGGTCGCTACCAGACAGACCCGGACGAACGCGGGAGGACACGTGAGGAGTCTGTGACGTGTCACACATCCCCAATCCAAATTTGGGCCTAAAATGAGTCAGTCCACATGTCCCCACCCGTCTATATTGCGCCGCTGAGTCAACTATTTTGTGTCCTCTAGCCCACCTAGACCAGTCCGCTGGGATCTCACCGGTACAGATGCCTTAATTCCACTACCGGCAGTTACAAGAGCAAATCAAAAATTAAAATAGATTCAGGAACTAGAATACTATGAAAACAGATTCAGGAACTAGAGTGGTGTTTTGGCACCGGGAGCAGAGCATATGCTCCCGGTTTTTAAATCTTGTTGTAAATACACTTTTAAAATGTTAAAATAATTGTCACAAAATTTAATGAGTATATCTCGAAATTCTACACGCTCACAAAGTTATTCCACGGAAAACCGACATTTTCAGTGTCATGTGTAAAAAGATGAACTTTGGTGTAAAAAAAGGTTGTCTACGTGACATTTTTGTTTTTGTTTTTCCATACAAGTCACAAAAAATGTCGGTTTTTCGCAAAACTTGATGTGCGCAGATAGAATGTCGATACGTAACAGTGAAAATTTTCGTTCGAAATATTTTTTCCGCTCGCATGTGCCGAATTGAATTCTAGGCCATTATCAAGCGTTGACAGATCAGGTCATGAGTCACGAGCTGTATATTGTATTGCATAGGACAATAGATGCTCATCTTACATCTAACCAATTGAGCGGTGACATGCTGGTCCTCATTTGTTTCTGAAAGGGACATGATACTCTCAACTAACCATAGTTTACTGCACGAGCCCAACTAACTTCGCCTCAGTTTACAGTCACGAAACACATCTGCCAGTCCACTCAGCTGCTCCGGCTTTCCCCTTTCGCCTTCTGCAACTGTATAATCCCATCGAAGGCTTGCGTGCACCTTGGCTCGTCAGACCCATGGAGATCAAGAAGGACGCATGGGGCCTGCTGCTCGTGCTCTTCCTCGGCCAGCTCGTGGCCTTCTCCATGGCCGCCGGCAGCTTCGCCTCCTCCCTCGTCGCTAATCTTGGTACCTATCCTTCTCAATAGCCTAATCCATATGTTCTCAATTATTATTTCATATGACACTTGCTAATCTTTGTACTCAAATTACACATCTTCCGCATTGGCCTAGTTCATACTTCTTCTGTCCATGTGTATAACACCACTTAATCTTCTGTGAAGTTAAATATGTAAGGTTTGACCAAATTTATACAAAAAATATGATACAATACCAAGTCAATATTACTTAATTTATAATGAAATATGTTTCCATAATATATTCATTTGGTATTGTAGATGCTGATGTTTTTTCTATAAACTTAGTTGAACTTAAGTAGTACAAGTTTTACAATGATTGACATTTTTAATAACCGTCTATCCACCCTGATCTAACGGTGTTAAATAGACGGAACCAAACCAACGGAACCAAAAATGTGGGACCGGAACCAAAAAAAAAATTTTCGAACAGCCAAATCATCGGATGAAACTGTGTGAATCTTAAAGCAACAAACGATACGCATCTTGCCAATCTCTCCTGATGAACTCCTGCACGGAGAGGACGTGGTCCGTGAGGGGAGGAGCGGTGGCGGTGTCCTGGTGTGGTAGTTTTGCTCCGGTTCTAGCCGCCGGCTCTAGGCGAGGAGGGAGGTGGGGCGCCGGGGTTGGGGGAATCGGCGGCGTGCCGGGCTCTGGCTGCCGCCACCGGCGCTAGGCGAGAAAGGAGCGGGCGATGAAACCCACCTTGCGCCCAGCCGTCATCATCGACAACAGTACACAACTCTATCCTCCACTTTCACCCGCGTGGGTTGAACGGTAGCTACAGGAAGATGGGATTCGCTGGGAACTTGGAGCCCTTCTTCATAACCCGCCGCTGCCGCCATCAACGACTCCTTCTCCGACCAGACAAGGGCTACCGCCAAGGGGATCTATCTGGCGTAGCACAGCGCGGGCCTCATGGCCGATCACAACTTATTCATCGGTCCCGTTCTAGCAGCACATACAGTTTGAGCTACCCCATTCGCAATGTTCAGATGGGTGCCAATTGTACTGCAGTGCTGAATGCTGATGCTTTGCCACCGCAATGTGTGCGTGTCTTCGTGTGTGATCTTCATTGATTTTTCAGCTGAAAATTGACTGCTCAGGTTGACAACTGGGACACCATGGAGAAGTTTTCGCAGTGGGATACCATTGTCTTTAGTTAGTTAGAGGCCTTGCTTCCGAGTAAGCTTGTACTAGTATTACTGCTCATTGGGATGTATAATTTGAATACGTTGAGATACCAGCAGATGAACGCATAGACACACTCTTGGTTTCCCACTACACTCATTGAGGTGGATGTTTAGCCTAAATTAAAGAAGTCCAGCATTGCAATGGCAAAATTGTTGCATGCCAAGAGAAAACTATATGTGACAGACTTACTGCAATGAATACGGCTCCAACTGACAGTGTGAGAAACTTACTATAATAAATTTCTATCTATAGTTTTCGATGTAGCCGCAGGATATTCAGCTTGGTTTTTTTTCTTATATTTCAGCTAGGCAATTTGAAATACATAGGACCAGGGTAGTATTAAGGCATTCCCAGTAGTTACAAATCGCAATATGGCTCCATAAGAGAGGCACATCAAATCAAAATAGTAGAGCTCACTGCCTATCCTTCATAAGAAAAACAACTAAATGTTACCAGGAAAGGCTACTATTTTCCAATGGATACAAACTTTGGGGAGCAAAAATGGTTACTGGCAACTATAACCAAACTAAATTCTCATGAAAAGCAACACTGCTTGGAGAAACTAAAGTAATACAATAGAGCTGAGCAGTCCTGCGGACAGTGCAGACTTTATACCACATCTTCCTCCTTATGAACGTTAATCTGGCGACATGGCTTGTGCACACCTAATTGCTTCCGCATTTTTCTTATAAACTCGTTCGTGACTAGAAATCTGAATTCACCTCCCTTGAACTTTCTCAGGACTGTTGACCTTGCAAGCTTCCCAAAATCTTCCTTGAAGTTTTTCAAGACTGTTGACCTTGCAAGCTTCCCAAGATCCCCATGTAGCTCGATAGCTTTTATCCCACGGGCCTCCAACTTAAATAAAACATCCTTCAGTGGCTTGGTGTTGTTCATAAATGCAATCACTGTCTGTGCTTCCAGAGCATGATGCATCTCCTTAAGGTGTCAACTTTGTGTTGAGCCTTCGATGTACTAGTTGCTTTACTGAGATATTGGAACGATTCTTGAAAATCAACAGGACCGTATCATTATTATTTCTAGTGGAAGCATTACACTGATGGTAAGACGTTGCTGCCAGTCTGAGAGCTTGCCGCCTGCCGCCTCCACGAAGCCACCTGGGACCCAGCAAAACACGACACAGTCAACAATCGAGACAGACTTAGCTGGGGAGCAGGATCAAGTGCACTGGCGGGGTGTACCTTGGTTGGAAGACCAGAATTCTTTGATTCTACACATGCCTTGAGAGGTTGCTAAGAACTAAGGAAGCAATAAGAACCATGGAATTAGAAGAAACAGAAAACAATGAAGAAAGTTTAGGTCCTTATAAATGGTGACAACCTGTGACAATAAGTTTAGGCTAGCAGGAGAGGTCCTCGGTTCTATGGGGCAACATACGCAGTTTCACTTAAAATTATTCAAACTGAGTGTCCAGAGATCTTGCGTATTTTTGATTGCTTGTTTTGGTCAGAAAAATCAGTATACTGAACCCACAGGTTTCAGTATCGGTATAGTGAGGCATATGTTGACTGGTGTATGCATGTTTTATTGCAGTTTAATTACCTGATAAGTATAAAAATCATTGAATTGCTGCAATTAACAATTACACATATGGTGTGGTAGTGTCAGTATGCACATGCACAAGAGCATTAGAAATCAGTTTCTCATCCAACATCACTTTCTGTAACATGTATATGTGGCTGCTAACTGAACATATGCATGCACATCTCTTACCTGAAAATTTACCTAAGCTCCTGACCCTAGTTCGAATGAATGACTTGCTTAAATGCATGTCTGAATCAGTATACAGATCCGTGAGAGTTAGACTGTAGCTGACTCTCCCGGCGATCCCCGTGACGGAGGTGAGGGGGGCTGCGATGGAGGGGGGGGGGGGTGGGCAGCTGCGACGGAGAGAGGCGGCCGGGGCTCGCCTGCGATGGAGGAGATGGGCCGGCCGGGGCTCGCCTGCGATGGAGGAGATGGGCCGGCTGTGCCGGCTGGTGGCTGCGATGGAGGAGAGGGGGCGGCCGCGGCATCTGGCGGCTGCGACGGACGGAGGGGGCGGCGACGGCGACGGCTGAGTCTGCGATGGAGTGGAGGCGGCGGCTCGCGTGTGCGTTTTGGAGATGAAGCATGATTGATTATTATTTTTTGACTATGATTTCAAGAGTTGACCTTCAAAACGTCTAGTTAAAATTCTTGAAGTATTATAGAAGTTACACACCAATTTAATCAACGGCTACGAAAAAATACATAAGACGGAACCTAGATTTGATTAGACGGAGCTAAAGTTCCGTGCCAACCTTAGGTTTGACATAAGACAAGATTAAGTTAACCTCATATACATGGACGGAGGGAGTATACAAGGAATCATCAGCAGACAGATATAACTTCATATATTTATGCAGGAATTGATGCGCCACTCACACAATCATTCTTCGCATATCTCCTGTTGACCTTAGTTTATGTGCCAATCCTTTTGAGCCGACGACAGAAGCTACGAGTGAGCACAGAGTGTATGAAAATCAGCCATGGGGCTTACCTGATGCGATTTCACACCTCGCTGTTTTGGCCGCTCTTGTCTTGCAGATACCTTGGTATTGGTACTTAGTGCTGGCCTTCGTCGATGTGCAGGGGAACTATCTAGGTGAGTACAGGAAATGCACATTTCAGCGAGATACTAAATGCAATCTTTGCTCCTAGTGATGAACATATAAACATGTTATAATCCTGAAACTTGCATCGCAGTTATCAAGGCATACCAGTACTCATCCATCACCAGCGTAACGTTGTTGGATTGTTGGACTATTGTATGGGTCATTGTACTCACCTGGTACGCACTAGGCACAAGATATTCTTTCTGGCAATTTCTGGGGGCGGGGACCTGCGTGGCAGGGCTAGGTCTTGTGCTCCTTTCAGATGCAAAATCTCCAGATGAGCAAGGTAAGTAGGTAGCTAATTAAGAGTTAAAACAACTAGTTAAATTAGAATGCCAGTTACAAAATCTCAGTGATAAACCAAAGCTAGGCACAGGATGAAGTTCTTGACATTAAGAATTCATGGTAGTACAATAATAGTCTAGGAGATCAATTTTACTGCTGAAAATTGGCAATATGACAGGTAGAGAGTTGCTCAAATGAAGACCTCACTTTATGAACCCTACAAGCTGAAATTGTTTCCCCATTTTTACAGCAGAGATAGATATGTGTTAACGGCTTACAGAAACCTTTCATTTTCTGCAGATCCAAGTAAAATGCCACTTCTAGGGGATACCCTTGTTATTGCTGGGACAGTTTGTTATGCATTTAGCAATGTTGGGCAGGTTGGTTTGTTGGCGATGATATATATCCTGCTACTACCAGTAATATTTTCTCAAAATTCTAATACACGTATCATTTCCTTGAATATGTAGGAATACTGTGTCAAGAAGAATGATCGAGTAGAACTTGTTGCAATGTTTGGACTATTTGGGTTGCTTGTCAGTACAATTCAGATGTATACTCTCCAAAATTCCTTATTAATTACAAACTAGGAAAAAAATAAAACTAGCATGTCCATTGTTATTGCTTTCTATACATTTACTCTGGTTCTTGCATCGTTAAAGTATCAACAGATTTTCTGGAACATGTATATCTTATATATACTCTCCTGGAGCAAATATTCACTTTACCTTTTAACCTGGCAACACATCAGATTTATATTCGAAAGGAAGAGCCTAGAAGCAGCTGCCTGGTCTCCAACAATGGTAGAGATCGATAGTTGTGGTTCAACTCTTCTATCTGCAATACACTTTTCTGAATTTTCTGACATAAAAAATCAATCCTGCTAAGTACTTTTCTATCTTTTTACAGATAAGCTTGTTTGCAGGATTTGCCGTTGCACTATTTGTGTTCTACACCATTACTCCTTTAGTTCTTAAGGTTAAGTTCCCTCCAACATGTTAAACAGAAAATAAGTTACACAAGTAGAAAACAACAAAAATATACTCCAGCAAGTGGTTATGAATTATGTGAATAAATAAGTATAAAGTAAGCTACTTGGGTAATGCTAGCTCATTAGGAAGTATGAGACAGAAGGCCCTTTCGTTTCTCATTTTACAGTCCAACCATCGTTTTTGCAGATGAGTGGATCAACATTGTTTAATCTCTCACTCTTAACATCTGACATGTGGGCAGTCGCCATTCGAGTATTGTTCTATCAAGAACAGGTGACAATTTCTTACCGATCTTTGCAACAGATCATAATATATTGCACTACATGCTCACATGATTTAGGTGAAACCAACAGATAAACTGGCTGTACTATCTAGCATTCACAGTTGTGGCCATTGGATTGATCATCTACTCGCTAAAGTAAGTCTTTCAAGTCTTTCTAGATCCATCATCCATGTCCAGTCCTTGCAGTAACCTAACAGACCTAATTGCTTGTATTTATGAAGTGAAAGTTCTTCTGGCGATGGAACAACTACAAGTACAGAAGCAACACCTCAATATCAACAACTTCCAAGTGAGGATTACTCAACAGAAAGTTGTTCTAATTTGGACAGCCAAGAAAGGAAGCAACAAGTTCACATCTGTTAGGGGAGTCAGTGTACAAAGTTGGCTCCACCTTTTCATTATAGCAATAATCAAATATGCAGAAGAAAATTTGCAAAGTATAGAATCTTGTGCGGTACGCAGAACTGTTATTGGTTCAAAAGAAAGTGTTTTTGTATTAGGATGGTGACCAGAATGTTTCTCATAACAAACAGTCAGGCGAATAGTAAATACTCAGTAAGAAAGGAATCAAAAGGAAATTCTGGACATAGGGCTTGATAATCTCCGCAGCTGGTGTGTTTAAGTACTAGCAAAGTAGTAATACGAAAAAAAAATGAATATAGAAAGAGAAAAATATGAGGTGAGTTTCCAGAGTTAACTTACTATATCTCCTTTGTGAATCGTCAGTTCTCACAGAAAACCAGCATTGACGCCTCCAATGACCATGAGAATATAACATCACCAACCAAGTGAACTGAAAATAAGTTCTACAACAGCGAATTCTGATTTACCATGGGCTTCCGCATCCTTGCAAGTATGGACAGCTGCTCAGAATAAGGAACAAAAATTTCGTGTGGCAAAGAAGCTATGCCACATGCAGAAGGGTTTTTCTTCATTTCACCGAGTGACTTTTTAAAAAATATTTATGCTCTGCAATCGAGTCGACAGGTTGCAGCACTTCACTTGCGCTAATCTGAGATGAGTTTCTGTACTTAACTTGAGATGCCTATCCTATGCATCACTTATGTGTGAACCATCAATATAGGCCCAACATGGCAAGAGAAAAACCAAGTAAGTTCGGCTGCTCATCAACAACTCCATGGTGAGACTTCTATCGTGTTTAGGGATGAAGAGAAGTTTGACTGATATATATATATATATATCATATTGGGTGGCAAAAAAGCTATGTCATCTGCAGATATAGGGTTTTCCTTTCATCGCACAAACTGATGTTTCCACTAACTTTTTGTACTATGTAATGGAAAGATAAGTTGCAGCGGTCCACTTGCGCACCTCTGACATTAGTTTGCCGTAATGCGTGTTGGAGCCTCTATCCAGACTCCAGAGTTCTTTAAAAATCCATATTACGGTCTTTCATTTGTTAGCATCAGCTGCGCAACTTGAAACATGACATCGATGTCAAGTTCCAGTCAGAAAGTGAATCCACTCTAGCAACAATCTCTGTCACTTTTATACCGTGTAATCATGTTATGGGGGACACATATCAGGCGACATCGCTCAAATTTACCGGAGAGATAAAGAAAGATGTTGAAATGCCTTGAACCATCAACATTGCTCTGCCATGTAATCGATAGGTTGCAGCAGTTCACTTGCACGAATCTGACATCATTTTCTGGACTTAGCTTGAGATGCATGTATTATGCATCACATAGGTGTGAATCATACATATAGGCCCAACATGGCAGAGAAATCTGTTTTCGCCGTTGGAAGTCCATCTTAGCAAGATACATAGCATTTGGAGTACTTGTCTTCCTGTAATGAAGCTTTGTGTCTCTGTTTGTATTCTTCAACGTCTACTTAATTTTCAGCAGTACCAAGTGGTGTTCCTTTTTTTTCCCTGGCACATCTTTTAGTTGTCTAACATCTCCTACTTGAAACATTTTCTCCAATCTCAAGATCCAGTGACTCCAGTCGGACAACAATCTCATCTGTTCAAAGTCTGCATAGAAGAAATATGACTCATTTTTTCCCTCCAACAATCTACTCATCATGATTTCAGACAGATATCCTCGTCACCATGAGCATTGAGCGCAGGCCCAGGGCAACTTTGTAACTGGTACCTGAGATCTTAGTGGGGGGCAACCTTTTGGATCTAGCGTACACTTGCTACTGGATCTTGGCGGCCCAAATCTTCCCCGCCACATTAAACTTCTAAAAGACTGAATGCGTCCTTCTTCGCTTCGGTGCCTCCCGCCTGAGGATGAGCAGACTCCACTCTGAGCCTCCAGCCTCAGCGAATTCCTCGGAATTGACGTGGTCCGAGAAGCAAGAAGCACATGCATCGCCTTTTATTTAACGACTAACCTCTTTGTTTCGACTTTTAGGTACTTTCCACATAAATAAGCTAGGCGAACGAAACAAAGAAATATGTGGGCTTTTAGCAAAGCATGTCTTCTTCCCACGTACAGGAAAAAACACGGGTGGAAGGTGCTTCCCGACCGGTACGGATGAATTGCACGTTTCGTTTCCTAAATTACAGCCAAATGCCACTGCCGAGCCTTCCGCGCGAGCCAAATCCTCTGCAACCTTCCAGAGCAATTTTTCCCCATCTCCGCGAGCGGGAGCTCAACCGGCGCCGCCTCCCCTTTCACCTCGCCGAGCAGGATCTTGACCGGCGCCACCCTTCCGCTGTGGTCGCAGCCGCCTTCCCTCCCTTTCACCTCGTCGAGCAGGACCTCGACCGGCGCCGCCCTATCCGCCCGAGCCACTCAGTCCGTTCAATCTACTGACCTGCTCCGTCCCGAGCTACATCGACCCGCCGTACGTGCGCATCCAACCCGCTCCAGCTTCGCCCCGACCGACCCGCTCCTGTTGGATAACTGTTGGTGTATCTGTTGGGCTGTCTTCTTGTTCTCTGTTGTGGCCCATTTGGCCCAGCCCAGTCCTGACCTATATAAGGTGCTTCTATCTCTGTAACCCTAAGAAGAGAGAGTTCCTCCCTGCATCCTCCTTCTACCTCAGGTTAGGCCCTCACCTCTGTCCACATGGTATCAGAGCAAAGGGCAGTGAGGGCAACGACGGGAAGAACTGCCGATCTAGAAGCCTAGTCTGCTGTGGCAGCTAGGAGGAAGAGGAAGAGGAAGGGAGTAGGCTCGTCGCGGTGGTCGGGAGGAAGAGGAAGGGAGCAGGCTGCTGCGGCGGTAAGGAGGGAAGGCGGTGACAAGTAAGGAGAGGAAGAGGCTTCTCGCGGGTAAGTCCTTTGGTGGTTCCGAGAAGTTAGTTTGGTGTCAAGCATGGGGGCAACAGGGATTTGGCCAAGGCTCGGAGAAGCTAGCAGTAACTTATCACTACCAAAGGAGATGGAGGAGGATCTGCTGGAGGGGGAGCAATCGTTCCCCATACCAACATCGGTCAGAAACTTGAGCTGCCGACGAACGAAATCAAGTTGGAAGGAGTGGCCAACTATCTCCGGTGATCAAGGAGGGCGCTGTTGATTTTGAACTCGAAAGGGCTGGATGAACGTGTGAGTGGTGAAGTCGTGAGAACCGCGCAGACAAGACCAGTCCGGAATGGAAACAGTGGAACGCCATAAATTCTCTGATTGTGGCATGGTTGCTTAACTCTTTGGTTCCTAACATTGCTGATTCTGTAGAGGCACTCACAAAAGCTTCAGAGGTATGGGACACCCTATCAAATCTTTATTCTGGAAAGGGAAACATTATGTTGATTGCTGAGATTGAGGATAAAGTGCATGACTTGCAACAAGGAAACAAAACTGTGATGGCATATGTGGCTGAGTTGCAGCATCTTTGGGGAGATTTGGATCATGTTGATCCTCTGGAACTTGCCCATGGGGAATGTGTGAGTGCTACTGCAAGCTGGGTTGAACGTCGGCGAGTCATGAAGTTCTTGAAGGGTCTTAATCAAGATTTTGAGGGGAGAAGGGCTGCTTTACTGCATCAAACCACTACCCCTTCTCTCAAAGAAGCCATTGCAGCTATGTCCGAGAGAGGAAGTGCGTCCGAATATGACAAAGGGAAGAGATTCTGTCCCTCATCCGACCTTCTACACTACCGACAGTACTCGGAGATGAGAGACTCGCTATACTTGTGGGAGAAGGGACACTTGAAGCATCAGTGTACCTCCTTTGCTACACCCAGTAGGGGGAGAGGAGGATACACACATGGCAGAGGAAGCTACAGAGGAAGAGGTGATGGCAGAGGTAGTGGACAGCCATATGGACAGCAATATGGAAGAGGTGGTGGACAGCACTATGGCAGAAGTGGTGGACAGCCATATGGACATCAGTATGGCAGGGGTGGAGGACAAGCAAGCACGCTATATCACCCAAGGCGCATATGGCAGCAGCTTCGCAGTCAACTACCGGTACCTCTCGGGGACAATCAAAGGAAGAAGGACAAAATGAAGCAACCTTTGGGAACTTTGCTCACTATGTCTACAAAGATGAAGGTAATATTGATAGAGTTTCTATAGCCACTCATAATGCTAATTCAGATTGGATTCTTGATTCTGGAGTATCCAAACATGTTACTGGAAATATTGGTGAGTTTGACTCTTATACTCAGTATCCTCCCACACATAGAGGCACTATCCAAACAGCAGATGGCACAGCACAATCTATAAAAGGGGAGGGGTCGGTGCAATGTACAACCAACATAAAATTGTCATCGGTTCTACATGTTCCCGCTTTTCAAGAAATCTGCTATATCTAAGTGCCCCGATTGATCAGCAGGACTACCGTATAATAGTTGATAGATATATGTGTTTAATTCAGGAAAGGGAGAGCAGCAAGAAGATTGGGACTGCAACCAGGCATAGAGGTCTTTGGCACATAGATCGTGACAAGATGGGGCATGATGCTAGTTCTGTGCTTGCTGCGATTTGTGGAGGAAAGGAGAGTATGGCACTAGTTCATCATTGTCGAATGGGCCACATGGCGTTTGATAAAATATTTCGAGTTTTTTCCCGATGTAATGAATGGAGTGGACAAAACCAAATTATGTTGTGATGCCTGATACGTCTCCAACGTATCGATAATTTCTTGTGTTCCATGCCACATTATTGATGTTATCTACATGTTTTATGCACACTTTATGTCATATTCGTGCATTTTCTGGAACTAACCTATTAACAAGATGCCGAAGTGCCGCTCTCGTTTTCTCGCTGTTTTTGGTTTCGTAAATCCTAGTAACGAAATATTCTCGAATCGGACGAAATCAACGCCAAAGTTCTTAGTATCACCTGAAGCATCCGGAACACACCGAGAAGGGCCGGAGGGGGCCACAGGGCCACCAAACCCTAGCCCGGCGCGGCCAAGGGGGCCGCGCCCCTAGGGTGTGGACCCCCTTCGACCTTCCCGCGCCGCCTCTCCGCCTATAAAAAGCCCCCGGATCAGAAAACCCGATACCAATTGACGAAACCCACGTAAACCCGCCGCAGCCGCCGCCATCGCGAAGCCAAGATCCGGGGGACAGGATCTCCGTTCCGGCACGCCGCCGGAGCGGGGAAGTGCCCCCGAAGGCTTCTCCATCGACACCGCTGCCATCTCCACCGCCATCTTCATCACCGCCGCTGCTCCCATGAGGAGGGAGTAGTTCTCCATCGAGGCTCGGGGCTGTACCGGTAGCTATGTGGTTCATCTCTCTCCTATGTGTGTCAATACAATAATCTCATGAGCTGCCTTACATGATTGAGATTCATATGATGATGCTTGTAATCTAGATGTCATTATGCTAGTCAAGTGAGTTTTACTTATGTGATCTCCTGGAGACTCCTAGTCCCACGTGTGTAAAGGTGACAAGTGTGTGCACCGTGTGGGTCTCTTAGGCCATATTTCACAGTAATACTTACTCATTGAATGGCATAGTGAGGTGCTTATTTATATCTCTTTAAGATTGCAGCATGTTGTATCACAATTTATCTATGTGCTACTCTAGTGATTTGTTATTAAAGTAGTTTATTCCTCCCGCATGTGTGCAAAGGTGACAATGCGTGCACCGTGTTAGTACTTGGTTTATGCTATGATCATGATCTCTTGTAGATTATGGAGTTAACTATTGCTATGATAATATTGATGTGATCTATTCCTCCTACATATGCATGAAGGTGACAAGTGTGCATGCTATGCTAGTACTTGGTTTAGTCTCGTTGATCTATCTTACACTAAAGGTTACTTAAACATGAGCATTATTGTGGAGCTTGTTAACTCCGGCATTGAGGGTTCGTGTAATCCTACGCAATGTGTTCATCATCCAACAAAAGTGTAGAGTATGCATTTATCTGTTCTGTTATGTGATCAATGTTGAGAGTGTCCACTAGTGAAAGTCTATTCCCTAGGCCTTGTTCCTAAATACCGCCGAGTTACTACCGCTTGTTTACTACCGCTGCGTTACTACTCGCGTTACTACCGCTTGTTTACTCGTTTTATCATGCATTACTCGCTGCAATACCACCACCATCAACTACACGCCAAGCACTTTTCTCGGCACCGTTGCTACCGCTCATACTTATTTATACCACCCGTATTTCACTATCTCTTCGCCGAACTAGTGCACCTATTAGGTGTGTTGGGGACACAAGAGACTTCTTGCTTTGTGGTTGCAGTGGTTGCATGAGAGGGATATCTTTGACCTCTTCCTCCCCGAGTTCGATAAACCTTGGGTATCCACTTAAGGGAAACTTGCCGCTGTTCTACAAACCTCTCGCTCTTGGAGGCCCAACACCTGTCTACAAGAATAGAAGCTCCCGTAGACATCAAGCACTTTTCCGGCGCCGTTGCCGGGGAGGAAAGGTAAAAGGCTCTCATACTACGGTCCCGTGTAAAGTATTTTTCTCGGCGCCGTTGTGTGTGTGCTCAAAGCTATTTCCTTTAGATCCCGCAATTGCATCTTGTTGTTTCTTGTTTACACTAGTTTGGCATAATGTACAAGAGTGAGCTTCTTATTCTATTTCCTGATTTAAAACATGGATTGTTTGATGCGAAAATTAAAAAACCTATGAAATCTTCTTTGCATGCCGGTAGTAATATTAGTATGAACGCTTTGAACACCATTGTTGACAATAATATAGAAAGTTCTAAGCTTGGGGAAGCTGGTTTTCATGATATTTTTAGTCCCCCAAGCATTGAGGAGAAAATTTTCTTTGATGATACTTTGCCTCCTATTTCGATGATGATAATGATAGTGGTCTTTTGGTGCCACTTACTGCTGAGAGTAAATTTTGTTGTGATTATACTATGCCTCCTACACTTGATGAGAATAATAATGATAGCTACTTTGTTGAATTTGCTCCCACTACAACTAATAAAATTGATTATGCTTATGTGGAGAGTAATAATTTTATGCATGAGACTCATGATAAGAATGCTTTATGTGATAGTTATATTGTTGAGTTTGCTCATGTTGCTACTGAAAGTTATTATGAGAGAGGAAAATATGGTTGTAGAAATTTTCATGTTACTAAAATACCTCTCTATGTGCTGAAATTTTTGAAGCTATACTTGTTTTATCTTCCTATGCTTGTTACTTTGCTCTTCATGAACTTGTTTATTTACAAGATTCCTATGCATAGGAAGCATGTTAGACTTAAATGTGTTTTGAATTTGCCTCTTGATGCTCTCTTTTGCTTCACATACTATTTCTTGCGAGTGCATCATTAAAACTCGCCGAGCCCATCTTAATGGCTAAAAAGAAAGAACTTCTTGGGAGATAACCCATGTGTTATTTTGCTACAGTACTTTGTTTTATATTTGTGTCTTGGAAGTTGTTTACTACTGTAGCAACCTCTCCTTATCTTAGTTTTGAGTTTTGTTGTGCCAAGTTAAGCCGTTGATAGAAAAGTAAGTACTAGATTTGGATTACTGCGCAGTTCCAGATTTCTTTGCTGTCACGAATCTGAGCCCACTGCCCTGCAGGAAGCTCAGAAAATTATGCCAATTTACGTGCATGATCCTCAGATATGTACGCAACTTTCATTCAATTTGAGCATTTTCATTTGAGCAAGTCTGGTGGCCTAATAAAATCCATCTTTACGGACTGTTCTGTTTTGACAGATTCTGCCTTTTATTTCGCATTGCCTCTTTTGCTATGTTGGATGAATTTCTTTGATCCATTAATGTCCAGTAGCTTTATGCAATGTCCAGAAGTGTTAAGAATGATTGTGTCACCTCTGAACATGTTAATTTTTATTGTCCACTAACCCTCTAATGAGTTGTTTCGAGTTTGGTGTGGAGGAAGTTTTCAAGGGTCAAGAGAGGAGGATGATATACTATGATCAAGGAGAGTGAAAGTTCTAAGCTTGGGGATGCACCCGGTGGTTCATCCCTGCATATATCAAGAAGACTCAAGCGTCTAAGCTTGGGGATGCCCAAGGCATCCCCTTCTTCATCGACAACATTATCAGTGTTCCTTCTCTCGAAACTATATTTTTATTCGGTCACATCTTATGTGCTTTTACTTGGAGCGTCTGTTTGTTTGTTTTTGTTTTTGTTTGTGTTTGAATAAATTGGATTACATCATGCTTGTGTGGGAGAGAGACACGCTCCGCTGGTTCATATGAACACATGTGTTCTTAGCTCATAATATTCATGGCGAAGTTTCCTCTTCGTTAAATTGTTATATGGTTGGAATTGGAAAATGATACATGTAGTAATTGCTATAAATGTCTTGGGTAATGTGATACTTGGCAATTGTTGTGCTCATGTTTAAGCTCTTGCATCATATACTTTGCACCCATTAGTGAAGAAATACATAGAGCATGCTAAAATTTGGTTTGCATAATTGGTCTCTCTAAGGTCTAGATAATTTCTAGTAAGGTGTTTGAACAACAAGGAAGACGATGTATAGTCTTATAATACTTGTAATATGTCTTTTATGTGAGTTTTGCTGTACTAGTTCATCCTTGTGTTTGCCTCAAACAACCTTGCTAGCCTAAACCTTGTATCGAGAGGGAATACTTCTCATGCATCCAAATACTTGAGCCAACACTATGCCATTTGTGTCCACCATACCTACCTACTACATGGTATTTCTCCGCCATTCCAAAGTAAATTGCTTGAGTGCTACCTTTAAACAATTCAAAATTTATTACCTCTTATTTGTGTCAATGTTTTATAGCTCATGAGGAAGTATGTGGTGTTTATCTTTCAATCTTGTTGGGCAACTTTCACCAATGGACTAGTGGCTTCATCCGCTTATCCAATAATTTTGCAAAAAGAGCCGGCAATGGGATTCCCAGTCCCAAATTAACAAACTAAAAATAGACACTCCTCCATGGTATGTGATTGTTGGACGGCACCCGAAGGATTCGGTTAGCCATGGCTTGTGTAAGCAAAGGTTGGGAGGAGTGTCATCATAATAAAACTAAAATAAAAAGGCACTCCTTCATGGTATGAGATTGTTAGCAGTGCACCCGAGGATTCGGTTAGCCATGGTTTGTGAAAGAAAGGTTGGAAGGAGTGCCATCCAAAAATAAAATAAAATGGGAGCCGCTCTTTGAAGGTTTGTCCGGCAAGGGGGTTAGAGTACCCGCTACCATTCGTTGACAACAACATACACCTCTCAAAACTTTATTTTTATGCTCTCTTTATGTTTTCAAAATCAAAGCTCTAGCACAAATATAGCAATCGATGCTTTCCTCTTTGAAGGACCATTCTTTTACTTTTATTGTTGAGTCAGCTCACCTATTTCTCTCCACCTCAAGAAGCAAACACTTGTGTGAACTCGTGCATTGATTCTTACATATTTGCATATTGCATTTGTTATATTGCTTTGCATTGACAATTATCCATGAGATATACATGTTACAAGTTGAAAGCAACCGCTGAAACTTAATCTTCTTTTGTGTTGCTTCAATACCTTTACTTTGAATTATTGCTTTATGAGTTAACTCTTATGCAAGACTTATTGATGCTTGTCTTGAAGTGCTATTCATGAAAAGTCTTTGCTTTATGATTCACTTGTTTACTCATGTCATTACCATTGTTTTGATCGCTGCATTCACTACATATGCTTTACAAATAGTATGATCAAGTTTATGATGGCATGTCACTCCGTAAATTATCTTTGTTATCGTTTTACCTCGCTCGGGACGAGCAGTAACTAAGCTTGGGGATGCCGATACGTCTCCAACGTATCGATAATTTCTTGTGTTCCATGCCACATTATTGATGTTATCTACATGTTTTATGCACACTTTATGTCATATTCGTGCATTTTCTCGGAACTAACCTATTAACAAGATGCCGAAGTGCCGCTCTCGTTTTCTCGCTGTTTTTGGTTTCGTAAATCCTAGTAACGAAATATTCTCGAATCGGACGAAATCAACGCCAAAGTTCCTATTTTCACCCGAAGCATCCGAACACACCGAGAAGGACCGAGAGGGGGCCACAGGCCACCAAACCCTAGGCCCGGCGCGGCCAGAGGGGGCCGCGCCGCCCTAGGGTGTGGCCCCCCTTCGACCTTCCCGCGCCGCCTCTCCGCCTATAAAAAGCCCCCGGATCGTAAAACCCGATACCAATTGACGAAACCCACGTAAACCCGCCGTAGCCGCCGCCATCGCGAAGCCAAGATCCGGGGGACAGGATCTCCGTTCCGCACGCCGCCGGAGCGGGGAAGTGCCCCCGAAGGCTTCTCCATCGACACCGCTGCCATCTCCACCGCCATCTTCATCACCGCCGCTGCTCCCATGAGGAGGGAGTAGTTCTCCATCGAGGCTCTGGGCCGTACCGGTAGCTATGTGGT
Source organism: Lolium rigidum (assembly GCF_022539505.1). Classification (NCBI taxonomy): domain Eukaryota; kingdom Viridiplantae; phylum Streptophyta; class Magnoliopsida; order Poales; family Poaceae; genus Lolium; species Lolium rigidum. Next base: position 253,559,130 of record NC_061511.1, read on the forward strand.
TCATCTCTCTCCTATGTGTGTCAATACAATAATCTCATGAGCTGCCTTACATGATTGAGATTCATATGATGATGCTTGTAATCTAGATGTCATTATGCTAGTCAAGTGAGTTTTACTTATGTGATCTCCGGAGACTCCTAGTCCCACGTGTGTAAAGGTGACAAGTGTGTGCACCGTGTGGGTCTCTTAGGCCAGATTTCACGTAATACTTACTCATTGAATGGCATAGTGAGGTGCTTATTTATATCTCTTTAAGATTGCAGCATGTTGTATCACAATTTATCTATGTGCTACTCTAGTGATTTGTTATTAAAGTAGTTTATTCCTCCCGCATGTGTGCAAAGGTGACAAGTGCGTGCACCGTGTTAGTACTTGGTTTATGCTATGATCATGATCTCTTGTAGATTATGGAGTTAACTATTGCTATGATAATATTGATGTGATCTATTCCTCCTACATATGCATGAAGGTGACAAAGGTGCATGCTATGCTAGTACTTGGTTTAGTCTCGTTGATCTATCTTACACTAAAGGTTACTTAAACATGAGCATTATTGTGGAGCTTGTTAACTCCGGCATTGAGGGTTCGTGTAATCCTACGCAATGTGTTCATCATCCAACAAAAGTGTAGAGTATGCATTTATCTGTTCTGTTATGTGATCGATGTTGAGAGTGTCCACTAGTGAAAGTCTATTCCCTAGGCCTTGTTCCTAAATACCGCCGAGTTACTACCGCTTGTTTACTACTGTCGCGTTACTACTGCTGCGTTACTACCGCTTGTTTATCGTTTTATCGCGTTACTATCGCTGCAATACCACCACCATCAACTACACGCCAAGCACTTTTCTCGGCACCGTTGCTACTGCTCATACTTATTTATACCACCTGTATTTCACTATCTCTTCGCCGAACTAGTGCACCTATTAGGTGTGTTGGGGACACAAGAGACTTCTTGCTTTGTGGTTGCAGTGGTTGCATGAGAGGGATATCTTTGACCTCTTCCTCCCTGAGTTCGATAAACCTTGGGTATCCACTTAAGGGAAACTTGCTGCTGTTCTACAAAGCTCTGCTCTTGGAGGCCCAACACTGTCTACAAGAATAGAAGCTCCCGTAGACATCAATGCCTGCGAATATGCTAAGCATACGAGAACCTCTTAGGTTAGTAGAGGGATCAGAAGTGTATCCCCATTTGTGTTAGTGCACTCTGATGTATGCACGTGTCCTGTTGTGTCAGTAAGTGGCATGAAGTACGTTGTGACTTTTATTGACTGCTATTCCAGAATGACTTGGATTTATCTTATGCGTCACAAAGATGAAGTGTTCACTTGTTTCCAGAGTTTTTGTGCCTATGTGAAAAACCAATTCAATGTTCAGTGCAAGTGATCGGAACTGATAATGGTACTGAATATATCAACAAACCTTTTGCTCGCTTTCTTATCTTCGCAAGGTATACCGCACTGGACTTCATGTCCTAACACTCCTCCCCGAATGGAGTTGTTGAGCGGAAGAATAGGCACATTCTTGAAGTGGCTCGATCTCTTATGTTTACCATGAATGTTCCCAAATTCTTATGGAGTGAGGCAGTTCCGATCGCTACATATTTGATCAACGTAATGCCTTCAAAGATTCTAGGTATGTAGTCTCCTTGCCAACTCCTTCTAAATAACAATGACTTTGTTGTACCACCCAAACTCTTTGGCCGTACATGTTTTGTAAGGGATCACAGGCCATCTGTTGGCAAGCTAGATCATCGGGCTATCAAATGTATCTTTATTGGCTATTCCTCCGGACATGTAAGGGTTACAAGTGTTGGAGTCCCACCGAGAGGAGGACATTTGTAAGCATGGATGTTACGTTTCGGAGTCGGAACCATTTTATGACGGTGAGAGTGATCTTAGTGGCTTGTTCCAGGGGCTTGACCATCTTGGTGATGCTCAAGAGGGGAGCAGCAAGCAAGATGGTGACCAACAACAACATCAACAAATTCCTATTCCTATTGTTGCGGAGATTCCGCAATTCCTGGTACACCTACACCACCTAGACCTGTACCACCACAAAGATGGCTGCAGAATCCACTTGTGTACTCTAGAAGACAAGTACAAAGGGAACAAGTAGATGCACTGGAGGAGCAACAAGACCAGGGGCAGGGGAGCAACCCATTGGACCAGAAAATCAAGAAAGCACAAGTGTAGATTCTGCAGAGGAGAATCAATCTCAGACTGAGTCCAATAATAGCCTAGACTTGCCGATTGCAATAAGGAAAGGGATAAGGAAAGTTGGCCCCCCAAAGCGACTGAGTTATGATGACTATGACGTAGGAAATTATATTTCTTACGAGGCATTGTCACCCTCTTTTCGGGCTTTTGTTGCTTCACTGCAAATTGTATCTTTTCCTAAGGATTGGAAGGCAGCCAGGTTGGACCCAAGATGGTGCAATGCTATGATGGAAGAGTTAGAGGCCTTGAAGAAAAATAAAACATGGGAGTTGACAGATCTCCCTAAAGGAAAGAATACAATAGGCTGTAAGTGGATCTATTCTCAGAAAACAAAATGCGAAGGAAAAGTGGAGAGATATAAGGCAAGACTTGTGGCAAGAGGATATAGTCAGACTTATGGCATTGACTATGATGAGACATTCGCACCAGTGGCAAAAATGAGCACTGTCAGAATATTGATCTCTTGTGCAGCAAATTTTGGGTGGCACTTGACATAGGCATCCCGAAGAGCCTGCCGAACATAGTACCCGGGGTTTACTGAAGGCCCACGACTCGAAGAATCTAACGTTATATATGATGCCCCCCATAGGGGGCCTCACAGCGATTAACACTTCTGAATCGTCGGATCTTTTCTTCAAGGAATCCTGGCCATCAAAATTTTCACCGTGCCGTATAAAAAGGAGCAGCTCCCGCCGTGAAACCCTAGCCGCCAGCCCCCAATGACATCTCGATGCGCCTCCTCCAATCTCTTGGCTTCGCTCCTCTCCCCAATCCCCTTCGTCGTGCTTCTCCCCCAATCTTCTTCCTCCTCGCGTCGACGCCACCACCACCAGCCACAACCGCCAGCAACATCCCTCTCCTCCGTGCGCCTTCTCCTCTCTCACCTCGTCATCCTCGCATCGTGCCTTGCCCCGAGAGCAGAGCATCTCACCGCGACGAGTTGCATCATTGCCGGAGGAGCGGTTGAGGGCTCGTAGCCGGAGGAGCGGCTGGGGCCTGGAAGGAGCATCCCAAGTCGTTGGGATGAGCCTCCTCCTGCCATACCATTCGAGGAGGAGCGGCTGGTGTCCATCAAGAGGAGCAGCTCGCTGGGATGAGTCTCTCCCTGTTGTACAGTCGCTGCAAGACGTCCGGGTTGGGCTCGACATACAGGTCTCTCTCTCCCTCCCTCTCCCTCTCACACAAAATATCCTTGTCCTTCCAGAAATTCAGAAGGGGAAAGGGGGGAGGTTGCAGGGAGATGAGGTAGACCACATGGATTTGCCTCTAGAAGACATCAATAACTCGATTCAGTGACGGTTAGCTTCTAGGGAGATCTGTGCCTTTTACTTTAGTTGTTATGATGAATGAATTGCTTGCATATTTTTCAGATTATTGCTTATTTTTCTACGAAAATCGATGTACACTATATGCTCTGTATCCATGTAGACCTGATGGTTCTCAAATTTGACTTTTATATAATTAGTCTTGATTTGCATCCATGAGTTTACTTTTGATCTTTCTGTACAAGTATAGGTTTTAAATCAGTTGAGAAATCTGTGGTGAATATATGAACCTGGTTGGTATTTAGCTCAAATCTTAGTGCTTGAGCATTTCTGTTGTAAAATGTTTTCATATCCGTTGGAATAATTGTGTTTTTGTTCATGTTTGAGGTTTAAGATTTCAAGAACCTGACTACATGGTATGACTAGGTCATCAAGTGTTGCAAGGATCGGCTATTCTGGGGCTGGAATAATTTCAAGGTTATGGTATTTTTTGGTTAATGCTCATACTTGTTTTTTAGATTTTTGACATAACATATCATTTGGGGTATAGTCGACCATAACATGGTTTTCTATATTGGTTCCATTGCACTCGTAGACAGAACCAATTTCTGTCCAATATAGAATTGGTAGCGTAGAACATGGTCACTTTCGAGTTTGGACTATTTTTCTTCTCAATTGTTTTCTATTTATCTGTATTGGAGTATTTGCATTGCTGATTCTGTAAGATCATTTGAATGCAATTATTATTATGATTCAAAAAGTAGCTCGAGTGGCCTCAAGTAGTTCAGATATAATATGGTTCAGATATAAATCAAGTGACCTTGAGTATCACAAGTGTAGTTCAAGCATATAGAACTCTTTCAGGTGTTTATCTATAAAAGCCTACTTGATATTTTCGCATCAATTAGATATAGTATGGACTTTATCTTTTTTCTACGAATTTAATGTGCTCTGATATGTGCAGATTACAGTAATGATGATAAGCTGGCCTCAAGTAGTCCTGTGCCTCTCCCTCTGGAAAATGTATGCATACTCTATGACTAATGGAGTGCTCCCATGGCTTATATGGATAATTTATAGTTAACTAATTTGAAAACCTGATTGTATTAAATGCTTTACCTAATGTTTGCATGACTCATGGTGGATTTCAGGTTTGGGTGATCTGATAATGGCCCATTTGATCCTTCTTCTGAAAGTAAATTGGCTACATTAGGTAAGCGTTAGTAATTACTCTATGTTTCTTTCCAATTTCTCCCATTATGCATAGTATGGTGAGCAATGGTCTACTCTAAAATACCATTGAGACAGTAAAAATGGTGAGCAATGGAATGTACTCTATTTTTGTAGAATGATCTTTAAATTTGAAGAGTAGACATTCTGCACTCCAATGTTCTATGTTGGTTGTTATTTATTTTGAGGAAGAGGAAGGGCATTTGCTGTTTCTTGATGTATTCATTAGTAGCTTCACTATAATTTATACCTCACTGGGAATTAACAACTGCTTTATTTTATTTTCCTGTAGGCAAGAAGGGTTTGAGTGGCATCTGATCTCGCTGCTGGTAATCAACAATTATATTCTTGGCATCAATGCTTTCCGGGCAGGGCTAACATTTCAATGGGAGCAAAGCATCCCAAAATGTATTTCGCTTCTCATGATATTTACTCGTATATACCTATATTGTTTTCTTTCTTAGTTTTATAATTTCTGGACCATGATCCTTGATTTTGGATTGCTAATACGACAATTGTTTCATTTTGCAGCGTTGTATTGGGAGCTGGTAGGAAGTTTGCCATATGAGAGTACCTACAAGTTGCAGGTTTTATTCTTCATTATCTTTCCAGACATTGTTTGGGTATTTGGGAGCAAGTTTACAATCCGAAACTATCTCGCAAGCTATAAGTTTTCTTTTCTTATACTTCCTATTTATTCCGGATGCTACATTTATCCGAAATGTCTTATCACCGATATATAAAAGCTATTCTTTTATGCTATCATGACGAGTTGATGTATGATGCATGTCATCTTCGGGAGGAGCTGATGCGTGCCGTGCCGTCGCCCGGAAGATCCGTCGTGCATGTCGTTTGGGAGGAAGCCGGACGAGCGGGTGGTGGCTGGCCATAATATATGTTGCTCATTTTCCATCTATATTGTCCTGATGCTCGTTTATACTGTTCTATATATATCGAGCGAGGTTAAAAAAAAGGAGAAGCCTGACTTTTATTTCGTAATGTTGGTGCTTTGTTCAAAAGGAAGATATGATATCTAGGTAAAGGCAACCTATTTCTGTGTCCACTATTGACTCCGAAACTTATATGGGCCATTGGTTGATCATTATAACATTGATTTGTCCCAAAACGCCATTTAATCATTATCATGGTGTATACTCAATTTCAACATTTTCCCGAGCTGATTGTTGTAATTTCCATCTTACAGGTTACATAGACGTTATTTCCGCTAATATATTCCAGGTGTACTATTTGTCTTTATCCTTCTCTTGATTTATGTTTGCTTGGTTTATTTAATTTCTTACAGTTACTTTTTTGGTAGATTGTTTTGCTAGACCTAGCTGTTTCTTACAATTACTATCATCTCTATTGCTGCAAGGTTCCCTTCCTGGTTTGTAGAATTTGTTCATCTGCAGTCTTATATTTTACAAAACTAGAGCACAAAAGATCTATTGGCTGGTGTGTCAATAAATATATAGAATTGAGGCATTGTTGTTTTCAGTATTTATGATACCTGAAAAAAGGCCAAATTTGCGGGCAAGTTACGTAAATATCAGCGATAAAAAAAATATAACCTGCTAGATTCACTCATCACCTTCTAAGTCACCTGGACACGTCTATTAACAAAAAATGTTTGATATTGCAGCTTTATGTAACTTCATGTATATTGCATACATTTCTATTGTCCAGGCTTCCCATTGTGCAGACTACAGATTTACTTATTTATTATATTGTTGAATTATTGCATCATGCTTTTGTCAAGTTTGGCCGGTTTTAGCATCTCTTTGTAGTCTGGTACGGGACTTCATATTTCATCCTTGAAGGATTTGTGAGATTCTTCACTATTACGTTCCTTGAATTGCATTTCAGATTGATGCCCTGTGTCCCCAAAGAAGGTATCAGGCTTGACATGCCAAGAACCAAAGAAGGTATCAGGCTTGACATGCCATAGTTACCTCTGCGTTTCTTAAGAGCTGGCTGATTTGAATAAAAAGAGTAACATTCGCGATTGTAGCATTCTGCAATCTCAGGTCAGGACAATCTGCTTCAAGATGCATATTTGGTCTCCCAGACACGCTTGTCCTCTGAGTAACCTATCCCATATTTGGCCATCAGGTTCTGAATCACCCCTCCTGTCCCGTGGAATTCACTTCTATATTTTCAGTTCGCTACCCTTTCATAAAGAAAATTCATTTGGCCTCCTGTTGTCCATGCCTTTGTGGTGCTTGGCGATCTTGTTACTAGGAGCTAGGAGGCATTTCAGAGAAAATTGGAAATATGGGATAGGGTACTAAGCTGAATGATTTTGTAGATGCAGTACCTTGGAGAGCCTTTTAGCCTGGTATCACGAAGTCCTTGTGAGTTGAATCGGTTGCATAATTTGTTAACTGTACCGTGGTAATTTTAAGAAATATGCTGTTAAGAAGTGCCTATGATAATGGTTGTGTCGGACACTCGGATTCATCCGAATCAAGCTCCCTTTGTGGTATTTGTTCACAAAATTTATAAAGCCATGAAATGCAACAAGTAGCTTTTCTTAATCCATCTACCAAATATGTAGTGTTTATGGAAACCGATTCTTGAGTTCTTTGGTTCGTAAATCTCATGGCATATTTATACTATTATTACTAGAGTATACTTGCTTGAATGGAGATACATGTTAATTTTGAAGCACTAGGCATTTCATTTCAAAGTTTTGAAATTGTTACTCAAACGCTATAGCAGGTATCATTCTATATTCCAATGTTTATTTTCTATGAAATTACCTATTTTGGAGAATCATACATCCATGATTTATACCGTTATGTTAGGCCCTAAATGCTATTTAGTTCAGAACTATGCACATTTTTTTAGTTGAAGTTTATGAATATTCTTCATTGGTGTTTCACTCATTGGCTACTGGATTTCTGCATTAGTGGCCATGAACGTCAGATTACTGCATATGTTAAGCACTTAAGCATGTGAGGTGTCCCTCGTGAGGTAGTACAAGGATCCCTTATTTACGGCTACAAAGAAAAGCGTATCTTATTTGATAGTGTCAAGTGTATTTAGCTGGATCAACTGCATTTTGTTCTTTTAGTTGTCTTCAGAACTCTATTTTCTACTTATGCATCTCAGTAAACATGTGTGCCATTTTTTAAAAGGGGATGGTTCAGAAGCTGTCTGTATATGCCATAACTTGTCGTATCCACAACAGAGAATAGGAGATATAAAGACTATGCAGCTGCATAGAAGACAGCCTCAGTTATTTGGATTAGAACAACAATTTACAAATTATTAGTTGGCCTTGATGGAATCCTTTGATCTTATATCAGAGCAAAAAGGTGAGTTCTATTATTTTGCAAGCAATAAATTAGTCCCTTATCCATTTAAGTGAATAAAATGTACTGCATATTTAATCTGCCATGCTTTACTGAAAACCTCTCGTACTGTCTGCTAAATTACTAAATTCATTCAGTTTCTCCCAAGAAGCTTGCCATGATTTTTAGGTCATTTTATTGTATGAAGCGTGTCACCAGCCTAACACTTGCTTTTAGCTCCAAATGGTCTTTATATACTACTAGCGTAGAAATCCATTTGGATAATACCATAGTTCTTTTTCCTTAAGAGAAAGCCCCTGCTTACTACTATTTATAAGCGATGGTTGTACATGTTGTTGTTAGAAAACTATCTACTCCCTCTGGCTCTAAATACTTATCGCATCTTAGAGACAAGCCAAACATTCTTTAGGGCGTATGTTGCATAAAGAATTAAGTAAGAGCCTTAGAGGTAGCTAAAATAATGCTACCAACTCATTAGAATATTGGTATTCTTGAAATATTCAATTATTAGCTTGGTCAATTGACCGTGTAAGTCGGGGCTTTACGTCTTAGAATTTGTGTCACTTCATAATTTCAAAGTTGAATTTTCGAAATTCTTATTGTAGGCTCTCACTACTGTACCTTTTCTACTCAGGTCAGGTTAGAATCCATGCTAGCGAATCGATGGAGACCATCAATATAGCCGCCAGTGTCATGCTAAAAGCCATGATGGAAAAACTATAGCTTCCATGCCCCAAGTGCTAAAGCCGAGCCATTGGAGAAGGTTAATTTGTGACCAAAGCTATGTTCTACCCTTATGCACACGATGTCAATCTCCTTGACATTCAGTCTGTGGCAATTGATTTTAATCGGCATATCCATATGTGACTGGGTCTGTCTTCACCGAAGGTGAGCTGAAGATGACTCAATCCATTGTGATTTTGAGGTCTACGACTATGACTCCCACCTGTTGCCTATATATTATTATGAACATCTGCCTTCTATGCTAGCTATATCATATGTTGTGTTCTAGGTAGTGATATGAGATCATTGTTTCTCACGTGTTTAATGTTTCATCTTGCACTCTGTAAATAAGGGAACAACTTTTTTGTGACCCTAGATGGGACCCTTGTGTTTTACTATTGTTATCTCAGAACCATGTATTTATACCTATAGGAAATATATATTTAATATAAAGAGAGGATCGCTGGTTTCTCATTTGGCTCTCCATAGCTGTCAATTTGCCTAGCAAACTCCGTTAATGCTTGATTATCATTGGTGTTTACAAATGTATACAATATGAACATTGACACAAACTTCACGGGATCGTGCGCCAAGGCGCACATCAAAATCTAGTAAGAAGAATTGGAAGCCCAAGTTGATATTAAGGAAAGTTAGAGTTGTATTAGGAGATGATGTTTGTAATCTTGCGGGATGGGTTGGAAACCCTTTCGGACTCTGTAACTTGTACAATACGAATCCCTCGGCTCCACCTCCTATATAAGGGGGAGTCGAGGGACAAAGAAAGCATCGAATCATTGTCTCTCAAACCCTAGTTTTCATAATCGTCGAGTACTTTTCGGCTGAAACCTTCGAGATCTACTTGCCCTCTACTTCCAACTAAACCCTAGTCTACAACCCGCAGGCATTGACAAGTTAATCCCTTGTCAATTGGCGCCATCTGTGGGAATTAGAGGCGTCAAGGATCTGATCTCGATGGCACGTTCAAGATCGTCGACTTCATCAATTGCAAGCAACGCGATGGATCGAGGTAAACAGAACGCAACTGGTCCTGTCGATTTTGTTCCTCACCCACCCTCCCGTTTGGATGCATATGCGTATCTGGAGGAGCCTATGGAGATGACGTTCGGAAGATTCCACTTTCGCGTCGAGAAAGAGGGAGCGTATCGTCTCGAAATCCCGATCTCGTCGGGATTGTCGGCGGTCGATTCCGATTTTTCGAACTCAACATCGTCAATCGAGTCGGCGAAGAGGAGACTTCATCGCCACGCTTCATCAGCACTCGTGGCAAGCGAAAAGCTCGCCAAGATCTTCGCCGACATGTCCTTCGAGTCATCCGCGGACTCCTATATAAGCGATGACTGGAGCAGTGTCGACAACTTTAACTTCATCGACAAATCCACTACAGTGGGCAAGGTCTTCACCAATCTTTATGATGGTGTCACCAAACATAGCACAGATCTGAATACAAAATACCATCAGATTTATGCCATCGGAGAGCCCAGCCGTGATCAGGAGGAAACATCTGAGGCTTTCGACGATTTGGGAAATCCATATGTCGATCCCTCTGATTTACGACGAGGTCTAGGCAACAAATATGTCGGACCTGAGCCTCGTGATAGAGTTCAACTCCTGCAAGCAGCATGGGATAGAGCCGCAAGAGCTATGGATGGCTCAGAACCAATGGCCACAACAGCCACGCCAGAAGAGTTGCAAGCATATCAAAATAGGCTCGCACGAGCTGCAAGGGAGTTGGAAAAACAGACAGCTGCTCTGAACAGAAGAAAGGAGGCAGCCTCCTCATCAAGCAGGCGAAGAGCGGAGTTAAGTCGACAATCTGGAACTTCGGGAGATAGCCACAGGGAAGCTCGGAACAGAGCAAGATCAAGGCTGCAAAACATACCTGAAGGAGAAAGAGAGCACTTGGTTCAAAATCTCGACATGTCTTTTATGTCGATAGACACGAGAGGGAACATCATCCCCAAGACACCAGAAGCTGGTATATGGCGACACAGGCCTTTATCCTTGCATCCAGGCCACCTCCAGGAGATCCAAGGGAGGCATTGTACAACATGGCAATGGCAGGAATCGGAGCCATGGGAATGGCGTTTGCATCAACACCTCCCGAAGGAACGGCAAGACAAAATAGTCCACGACCTGCGGCAGCAGCAGCAGCAGCTCCTGAAGGAACAAGTGGAGCAAGAGACACAGCAGCACAAGCAAGGGTGGACAGAGCACGACAAAGTAGAAGGGAATATCGGCATTCCCTGTAACTAAACGACAAGGATATGTGCGGTTTGCCATGCTTCACAAGGAGAGTCCGAAAACTCCGAGTCCCTTCGGGATTTAAGTTGCCCGATAACTTCAAGAAATTCGACGGCCTGCAAGATCCAGAGGATTGGCTAGTTGATTACCTCGAGACGGTGAAGCTCACAGGAGGGACCAGAGCAACAGTTATGCAAAGCATCTAGGTGCATTTGAGTGGAGCCGCGCGATCTTGGATAAAGAAACTTCCTCCAGGATCTATCGACAGCTGGGATAGCTTCGAGGACATATTCGTCAAGAATTTCCGGTCCACCTGCAAAAAACCTGCATCTCTAGAGGAATTGAGGGCGTGTCGACAAAAGCTAGACGAACCAATGAGAAAGTACATCCAAAGATGGAATATCATTAAAAACTCGGCAGAGAATATATCTGACGAGAGAGCAATAGATGCGTTTGTCGCAGGAATCAGGCGAGGAGATTTTGTCGAGGATTTGGGGAGGACCAATCCAAAGACAGTATCCGCATTAATGGAGATAGCAAACAGATGGGCAGATGGAGAAGATGCCGTTCACAACAAACGGCATAGGTCACCATAGGAGGACCGCGGCCGAAATTATCAAAGTAGGCGACGAATTCCTCGGCAGTACTCGAGTTATGATGCTCCTGGGCAAATTTCGGCTGGTTTCCGAGCAAGCGCCGGAGGAAACAACAGAGATGATTACCAGAGGAGCAACTAGCAGCGAGGCGACAATAGAGATGACTCTCGAAACAACAGGCAAAATACCGGGTCAAGGTTCCAGCAGACCTTTTGTGTCCCCCGAAGAGATGATGAACGGGCCGTGTCGATGCATTTTTATCTCGACAATAATGGAAAAAGACAGTCAGGACACTTGCAAAAGGATTGCCGAAATTTCCATGCAATGTTAAGGTGGGCAGTGGCATGCTAATGCTCGAGCAGCGTACGTAAATCCTCAAGGACCCAGGAGTGAGATTCACTTGCCACCTCCTCCCGCGATTACGGACGAAAATCGACATCAGCTCGTAATAGCGGCAAGCACCTCGCTCCACCGCCTTATGTTGATCCCAACTCTAACGGAGCGGTCTCGATGATTCGTAAAGGCAGGCCATCCAATAGAGCTCGTAAAGTAATCTCGCGACAGGTGTTTATGGCGAGAAGATGCCTCCACCGACAGTCGAGTACCTTAACCGGTCAGGTCAAGATATTGGCTTCACAATAGCCGATCATCCACAAGCAAGTTCCTCGACCTGTGGCAGCAAGACTCATCTTACCAAGCAGCAATTGCGTGGATTCGATGTATCTCGAGTGTTCATAGAAGGCGGCAGCAGTTTAAACCTTATGTATGTAGATACACTAAGGAAGATGAACATATCCCTAGCAAACCTGAAACCAACCGACACGCGATTCCACGGTATCACACCGGAGAAGCCAAGTTATCCGCTGGGGAAGATTAATCTCGACGTTCAGTTCGGGACCCGAGAAAACTACAGAATAGAAAGGCTGGAGTTCGAAGTCATGGATTTCCCATCACAGTATCACGCTTTGTTGGGACGATGATGACCCACAAGTATAGGGGATCGCAA